>NW_026947496.1:71018719-71583719 GCF_034190915.1 Cavia porcellus
GGAAGGGAAGGGAAGGAAGGGAAGGGAATAGGGATTTTTAAAAGAAAAATGGAAGGGGGCAGGGATATAGCTCAGAAGCACAGATCCCGTCTGGGAAGCACAAGGTCCTGAGATCAATTCCGCGTTCAAAAAAATAATAATAAAGAAATGAAGAAAACAATAGAGTCTAAGTTTTGTAAAGGGAGAGGTAAGAAGTACTAAAGGGAAGGGAAAGGAATGAGAAAAAAGGAATCAAGATATATTATGTACAGTTATAAATTCCTGTGATGGATGTGATCATTATGCATGCAAAAAATAATAGTAGCTAAATAGTAATTGAAGCTGCCACAATGCTAGAAAGTACACTGCAGATCTCCTGATGGCTTGCAGGACTATCTCCAAATGTGGTAAAGTATTCTAAACGCATTTCAGATTTGGAAAATATTTCAGCTGTCCACTCTCAAGGTCTCTTTCAAAAACCTTCTCTCAGATGTTTTCATAGCACAAAACATCCTTCCTGCTGTTTTCCCTACACCTGAATACAAAGTGTAGTATAAAATAATCTGTTAAAAAAAAGGCACCACAAGGTTGTCAAATCAGGCCCTATCAGGGAGCTGTGAATATTCCTGCCCCTTTCATTCATAAGGAGCCTAATTTCAACCAAACAGGCTACAACTCTCTCCAGGACTCCTCCTCAATCACTTGACATTATGGTACAAAGCAAAGCATTATACTGTGCCTGAACCTCATCAAGAAGTGCTTGAAAACATTAAAAATCAATAGCATAACTCACTGCGTAATCTGCTATTTTCGTGATGTCTTTGAAGATCTTACCGAATTTTTGTTGGTTCCTCTGATGTCTAACACAGTGAAACGAAACGAGTGGATGTGGTGCTTCTCTAACTGTATGAAACTGAATACTACATGCACACCAATGAAAGATGCCCCGTCACTAGTCATTGAAACCACTTTCTCTGTCTTATGTCTTGTGACAAAAAAGCCTCCACACAGCACTGTAGAAATCTACCACCTGCGTTCTTCCAAGAAAAGACACCAGTTTCACCAGCTCTTCTCTCATGATGTAACCAACAGCATAGCACAAAATTACCACTAGCCTTGCGCAATTACTGGTATCTGTTCTCTCACTCAAGCTCTCCCTTTTGTAAGTCAGCGGTGAGATGCTGGCTAACATCGCTTATCGCGCACAGGACTTGATCTTTAACAGTATTTCTGCTATGTGACATCTCAGAGATATGTTGCATAATTTTATCCTTGTTTGGGAAATCGTGAAAAAAGGAAATACTCCCAGACAACAAGGCCTGTTTGATAAAAATCCCCATCAGAGAGGGGCTTACCATGTTTTGCTATGCACAGTGAAATTTGAAAGTTGCCAGCTGGCATATGATTTGTTTTAGAAAGATGGTTATGAAAACTAAGACACCGGGAATGATATCTCCTCAGTTCCCTTCAAGAAACTCTTTCCTTTCAGTTTCACTAAGTTCGTCAACACTTTTGTGCCAGCTGTCAAAGTGCCATATCGTACTTGATGTGTACCACACAACACTTTCACTACACAGACTACATAACGTTTTCCCATTGTGCTCGCTTACTCCAAATGACTGTGCAGGCCCTTGGGATGATTTTCTACTCCCTGTTTTCAATTTTGCATTTTTTGCTCTATGTTTGTGTGTGTGTGTGTGTGTGTGTGTGTGTGTGTGTGGTTTTGTTTTGGGGGTTTTTTTGTTGTTGTTTGTTTGTTTGGGGGGTTTTTTGGTATTCAAGACTTGCAGTCTACAAAAACAAAATTTTTTTAAAAAATGAAGCACTCAATACAAATCTATCCCTATACCAAAAATAGTTAAGACAAAAGAATTGGATATTCTCTGAATCAACCTACAGCAGTGATTCTCACTTTAGATTCCTCTTGAATATGCTGCTACCAATGTAAAGGTGGAATGTTCCACCAACCACCAGCTTTTGGCCTACCCTGAAAAAGACACCTGAGTGCATTTCTTACCTTGTGGGGTATTCTGCTAAAATCACAGCCAAAAAATAAATAAATAAATCCTTCACACACAACTACATATTAATGTAGCAGATTCAAATATGCCAGAATAGCATCACATTAAAAGAATCTTGATCTCTTAATTAGAACATCTCTTTCCTAAATATTAGATAATAAATTTCAATTTTTCATAAGGACACTCAAAGCTAAATGTTATGTTAATAAAAGTAAATGTGTTAAAACTCAGCCTTCCAAGCAAATATATTTATCCATATATAGATCTTGATCTATAGTTATACAGATATATTTACACACTTTATATTATGTAGATATATTGACATAAAGATACCCTTGGCAGTTCACTGACCAGCCATGTGAGAGCTCAGGTAAGTGTTACTAATAGATCACAGCCTGTGATGTCTTTGTCTGGCACTACTATGTCCTTCTTAACATGCACATGGCTCCTGTGATCAGTGTTATCCAGTGCTTAGTTGCTGAAGCAGTTCTGGAGTGACTTGACTCATGTGCTGACATACAAGGTTCTGCATGCCTGCTGCCGCACATGTACCAACACCACTGTTCTAGCCTGCTGACTGTAGAATAAACTGGGCTTTCCTGGCATGGGGTGGCCAAGAGGAAACCTACCATATGTGAGTCCTACAGACACCTAGCCTGTTCGCATTGCAAACACTCTGGCCCTTTACCCCTAACTACTCTTTCTGGAACTCAGTCTCTTGCAGTTCTTTCTTGCAATAATCCATGACACATTTATTTACAGAGGAATCTCCAAAACACAGGTCTGACAGTGTGACTCAAATTCCCTACTGCCAATAGAATGATGTCCAAATTGCTCATCCTGGCACTCTTTTTTTTCCCCAACCTCTGAACTGGCTTTCCTATGTTCCTCACACACTTTCTTGCATGCCCTGGTTAAACAGAGCTCTTCAGATCTCCCCAGGCATGGCCCGAACTCTCTCTACTTCTAACCTTACTCTCTTGCCTTTGCCACCAATTGTTTGTGTCCCCTTTCCACAAAGCTTCCTACGGTCACATGGTGGTAATGCATCTTTCTCTACCCACATCCACCTGATGTTGCTTATTCTTCCCACAGGACCACTGCACCTAGTCTGTGGTGGTAACTTAGCTTTCTCCATAGCGCCCTGGCTCCTTTCTGGTGGATATGAAGTATCTCGTTGTGGTTTTAACTTGCACTTCCACCATGACTAATGAACTTGAGCATTTGTTTCTAAGCTTATTGGCCATTTAAGGGGTTTTTCTTTGTGAAGTTGTGTTGGAAACTTGACACACAAGTAAATCTCATTTAACCTTGATGCCATCCATGAAAAGTAGTTGTGGTTATCTCAGTCTTGCAAAGGTGAAGCTCCAGCAAGCTAAGTAACTCTCCCAAAGTCATGCAGCCGGTAAGTGATGGAGCTGGAGCTTACACTCATGGCTGGCCAATTCCAAATGCTGGATTTTCCCTACTGTAAAAGCTGGCTCTTCCATGAGCCTCCATTTCCTTGGGTATAATATGGAGGTAGTAAACAAGGACCTACGTGGTGAGGTCATGGTCACTGTGAAGATTAAACTGAAACAAAGTAGAGTGCCCAGCACACAGTACAAGCTTAGTGCATATAGATGCCACACTTCTTTCCTGGCAACACTTTCTAACTTGCCACCTTCAAAGACATTTTCCTTTTTCCATATAAACATTGTGTCAATTTTGTTATAAATGGAAAGAATGGCAAAATCCTCTCTCTGTTGCTTTTGATTTCGCTTTTCATAACTCCACAACACAGAGATGCCCTAGAACCACGTTTTCCAAAATCTTGCTTAAGACAAAGCACATAAATGGCATTAAAATGCTAGAAGAAAACACAGACACCCTGGGTCCAAATATACTGTGACTCTATCTAGAAATCAACTCAGCCTCCCAACAATTGACCTTACCACTTTCCAGAAAAAGTTACCACTTCAACCAGAAGTCCAAGTGCTGAAGGGCTCAAGTTCATTAATCATCAGAGAAGCATAAATTAAAATTGCAATGAGATACCACTTCATATACACCAAAATGGATAAGAATTTTAAAAGATTGACAATACAAAGGATTGAGCCCCTGGTTTTCTCCCCTCTGGAGGTCCGCAGATACACTTCAGTTGCAGACTTCAAAGAAAGGGAACAAGTTATCGATTCTCTGTTATTAGAAATCAAAATGAGAAGTCACAAGACATTTACTTCAGTAAATGCCCAGTACATCCAAGACAAAAGGCTGAATTTTGAAGGGATCTAACATTATTAAATAAATCTCTAATGGTTCAGTTGGAAAAGTTCAAAAATAATTATTCTAGAGTTCCAAGAGTCAATATGGTCTCTGATGTTTTTCCTTCTAATTTTCCCTGGAGCTACTAAGACTTACTAAATTCTTCTAAGAAGCAAATCCCCAGCCCAAAAGGCATCCAAGGCCATAATGGGAACCACTTTGTCAACTGACAGCAATTTAGCAAATGTAAGACCTTCTACTGTGCAGCCAAACACAAAGTATATAGAAATAGATTTATAAAATAACTCCAGATTTTTATGTACACTGGGAAACAAAAAAATTAATTTAACTTAATGTTTTCAATTGAATAAAACAAAAAGCCAAGTAGAATACCATATAGAAAATGGCATTTAAGTAAAGTGATGAAAGTATCTACTGAAAATTACATTTAAATTGAAATCTAAAAGGATAAAAGTAGCTAGCTAAGTAGTGAGAGATGAAAAAGAGCATCAAAAGTACACGAACTGGTCAAGAAAGTTAAATACCTACATATCTATATTGATGCAAACAAAGATAAGGAACATAGAGGCCAAGACATGGAAGACCTTACAGGTCATGAAAGGGATCTGGAGGCTTCCGGGAGAACATGGCGGACAGATAGCAGATACTACGGAGGCTCTCTGAAAGGCTTGGTTCAGAAGTCAGGAACGGTGCGGACTAAGGAGACATAAGCTGGTGGAGATATGCTCTGCTGACTCAGGAATGAACTGGGCTGAGAGAAACCAACTTGGAATGCAATCCTGGTGCTAAAACAGGAACAGAAAAGACTCGGTGTGGAGGCTGGACCCCGCACCATTGGAAGCCGCGATTTGGGTTTCCCGCTGCTCGGCGGCTGGCTGCCTCTACATCGGCTCGGCAAGGAGAGAGACGCGCAGAAGCTCTGTGAACGGGAGTCTGCGAACGGAGTCGAAAACAGGACGGACAGGGAGGCGTACACTGACTTGTGGTGAGGTGAGTGAGAGAAACTGACACTCTACCAAAGTTTGACTCCAGTGGAGTACTTTCTGGGCTCGGGCAGTCCTGCGGGAGCAGGGCGCGGTGGCGACTCCAGGCACACATTCCCCTCTCGGGCGGGATTGGTGAAAAGTGCCTGGCCTGCATGATGCTGCTGTCAGACTCAGCAGGCTGGCCTAACCCAGATCCCAGAGCCTGACGGTGGCCCGGAGGGGTGACTCCCACGTAGGCTGCCTAGTCCACAACTCCCTGGTGCGCTGCCGGTGGGCGGGAACACCTAGCCAGCGCAATTCGATCAGGCTCTGACTGACAGGGAGGGAAGCTGGGCCTCCTTTGTAAGCTTGCATATATAAGGAACAGAGAATATGGGAAAAGGCAGCAACAAGAAAGGCTCCTCGGCCCCGAATTCTGAGAAACAGGCAATAGCGGACACCGCACCAATAGACATAAAGCGCTATATAGAGAGCCTCATAGACCAATTCAGGAATGAAGTTATCAACGACCTGAAGCTAGAAGTATGCAGAATAGTTAGAGAAATGCTAAGCACCACCCAGGAAAAAACAGATGGTGGAATGGAAGAACAGAAAAAGAGAGGAGAATTGTTTGATGGAGAAAACAGAGAAAGCATAGAGTACGTGAAGCAGGTTCAAAGGGACTACCAAGAAACTAAGAAGTCTATCCAAGACTGGCATAACAGCTTGAAAGAAACTAAGGACAGACTATCTGAACTGGAGGGCAGAATTGTAATATGGGAGAATGAAATGAAAAACTTCTTAAAAATAACAAAGAAACAAACAGCAATAATACAAAGACAAGAAGATGATAAGAGGAGCCATAACTTAAGGATTAAGAACATATAAGAAGAAGTAGGGACACAAACAAGTGAACTACAAAAGCTACTCACAGAAATAATCCAGGAGAATTTTCCTAATTTAGCAAAAGGTAAAGATATTCAGATGTATGAGGCATACAGGACCCCAGCTACCTACAACCCAAACAGAACTACACCCAGGCATATAATAATAAAAATTCCAGAAATTCAATACAAGAACAGAATATTAAAAGCTGTCAGAGACAAGAAACAGACCACCTACAAGGGAACACCCATCAGAATTACAGCAGATTTCTCTGCACAAACCATCAAATCACGAAGAGCGTGGGGGGAAATAATTCAAGCTTTGAAAGATAATAATCTCCAGCCAAGATTGAGATATCCTGTACAACTGTCCCTGGAAATTGATGGAAAAACAAGGTGCTTCCAGAATAAAGAGGAACTGGGGGAATTTGCAACCACCAGTTCAACTCTACAGAGAGTATTGCAGGATATTCTAAAAAAAGAAAAATACAAAGAACCCAGAAATAGTGGCGGGGAGGCCACAATGAATGGAGCAGAGAACAAAATGAAGAAGACAAACTGACAGCTACTGACAGAAAAAGAGCTCAACAGAAATGAGACAGAGAAGATTGGATGATAGGAACAGCTATTTTGGAGAAAATGACGTCTTAATAGGTAATACTGATTTAGTATCATCTTGTTTTGATGTCTCATCTAGCTTTTGTTCTTCTGTCTCCAATGGTCTAAATAGGTTGTATCTTATTGGATTTTATTATATACGATAGTATAAGCAAAAACCTTTTAAAGACAAGGAGATTATACAGAAACCATTGTTCATTTTCTGTTAGTCGATTCTAAATACTCTGTAATGCTGTCATTCTCTTAAAAGGTTTTACATTGTTTTGATATACTTAATGCTACAGTATACGAAGTTGTACTCAAGGACTTCAAGGAAAAAGTCAATATGGTGACTACTTTTGGGTCGGGATTATCTGGTGGTGAAGCGCTATTCTGCTTAAATGGTTATGTTTTGATCTGCACTGTTTCACTGCTATGCCCTCTTTTATCTCAATCTTCACTCCATTATTTACTTTTTTATTTTTATCCATTTAATTAAAGGGAAAAAAATAGCAGGATATACTATAGTAACCCACTTTGACTTTCTATTGTCTCGATTTGAAGCCCTGTATTACTCTCACCATCTTGTTTTTGACTGATGTTCCCCTATTCTGTTTTGCTGGATAGTGTCAGGTTCAAAAGTTTAGGCATCAGCTGTGAAGATAGTGAGATTCATCATAACGCCCATTCTCATTGACTTTTATCTACTTTTGAACACCTACAATGTCTCCAATGGTTTGGTTTTGTCGGTTTTGTTCTTTACTGTTTTGTTCAATTGTATTATGACTAATGATATAGGCAATTCTATTAGAGATAGCGACAGGCATTAGGGTAACCATTGTTGATCACCTTGTATTATGTTTTTACATTATCTATTATGTCCACCCTTTTGACTTGACCGATTCTGGTCTGTTATGTCACACTTGGTTTTACTCTCTACCAAAAAAGCAATAAGAACCGTGGGAGCAATGAAACCCAAAATGTGTAATAGTCATTATACAAAAGAGAGGAAAAGAAGGTGCTCTAAACTATATAACAGCATGTATATTTAAGTGTATAAGATAGAAAATGATATCACAGAGTTTTATTGGATCATTGAACAGAACTGTTTGCAGTGTCATTGTTGGAATGTCCACTCTACAAGCTTTAATTTTGTGACTTGAACAATTATTTCTAAGATGGCAATGTGTGATCCATTAACTAGTGATTTCCTACTGTTCAATTTTTTCTTCTGTAAATCTGTATAACTTGTACCCTTTCACTGTTTTTTTTTTTCTTTTCTCCTTAAATAAAATTTTAAAAAAAAGGGGATCTGGACTTTGTACATAATTGAAGGATTTAAGGTTGGAAGAATGATATGACAGATACTTCTTTTTAAAGAGCACTCTGACTTCTGGGTGGAGAAAAATAATGAAAATAGAGCAGGAACAGGATCAGAGTCATCTGGAAGGCTGTTACAATAATTCAGGCAAGAGATGTTAATGATGTGAATCAAGAAGATTGTATTAGACAAGACAAAAAGAGTAGACTTTAGTTATACTTTGCCAATTGAATCAATAAAACTTCCTAAGGGAAAACAGGAAATAAAACAAGAAGTTTGGTTTCTGGCTTGAGCAGATGGGTGAACAATGATTCTGTGAACCGAAAGGAAGAGGTGAAGAAAGGGAGCAGAGTTGGTGAAGGGCAATCATGTCATTTGTGCAAGTTAAATTTGACCTACGTGGAACATATTCAGTTGAAGATATCAGGTAATCAGTCAGATATGTTAATCAAGAATACAGAGATCTGGACTGGAAATACAAAGCTAGATCAACACCTGAATAAAAATTTAGACCCATGAGAATGGACAGCACCAAGGAAAAGACTACTGAGAAGAGAATATCCAGGCTAAGCTAAGGAAAACACCACCAATTTGTGATCTGGTAATGGAAGAAGATAAAAGGAACTAAGAAGAAGATAAATATGAACAACAGTATGGAGTACATAGATCAGAAGGCACTGTCATCTGGTCTCTGCTATCCCCATTCCACTAAAATGACCTATAAAACCATCAAAGGCCCCTGTAAATGATTTCTTAGCACAAACTTTAATTTTTAGCATCAACAAGGAAGTCTTCACGCTTGACCTATTAAGATATCTTCCTTTTGGCTTCCACTGTTTTCAGCTGAACTAAACAATCACCTCAACCAGGTAAGATTTATTACTCTATATAATAGAAAGCATGTCCAGAAGTAGATCAGCCTTCAGCGACAGATTGTGCCTCTCCGTTTCACTGTTAGTAGTCTCAGAAACTTTCAAATAAAAGATTAAAAGAGACAGAAGAGCAAAAGGACTTCATATTCAAAGGGATGTTACAGTCCTCAGATCTCTCCAGTTTCATGTGGCCAGGGGACTACCATCTAACCTCACAGAAAACTGGAGATTTAATCTCTAGAGGAACAGTTTTCAAAGTTTTGGTCTCAGGCCTACTTTGTAGTCTTTAAAACTACTGAGGATCCCTAAGAGCTTTGTTAATGAAGACTATACATACTGACATTTGTTGTAGGAGGAATTAAAACTAAGTCATTTTCAAATGGTACTTATTAATTCACTTCAATCATAATAGTAAAAAGCCCATTCTAAATGTATATAAATAACATTTTATATAATGAGCTACATTTTTCAAATCAAAAAATGAGAAAGTATGATTGTTTAAAATTTTTCATATCTCTGTAATTTTTGGCTTAGTAGGAGTTAGTTGGTTCTCTACTCACTGCTTCCCCACTCAGTCTTCTATGTTGTCACTCATCATGGAGCCTCTGGAAGTCTTCCGGAATGCTCAAGAAAGAATGAGAGTGAAATAACAAATAAAATCTTGGTGTTGTTTTAAAGATAGTTTTGATGTTGCTGATTCCCTGAAAGACTCTCAGCAACCTCTCGTGGGTCATCAGATTAGACTTTGAGAACAAACAAGAAAGCAAGAATGAGAATCTATGGATTGGGACACAATAATTCATTGATTTTTCCTTAGACAATAGGGACACATAAAGGACAAACTTATTGTACCAAAACATGAACATTGAATATTGAAATTTCACCTGCCTTCCCAGACTTCTAAGCCTACCTTAGATCCCAGAGCACTGTCAGTCAAGTTAACTCTTCCAACCAGAAGACATCAGCACCTATGAGGAATCTAGCCAATCTAACAGAAAACATATAAAAATATGGATATCAGGAGCTCACCAACATAATAATGCAATCTTCATCCAGTGGCAAAAATGATGGATGGGAGCACAGATATTCAAATAAGCTTTCTGATGTACTTCTTAATTGCAGACAACCAAGAACAAAAAAAAATTGAAGAAAACTTCTAACATGAAAAAAATACAACAAACAGAAAGGAAAAAGTAGGGAAACAGAGACTATGCACAAAGATAAAAGTTTTTAAGTTATCTTTAATAACTTCAAAAACATCACATCTACAAAACAAGTATATTTTTAAATATTCAGAGAACAAAAAGAGCCCTTTGGAAATTAATAACATGGTAACAGAAGTGAAAAACCTCAATGGAAACACGGACAGATAAAGTTACGGAGATGTAGGAAGTAGAGCAATAGACAGAGAGACGACAGGACACACAATCCAACAGCAGCACACTGAGAACACAGAGGGGAAAAATCATCAATAAAATAACTCAGGACACTGTCCTAAAGCTGGTGTGCTGGTGCAAACCTGTAATCCCAGCACTTGGGAAGCTGAAGCAAGAGGATTCCTGTGAGTTCAAGGCCAGCCTGGGCTACAAAGTAAGTTCAAGGCCAGCCTGAACTGTACAGTGAAACTCTGTCTCAAAAAGACAAAAAAAAAAGTCCCAGCTCTGAAGGATTTAACTTTCCAGAATAAAAGTCTTATGTATTGAGCACAGAAGAAAAAAATAAAGTCACATTAAGGGCCATCACATTAAAACTTCAAAACACAAGAAAGTAAGGGAAGTTACTATAAATTCCTGAGCAGAAAAAAAAATGGTTTTTACATTCAAAATATCAAAGATCAAAATAGCACCCAACTTCTAGAATTTAGTGAGTAATGTCATAAGAATTGCAAGGAAAAATGAGTTCTGACCAAGAATTTCATATCAAAATTACAATTAACATGAAAGTAAAAAAATATGTACTTTTTAGACATGAAACACTCTTGGTAAAGTATGTAACATTTCTCAGCAAGCCACAGAGGAGGTATTTCCTTCAAACAATAGAGTATGTCCAAAATGAGGAAGATATAAAAGTCCCACACAAAGGATGTGTGTAAAGGGTAATGAGGGGCCACCCCAAGATGATAGCTGTAAAGCATGCCAACAGCAACTAGCTCAACCCGGGAGAAGTCAAAGGCTCAAGAAGACATTCTTTTGGAAAAATAAATTTGACAAGATGGCTAATGTGACTGAGCATCCTAAAAATTAAAGTTTCACAATTCAGGGAGTTTTATGCTGGACTAGCAATAAATAAATAGAAAACAATCCTGTTAATGAGTATTTATACAAATGTGGAATTTTGGAGCTCAAACAAGTAGTGTGCAGTGAAACCAGACAATTTTCAGGTTTTAATGCACAATATTTTTACTTTGAGAACATGACCAGAGATCTCCCACATGTAAGGCATTGTTTATGGAAATAACTGAAAACAATTTAAGTAGTCAAAAATAAGAAACGGGCAATTGAAAGACATAGGTATATCTAATGGGCTAGTATAGCAAGTGGAAGAAATTAATTGATGTGTATAGAAATATATAGAGGTCTCAAGATTTTAAGTTGTATGAAAAATATAAAGCACATAAAAAGATATATTGCACGATACTATTAATTCCAGTATTTTAAAGTCTAACAAACATGGACACATATTTGTAAATAGATGGATAGCGTAGAATGAAATAATATATTTTACAAAAAATAAATACATGAAAATCTAAGGAAGTTGAATTGAAAAGTGGGGAATACACTTAAAATTGAAAAGAACAGCTTGAAATCAGCCATTGTAGGGTGTCATAAACTTTGGAGAATTATCAACTCAGCTTTGTGCACTTGAAATGCAAATGACCAAATTAGTAAAGATCCACAGACAGCCTCACAAGCGTATTGCCTACTACCCTTACGCATTACTTCCTCTCCTTATTCCTTGAATTCCATGCTTACTGTCACCCCCAAAGACCTAGAACTTCTGATTTCTTCTTCCTGAATTGTTCTTTCCTAGGTTCCTTGCATTACCAACCCCTTTTCATCATTTAAGTCTCAGTTCAACATTTCACTATCTCAAAAAGGCTTTCCCTCACCTTCCTATGCAAATTCATCCCTCCAACTCTATTTTCCCTATCCACAATAGCATGTTTATTCTTTAATAATAGCTATCAAAATAAAATTTTTCTTGCTTGCTTGTTTTTTTTGGGGGGGGGTGTTTTTTGCATTTCTATCCTTGTAATGTAAACTGTGTGACAGCAGACATTGTGTATATCCCATTATTTCTTGAATGCACAATGGTACCTGGTAAGTTTTCAATTGTTCCACCATTTACCTGGTAAATTAAAAGGTCACTGAAGATGAGATTAGCTTTCAAGTTGCCATGTGTTTGAAAGAAATATAAGAGAATAAACCAATTTTCCCATGACTGATGGAGAGAGAGAGAGAGACAGAGAGAGAAGGGAAGGAAAGGGGAGGCAAGGGGAAGGGAAGGGAAGGGAGGCGAGGGGAAGGGAAGGGAAGGGAGGGGAAGGGAGGGGAAGGGAAGGGAAGGGAGGGGAGGGGAAGGGAAGGGAAGGGAGGGGAGGGGAAGGGAGGGGAGGGGAAGGGAGGGGAAGGGAAGGGAAGGGAAGGGAAGGGAGGGGAGGATAGGAGAGAAAGAAGAGAAGAGAAGAGAAGAGAAGAGAAGAGAAGAGAAGAGAAGAGAAGAGAAGAGAAGAGAAGAGGTGGGCAGTGTGCCAATCACAAAGGAATAAGAAAGCATTATAAGTAAAGGCTAGACTTTCTGGACAACCAATACAAGTTTCAAAGGAACAAATTTAATGGATGTGATGGAAAATATTTCAAGCAGCAACAGGAAACAAAGAAGACAGCTATTTTACCTTCTGGTTCTTAGGTTGGTAAAGTGAGAGAGAAGAAAGAGTCTCCTTTCAAGACAACCAAGGAATAACAAGGTTTCAGTTAGGAATGGAGACAGGAAAATTCAGAAAAGAGGATATAGTTTCCTGATGGCAGTTCCAGAGGCCACAATGTAATGTGTGAGTTACATTAAAACAAGAATTTTCAACTGAAGCCAGTTTTGAACCCAAGAACATTTGGAAATGACTGCAGATATTTTGGATTATCATATCTGAGGGATCATTACAGGTGCCCAACACACAGAGGACTGGTATGCTTTATACCTACATAGAACACTCACACACACAAAGTTATCCAGCCCAAAATTTCAATGACAGAAACTCTGGTTTGAAAAAGACCCTGGAACAACAGATGAACAGAACCACAGGGATAAAGTTAATAATAAAGCACAGGGAGCTCAGGCACCTAGAAAGATGAGAACACTCCCACTGGGCTCTAGAATGGGAATGAGAGAGCAGACCTACCGCTGAAGACTCGAGTCCACACACCTCACAGATGGAAGCTTTCAAAGGCAGTGCCATCCCACATAATGGAGACACTAGGTAGCAACTCCCCAGAAGCCCAACTCAATATAATGGAATGTTCCAGTGGCATATCCAGAATATTTGGCTTTGCCAGGTCCCCAGGATGCCTCAGATCTAAATGTTTGAAGGTTATCTGGGGGGTTAATGAGAAACCTTTGGAAAATGTTAACATTCAGGATAACTTGGCAGATCATATTGGCCACATTATTGTTTTTCTTAATTACTGTTCTTAACAAGATGGCAAGGTGGGTGGGTCAAGGTAAACACTATTATAAGTGACTATTCTTAAAGGTGTTCATTAGCTAATTAGGAAAAGTAAAGGGGAGAGGAAATGGGGAAGACAATGTTTATAGAGTTCTTATATACCAGGTACCAAATGTATTACAGTCCTGTAAGGAAGGGGTTTGGAAACCCTTTTTGGAGATGAACAACCTGAGGCTACAGAGATTGGGAGGGGTTTTGGGGGGTTTTTTTGTGTGTTTTGGGGGTTTTTGTTTGTTTGTTTTTGTTTTGGAACAGGAATCAAATTCAAGATCTCGCATTTGCCAGGCAAGGGACTGTGCCACTGAGCTATATCACAGGCCCAAGATTTTGAATTTTATAGATTTCACAACTAGTATAAATTTAGGGTCAAATTAAAACCTAGCATATCATGACTTTAAAGCTACTCAATTCCGAGAATCATGCCTTGCATGTATAAGCAATGGGGGGATAAATAAATGGATGGATAGATACACCGATGATAGACAAATCATCTCTACTGTTAATTCATAATGAGCTGTGTGGTGTTTTTTGTTTAATCTGATGTTTTGTCTTGCTTTCTGAAACCATGATTGTGTGTAATAATAAAAAGGACACAGAACAGAAATAACTGAAAACAAAAGGATTGAGAAATAATTTATAGTTAGTCTAGGGATTTCATTCATGCTCTGATAGGTAGTAAATTTAACAAACTGGTTATATTTTACCTTGGCAAATACTAAAATTAGTTTTCATTCCTTAAACACCCACAAACCGGTAGTAAGTGAAATAAAGGTAGATCAAATCTGGTTGGCAGTAAGAGGGCAGCTGGGACGTAGAACTTTACAGCAGAAAAAAAATCACAGGCTCTACTATCTTCCAATGAGTGGTGAAGAGTTTATTTATAACCCCTAAAAGAGTCTTTTAAATTTAATAAGAACTAATGAGTCATTTTTCTCTGACTTTTTCTTTATAACATGATGTGTAAAGCAATATTATTCAGAATCTCTTTGGAGTTTGACTGGCCTAATGCCTTAACAATAAGACCCATTCAATCTTTGAGTAAGCACATAGGATAACGAAAGATACCAGGTTGGCTCAATCCGTTCCTATGGGTCACTGGTCACCTTGACTCTAGCCAGTCCTCCTGGTAACTCTCCATTCTCTTTCCTATCAACATCAGCATGGAAGTCAGAAACCCATGAACTTTAATAATCAAGAGGCCAAGTGTGGAATGCAGCTCAGCGGGAAAGCATTTTCACAGCCCAGCCCACACAAAGCCATGGATTCAGTTCCTATCACTGGCAGAAAAAAGTCTGAACCAATAGGCCAGCAGGGATAGTAGATCCTGGGAAGTAAATCCTGTCCTCTTTCTGGACAAATTCGCTGATGACTATGTGGGAGCACTTGGGAGCACTTATGCAAAGCTGTAAACGAGGTGCAGTTGCGGAACTGAAATGCTGGAACACAGACAATTTAAATACCATGTACTGAGGAATTATGGCTCCTTAGAAAAGGAGCAACACACATCCTCCAGAGGAAGGCAGAAGATTGCCTGAGTTCTGAAAATGGTTGTGAGAACTAGGGGAAAGCATGGTAATTGTTCTATTATCCATACTGCCCAGTGGAACTCTCACCATTCCTTTCCTAGAACCTCTACTCAGGGCAATGATAATTTCCACATCAAGTCACATTGTTAGGCCAAGAATCAGGGAAGAGAGGAGCTGGTCTGGCTTGGAACCTGCTCAGATACAGGTACAATGTACGAATATTTGATTGTATACTTTTATTCCATGCCCACCTCACTAGTCTGACCATGATATAGATACACTTAAGGTCTACCAAATATCTGTTAGAAATTTAGTATTAACCTTGAAGAGTTAATTTCTCCTTCTGTAGTGATTGCTTTGAGAATGCTCCATAGCAGGAATTAGCTGGCCAAGCCCAGAGCAAATATAGAAGAACCTGCTCCTTAGAGGGAAGAAGCTGTCTAAGATACTTGCTAAAGGAGATCCTGAGAAAATGGTGGATAGATAACAACAGTTATGGAGGCTCTCTGAGATAGCCAGCTTAGAATCTAGGAATGGTGCAGTGTGGGGAGTCCTAAGCAGGGGGTGATATTCCCTGACGACCCAGGAACAAACTAAGCTGAGAGAAACCAACTGGAAATGCAATCCCGGTGCTATAACTAGAACAGATAAAATCTCAGCACTGAAGCTGGAAACCACACTACTTCTGGAAGCCATGATTTGAATTTCCTGCCGCCACTGGTGCATCTGAATCAGCCCAGCAGGGACAGAAACGTGAAAGCTCTGAGGGCAGGAATCAGTGAAACAAATTGAGAGCGGAACTGGCAGGGAGCCCTGCATCGACCTGCGGTGAGTGAGAGGAACAGGGACCCCTCCATAGATAAGGAAGTTCCAACAGAGGACATTTTGGGACCGGGCAGACTAGCTGTAACAGGGTGTTGCAGTGACTTCAGTCACATATGCCCCTCTCAAGTGGGATTGGGGGGGAGCACCTGACCTGGGTGACACCGCGGACTAAGACCCACTAGGCTAACCTAAATCAGGTCGCAAAGCCTGGCAGTGCACCCTAGCAGTGAAGCCTTCAGTAGGTTGACCTGGAGGGGGGGCCCAGCAGAGGCTGCCCAGGTCTGTGTCTCCCTTGTACACTGCAGTGGGTGGGAACACCTAGCCAGGGTGATTCAAACAGACTGTAACCCACAAAGAAAGAAAGTGGGCCTCCTATATATGCCTGTCTGGGAGGAACAAAAATTATGAGAAGGGGAGGCAACAAGAAAGGGTCCTCGGTCCCCAATCCTGAGAACACTGATCCAGAAAAGGCAAATGCAAAGGAGAAAGAGGACAGAAAACATTCAATACCAGACACGGCACCAATAGATATAAAGCGATATCTCCGGAGCCTCATAGACAAGTTCAAAAGTGAAGTATTTAACCAAGTGAAGCAAGATATAAGTAGAATAGTTAGAGAAATGCTAAGCACTGCCCCCAAAAAACAGATGGTGGAATGGAAGAACAGAAAAAAAGGGGAGAATTGTTTGATGGAGAAAATATAGAATACATGAGGCAGGTTCAAGGAGATTACCAGAAAACTAAAAAGTCTATTGAAAGCTGGCATAACAGCTTGAAAG
The DNA here is from genome assembly GCF_034190915.1 of Cavia porcellus. Classification (NCBI taxonomy): domain Eukaryota; kingdom Metazoa; phylum Chordata; class Mammalia; order Rodentia; family Caviidae; genus Cavia; species Cavia porcellus. The sequence goes on from NW_026947496.1 coordinate 71,035,474, forward strand.
AAACTAAGAACAGATTATCTGAACTGGAGGACAGATTTGTAATGTGGGAGCGTGAAATGAAAAACTTCTTAAAAATAACAAGAAAACAGCAATAATACAAAGGCTAGAAGATGATTAGAGGATCTATAACTTAAGAATTAAGAACATAAAGGAAGAAGTAGGGACACAAACAAATGAACTACAAAGGCTATTCACAGAAATAATCCAGGAGAATTTCCCTAATTTAGCAAAAGGTAAAGAAATTCAAATGTATGAGGCATACAGGACCCCAGCCACCTACAACTCAAACAGAGCTACATCCAGGCATATAATAATCAAAATTCCATAAATTCCATTTAAGAAAAGAATATTAAAGGCCATCAGAGACAAGAAAAGGATCACTTACAAGGGAACACCCATCAGAATTACAGCAGACTTCTCGGCACAAACCATCAAATCAAGAAGAGTATGGGGGGAAATAATTTTGAAAGATAACAACCTCCAGCCAAGATTGATGTATCTTGCACAACTGTCTCTAGAAATTAATGGAGAAACAAGGTGCTTCCAGGATAAATAGGAACTAGGGGAATTTGCAACCACCAATTCAACTCTACAGAGATTACTGCAGGATATTCTAAAAATGAAAAATACCAAGATTCCAGAAACAGTGGCAGAGAGGCCACAATGATGGAGCAGAAAATGAAATGAAGAAGACAAACTGACAACTAATGACATAAAAAGAGCTCAACACAAGTGAGGCAGAGAACATTGGATATAATTTCTAATATAGAGGGTCTAGATACACTAACTTAAGGGGGAAAAATAGAGACTAGCAGGCAGAGTGGATCAAGAGGTAGGGTCCACTGAGAGGCTCTTTGTAGGAAATATAATTAGCCTTAAGAAGGTTATATGGACCAAAATCAAACATGAGAAAATGGAACTTGATGTGATAGGGAACCAATGAGTAATAGGGGTAACTAGACCATTTATGGATAGGTTGAACAGACAGGCTTTAATAAATGAAGAAATACAACTAGAAATCCAGCCCAAGAGTGAGAAAGTTTAGAAACACTTAAGTAAATAGCAGGTTTCCCCGCCCCCCCATACAAAACCGTGAGTGTTGGGGAGACCCAAAAAGACACAGTTCATTCTGGGGGCGTAAAACGGAGGAATAGTCTTCAAAAAAAAAAAACAGCAGAAGATATAGCTAATAGTGTATCAGGAAACAAAACCCCTATTACTCACACCACTCTGCTTGGTTGGAACTCGTTCTGTCCTAGTTTGTATACAAGCACTGGATCTGAGGGGCACGGACGCCTGTCCATAGCATAGGGGACATCTTTAATTCCCTATTAACTCAATCAGGATCCCAGTATGACTTATACTGTTATATCATGTTATATCATAACTGATCTTAGTTAAATCTGACTTGTTTGATTGCTGCTTATTGTGGACAGATTTTATTCAAAACCTTTTAAGGGTGTTAAGGGTGATGGTAACAAGTTAAGGAGTAGAGACAAGTATACTGAAAATGACAATGATTCACTACGATACCCATTCTGATTTGATTTCTACCTGTTTTTGTAGCTCTACAACTATCTACAAAGTTGTATTTCTGTTAATTCTGTTATGTACTGATATGCTCAATAATACTTTATCTGAGGATATAGCCAATTCTGTTGATGATAACATAAACAGCACAGTGACCAGGATAGAACTCCTTATACAGCAGATTTATGTCTTTTTAGTTTTATATGTCTATAGGAAAAAGCTTAGTTCTGTCCTGCTTTGTTATGCTTTTCCCTCTAATATAGAAAGGATAGAAATACATGTTAAGACTCAAGCTTACATAAAACCTATAAACAGTTTATGAGAACTGATCTGATGACACATGATGAAATGAACAAATACTTTGAAAGAAAGAAAGTGCCACTGCAGGACCCAATCCTGATTCTGGAGTGTTATGATGTGAAATCCAGCAATATTATTAATCTTTTTTCAGAAGGATTTTAATCTAATATACTCTGTTAGGTCTCAACATAAATGAAGATATGGATAAATGTGTACATGTCTAAGTGTATAGGATTGATAGCCATAACACTTAGTTTTTGTTGGATAGTTGAACAGAACTATCTGCAGTCTCCCTGGCTGAAATCCCATTTATATGTTCCACTTGTGTACCTTGAACAACTATTTATAGGGAGACAACGTGTATACATTAGCTAGTGACTTATTACTGTCTATTTCTTTTCTTTAAAAGTATGTACTATTTCTGCTCATTTTCTATTTTGTTTTGTCTTTCTTTAAATAAAAAAAAAAATTTTTAAAGATACCTGCTAAATTATTTGCTGTCCTGCTAATGGAAGAAGAAACTCCACAAGGACCAAAACAGGCAAGACTAACATTCTAGTAGACCAAGGTTTGGGAGGCTTCTAAAAAGACCATCTATAGGAGTTTGAGGGTTCCAAAAGGGCATGCGTGAGGGTAGAAAGAGACAACCAGCACACAGCATACCAGAGGTGAGAGATAGAGAGAAAGGGCATGGGGTCTGGGGGATTGAGATGTATTATGTGTATATGCTGACTCCCTATGAAAACTGCAATCATTATGTACTGTAAGTATGTACTAATAAAATAATAAAGTAAAAAAAAAATAAATGGACATGCATATCCACTCCTACTTCCATTTAAAGAGGTTGATCAAGCTTTAACTTTGGATTGAAAATCAGCCTGCATGTACACTATCGTACGGGCAGCTCCTGTCACATCCCAGACCCAGGGCTGCAGCTGCCTCCCACCAAGACCCAGACTTCCAATGTTCTCAACAGTAGGACAACAGCTTCTGTCACCCAGCAGCACACGCATCTATTAGCAGGAGGAATGCACCCCTGAAAGAAAAGATGATGGGCAAAATGCAGTTCATCCAAACCATTCAGGGCGTGGTCAGGACATCATTAATTTTTATACCTGTGTTTCAAGTTCGGTGTATTACTAAATTACTCACTTTTTCACAGATGAAAGGAGGAGCATATCTTCATATGCCTGCTTTTTCTGCTTGCTTCTTTCTCTCAGACTTCCCCCTTTCATTATTCCCCAAACTCACTCATCCATATAGCACATCCCAGGTCTGACTGTGCAGGAAGAAGGGGGAGGAGTGTGATGGCAGTCTCCTCTCTGCGACTCTGTGAGAAACCAGCAGGGGGCAGCTGAGGGTGCAGGGAACTCAGAACCTGGACCCAGAAAACTTGCCTTTGGACCTTGCATTTACTGCCCATACAGTCCTGAAAGATACTTGTACCAACTTCTCTGAGCCTTGTTTCCTTATTTGTAAATCAGAGTTGATAATGTCCACGAAAAAATGACATCCTGCTGGCATCTAAAAGGCTGCATTCAATTATAAAACCAAAAAATAACAGATGAGATCAGTTGTGTAAATGGCACCTCAGAGATTAAAATGTTTCTTTTCCCACCTGTAAAAGGGGCAATGAACTGGCCTCATTTGTATCCATGGTATTAATCAGAATAGCAACATTAACAACAACAAAAAAAAATAAGCACTCATCATGGATACTTCTTCATTGGGAAGCTCTGTTTAGCACCTATGAGAAAGTCAACAGTTGACAGTGTGTATCCAAGAAGGGAGACCACACTCTAAGAGCTCCCATTGGCCTACAGCGCTGCCCAGCTGTCAGCTCAATGTCAGGAAGCACTAGAATTTTGGTCTGTGTTCTCCAGGACATTTTGATTACCAAATGCTTTCTTCAAAAGGAGAAAAGGGGCTGTGCAAGTGACATTTGGTAATATCACTTCAGGGGTTCAATGGAAAGCATAAGTAACACCCCACACGTCCCAGTGCTGTGACTGAAGTAGCCTCAAGTGCTGAGTTTCTCTGGGGCTAATGTAAGAACAATGTCCTTACATGGCCCAGCAGCCACGACCTCTGGGTCCACTAACCTGTTCCCATAGGAGACCTCAGAGCATCCTGAAAGGAGAGATGTAGGATTGAGTTTTGGGCTCAAAATGAGCTAGATGCAAAAAAAAATCTCTCTTTGGCTCTATTTCCTTCCTAATGGCTTCACATACATGCGCGCGCGCACACACACACACACACACACACACCACTTTACTTCTAGTTTAACTAGTACTTCTCATGCTAGCTTTAATCTCTGCTATAGTCTGAATATTTATGTTCCTCCTCCCCCATAAAACTCATGCACTGAAATCCTTACCCTCAAGTTGATAACATTAAGAGGGAGGACCCCTGGAGGTACCACTAGAAGCAGAGCCCTCATGCCTAGGATTAGCACCCTTAGAAAAGAGGCCTATGGACAACCCCTGGCCTCTCCCAGCACATAGAACACAGCGAGAAGGTACAGTCTCTATCCAGGAAGCAAGATTCACCTGCCTTCATCTTGAATTTTCCTGTCCCTAGAACTGTAAGAAATCAATTTTTATTATTTAAAAACTATGTAGCTTATGGTACTTTGTTATAGCAACCTAAAAGTTCAAAAATAATCCCATTTGCCTTTAATAAAATTAAGTCTGATTTCAACCCCTACCAATAATTAGTTAATTCCATCTTCCAAATACTATTTAACATTTCTCTTGAATTTTTGACAACCTCTCTTGCAATCTCATAAACTCCTATCCTCGAATTCCAATTTCTTATATATCCTTTTGAAGTTCAAAATAGTAATTAAACCCACTTGGTAACACATAAGAACAATTTGCCAAACCGCACAACCTCTCGTGAGTCCTACACTTAAAATTCAGAGCTCCTTCACAGATTAAATGTAATTCAGCCTTATTTAACCAGGTGGTGATTTATTATTTAGGTTGAGATAAGGTCCAAGACCAGAGTTGGGACAAAAACAGCAACAATATGACCCACGCATGCATTCATTAGTTCATTCATTTAGAAATTATTCAGTACCTACCATGCTCTTGTGAGCCTGTGCCAGCTCTGAGAATGGAGACACATGGACAGTGTCTCTAGTCCCAAGACTTTGGAGCCTGAAAAGGACTCAAATCCTACTTCTGCTACTTACTAGTTATTTAAATTTTCTGTACCTATAATTTACCATCCCTAAAATGAAACTGAAAATATTATCTATTCAATAGAAGTTGTATGACTTTTGAATGAAATACAATATAGGAAACTTAGCATTGTGCCTAATATATATTCAATAAATGTTAGCCCTAAATATCATCTGTGGTTGATAGTGTGTGACTTTGACTCCAGATGATCTTCATCTGATGTCAGTGCTCTCTCTCTCTCTCTGTCTCTGTCTCTCTCTCTCTCTGTCTCTGTCTCTCTCTGTCTCTGTCTCTCTCTGTCTCTCTCTCTCTCTCTGTCTCTCTCTCTCTCTCTGTCTCTCTCTCTCTCTCTGCTTTTTGTGTGCTGGTTTTATGACTTGCTTCTAACAACTTTGCAAAGAATTGAAGGTGACCTTCTGTCAACAACCAGGAAGGACTGGAGGGCCTCAGCTCAACAGTCTAAAAGGAGTGGAACCCTACCAATAATCACATGGGTGAGCTTGGAAGCAGCTCCTGGTCCAGATGAACCTCCAAGCAGCTCCACCAACAACTTGATTACAACCTTGTTAGGAAGAAAACCCCTGAAGTAGGGAGCCCAGATTTCTGGCACACAGAAACCAAGTTAAAGTTTTGGAGTAAATTGTGTGACAAGAGACAATTAGCACACTATTGTTATTAAAGTTTGTATATTGGAGGGACAAGGAGCAAACCATATATGGCAAGAATAAAAAGGAATATAGATAAGTTGCGTTAGCAGCCAGATCATCAAAGACTGAGAATGCCATGCTACATCTTTGAGGCTTCCCGTGGGAACAGTGCAAACTCATCAAATGTTCTTTAAGCAAAGCAGGGACTCAATTTCTTCTTAAATGAAAAGACAAATACGAAGCCTTAAAGAAAACATCTTTCAAGAGGAGCAGTCAAATGACATTTTGAACCAGAGTATCATCCAGGATGTAAAATTGAAAACTTTCCTGGAGAACTGAGATATCTCATTTTTTGCTCCTTCAGCTATTAGGCAAATTGCTTTGAGATTTATATCACAAAGCTTAATGGCAAGGAAAAAAAACAAAAATGAAGTTACTGAAATAAACAATTTCATTAAGTTCAAAATCAGTAAGTTTAAAATCAATTAAGTTTATAATACCCTTATTGAGGACAAAAGTAGTAAATTAATAACAGTGAAAGTGAGTTTTCAGGAATACAAAAGAAGTGAAATTTTAGAAATAACACTTGACATTAGTTTCCCAAATCAATAAAGATACATCTATCTCTCTTTCTTTGTTTGTTTGATTGCACACCTTTTTTAAACCCTGAATCAAGATCTTACATATGCCTTTGAACAAGTATCATAAATCAATTTGAAAATGGCCCAGTTTTTGCACATGAGCCATAATATCCATGTATCTAGGTCTTATAATCGTAAGGGTACTGAGATAAGATATGGCCTATAAAACAAATGAGAAAACATTTCTCTTGTGTTTATAAAAAGAGTTATGTTGAAATAGCAAGCACTTGAGGACAAGGAATTTGACATGGGAAAATGCTAACTTGGAATCCATGTGACAAATCTTGCACTATTATTGTTGAAAGAGTCTCCACTTGTAATCTCAAAGAACTTCATACATTTGTTTCTTTGACAAGCACTCATCAAGCACCTACTATGTGACTGGCACTGTGCTGGGCCCCAGACCCCTCCTGCCTGCTGCATTGGAAATCTTTAGAACTCATTGAAGACAGGCCTTGGGTAGGAAGGAACACTCCATCAGAAGTGACCAGAATGCTTATCAGAGCCTAATAATTTGCAAAATTGTTGTTCACCTCTTGTCTCTAGGGTTCAGGGACCCTAATGGCAAGAATTTAAAAGTTGTACTCAGCTCTAAAGACTCAGAGTCAACAGCTCCTATAATGCCAAAATTCAGCTCCTTTGCAGACTGCAGCAGCATGCTCCAACAGAGAGTTAAGCAATGAAGAAAGAGGCCCTGGACTTCTGGGAGAACATGGCAGACAAACAGCACCAGCTACAGAGGCTCTCTGAAAGACCCAGCTTAGAATCCAGGAATGGTGCGGAGTGAGGAATCCTAAGCAAGAGAGGAGATATGCCCTGCTGACCCAAGAACGAACTGGGCTCCGAGATACCAACTGGGAATGCAATCCTGGTGCTATAACAGGAACAGATAAAACCTCAGCATGGAACCTGGAGCCTGTGCCATTGGAAACTGTGATTTGGGTTTCCTGCCGCGGCCACTGCATCTGAATCAGCTCGACAGGGAGAGAGACACACGAAAGCTCTGAGAATGGGAATCAGTGAACGGAGTTGAGAGCAGGACGGGCGGGGAGCCGTGCATCGACCTGTGGTGAGTGAGAGAAACTGGAACTCTTCCACAATCTAGGAGGCTCCAACACAAGACATTCTGGGACTGGGCAGACTTGCTGGAACAGGGAGCTGTAGTGACTTCAGTCACATATCTCCCTCTCAAGTGGGATTGATAAGCAGTGCCTAGCTTATGTGACACTGCTGGCTGAGACCCAGTAGGCTAGCACAGCCCAGGTCCCAGCACATGAAGGTGACCTGGAGGGGCGGGCCCAACATAGGCTGCCCGGTCCGTAACTTCCTGGTGCACTGCAGTGGGCGGGAACACCTATCCAGTGCAATTCAATCAGACTGTGGCCAACAGGGAAGGAAGCTGGGCCTCCTATATATGCTTGCATATATAAGGAACAAAGAATATGGGAAGAGGGAGCAACAAGAAAGGCCCCTCAGCACCCAAACCTGAGAAACAGGCAATAGCAGACATCGCACCAATAGACATAAAGCGCTATCTCCAGAGCCTCATAGACGAGTTCAGGAATGAAGTCATTAATGACCTGAAGCTAGACATAAACAGAATAGTTAGAGAAATGCTAAGCACCACCCAAGAAAAAGCAGATGGTGAAATGGAACAACAGAAAAAGAGGGGAGAATTGTTTGATGGAGAACATACAGAAAGCATAGAATACGTGAAGCAGGTTCAAAGAGATTACCAGGAAACTAAAAACTCTATCGAAAACTGGCATAACAGCTTGAAAGAAACTAAGGATAGATTATCTGAACTGGAGGCCAGATTTATAATATGGGAGCATGAAATGAAAAACTTCTTAAAAATAACAAAGAAACCAACAGCAATAATACAAAGACTAGAGGATGATAAGAGGATCTATAACTTAATAATTAAGAACATAACAGAAGAGGTAGGGACACAAACAAATGAACTACAAAAGCTACTTGCAGAAATAATGCAGGAGAATTTTCCTAATTTAGCAAAAGGTAAAGATACTCAGATGTATGAAGCATTCAGGACCCCAGCCACCTACAACCCAAACAGAGCTACACCCAGGCATATAATAATCAAAAAACCAGAAATCCAATATAAGAACAGAATATTAACCACCCTAACCACCAATTCAACTCTACAGAGAATACTGCAGGATATTCTAAAAAAGAAAAATACCAAGAATCCAGAAATAGTGGCAGAGAGGCCACAATGAATGGAGCAGAAAACAAAATGAAAAAGACAAACTGACAACTAATGACAGAAAAAGAGCTCAACAGAAATGAGGCAGACAAGATTGGATGATAGGAACAGCTATTTTGGAGAAAATGATGTCATAATAGGTGATAGGTGCCATAATGCTGATTTAGTATCATCTTGCTTTGAAGTCTCATCAAGCTTTTGTTCTTCTGTCTCCATTGGTCTTAGCATGTTGTATCTTATTGGATTTTATTATATGTGATAGTATAAACAAAAACTTTTATAGACAAGGAGATTATACAGAAACCATTGTTCATTTTCTGTTAGTTGATTCTAAATACCCTATAATACTGTCATTCTCTTGAATGGTTTTACATTGTTTTGATATATTTGATGCTACAGTATACAAAGTTATACTCAAAGATTTCAAGGAAAGAGACAATATGGTAACTACTTTTATGTCGGGATTATCTTGTGGTAAAACACTATTTTGCTTAAATAGTCCTGTTTTGATCTGCACTGTTCTGTTGTTAGCCCTCTTTTATCTCAATCTCCATCTTATTTTTTACTTTTTTATTTTTATCCTTTTAATTAAGGGAAAAATAAATAAAAAATAGCAGGATATATTATAGTAACCCACTTTGATTTACTATTAACTTGATTTGAAGCCCTGTATTGCTCTCACCATCTTGTTTTGACTTATTTTACTCTATTCTGTTTTGCTTGATAGTACCAGGTTCGAAAGTTTAGGCAACAGCTGTGAAGATAGTGGGATTCATTATGACGCCCATTCTGGTTGATTATTATCTACTTTTGAAGATCCGTAATGTCTCCAATGTTTTGGTTTTGTTGGTTCGTTCTTTACTGTTTTGTTCAATTTTATTATAACTGATGATATAGGCAATTCTACTAGAAATAGTGGGAGGCATTATGGTAACCATTGTTGATCACCTTGTATTATGTTTTTACATTATCTATTATGTCCACCCTTTTGATTTACTGACTCTGTTCTGTTATGTCACATTTGGTTTTACTCCCTTCCAAAAAAAGTAATAAGAACTGTGGGAGCAATAAAACCCAAAATGTGTAATAGTCATTGTACAAAAGAGAGGAAAAGGAAGTGCTCTAAACGATATAACTGCATGTATATTTAAGTGTATAAGATAGACAATGATATTACTAAGTTTTGTTGGATCATTGAACAGAACTGTTTGCAGGTTCACTGTTTGAATATCCACTTTATATGCTTTAATTTTGTAACTTGAACAAATATTTCTAAGATGACAAGATGTAATCCATTAACTAGTGATTTCCTACTGTTTATTTTTTTTCTGAAATTCTGTATAACTTGTACCCTTTTTCTGCTTTTTTTTTTCTTTTTCTCCTTAAATAAAATTTAAAAAAAAAGAAAGAGGCCCTGCCTCACCCTTTTGACAGCTCACTTGGAAAAATGAGTTTCTTCACAAACAAGATGAATGCGTTCTGTCACCAATGCTTAGAGCTACCAAAATAATCCCATAGGCACCTCACTCAGTACAGCTGCTGAAGGAGGAAACATTTGGAGACAGGGGACTTAGAGCTAGAAGAGCAGCACATCCTCTTTATTCTACACATGAGTCAAAAGGGTCTTTGACATGTACCAAATTTGCATCTCAGTCACTTAGAACTGGTTTTAAACTAAAGCATCTCTCTAGATATTGCCACACTGGGTGACTACTGTTTTAATTCCCCAAAACCTAGCACTATCTGAGAACCACAGAAGTTCTAAAATCTCCAACCTACCTCTTCCCCTCTTATGTTACAGAAAAGAAAGCCAAGGTCAAGCGACTCAACTAAAATGCTCAATAACAGATCAAGAACTAAAACTCAGGTCAACTTTCAACTAAGCCTCTTTTTGCTCTCCAAATCCTCTCCCACTTGCCAATTTCACTATCATCTACTAAGCATTCCTTGCTTTACCACTATTAATGAGCTAAAGCCCCTCCTACCACACAACTAAGCTGGCCAGACCGAGCCCAGCCTGAGCAAGATCAGTGTTAAAAGAGTCCCAGCAACAAATCTGAACAGATGAAATGACAGGGACTATCAAAAAAAGTAAAATCTATTCCTTTAATATCCAGATAATTCTTTCCAAGAGTTGAAGGTGTCTTACTTCAGTTTCTACCTTCCTCCCTTTGGATATTTTTCACAGCATTAGCTCAAATTCTAGTTTTTGCAGATTCCTCCAAGGGAAGAAGTTAGAGAAGAGCACGGTATTACCTGATATGCTGGAATTAGTTAAACTGACTCCTAGGGTGTATAATGCACTTTACTAAGTCAGAAATAATGAATTCTATAGAGAGCACATGAGGGGAAGGATAAAATAAGCACATAGTCTAAATATACTTTATTTCATAGGAAGCACTGGGATGGTCACGGGAAGTTCATCCTTGAAAGGACCTGGTTCCAATTAGGTAAAGAGAAGTACTGCCCTTCTGATTCGCCTGGCTGGCTGCAGTTGCTCCTGGCCATCTCCACTCCAATTTTTTGTTTTGATTCTTGTAAATGCTTTGCAGCTTTTGAGTGCCATCCTTCCATCTTTTGAGAGCATCAGCTATAGACAGTGTGAGATGAGAACTTCCCTACAAAAGGAAACAAGACTGTGGTTACGGAGAGTTCATTTGGCTACTGCATACTCAGAGTTATTTATCACTCATGATGGTGACTAATGCCCAATTCAGAAGTTACTGCCAGGGAGAGGATGTGCTCAATGACTTCAGAAGAAATTGTTTGAAATATGAATATGTTTAAAATATATAAATTTATATATAACATATATAATTTATATAAATAAAAATTGCTCAAAATATCTGAAAATTATTTGACCCTACTCGCTTGCGAAGGTGAGGCTACTTCTCCAAATGAAAGTTGGCCACATTTGGGATTTCACTAATAACAAACAGAACAGAGCATAAGTGATGCTGTGTGATTTCCCAGTGCAGGTCACAAAAAAAGAGCTTCTACTTGTCTCTCTCAGGAGCGACAGTGACCCAGAATTGCCCAACACAGCCATTCCTCAGTTCTGACCCACGGGAATCATAAAAGATAATAAATAGTTGCTGTTGTTTTAAGTCACAACATTATAAGATAACTTGTTACATGGTGACAGACAACTAATTCAATTAATAAGCCTGATCACTCTCACTTGAAAAAGACAGCCACATCCAAGATAAAGAAAGTATCAGAAGAGGGCTCGCTATAAACCATAAGAACTAAAAGGAGGAAGGAAAGGATGGGAGGGAGAGTGTAAAAAGGACGGACGGAGATTTTTCTGGCTACTCTGGCCTTTTTCTATCTGTTCCTTCTTTGAATTTCTGGCTTTCTTTACCAATATGCTGTTTTTGTTTTCATGTATACTAGTTTTATCTATCATTTGAATGGCTGTCTTCCTAAGGGATAAGAGTTCACATTTCTTTTGTATTACTCAAAATGCCTGGCTTTATGTCCACACAATGTGAACTAAGACCAGTAAGTAAGACTGGCAAGCCAATTATAAATCAGTATCTGAAGAAATATTTTAACAGCATTTGGCCAGGAAATTGTTGGTAGACAGGAAGTTTCAGATGGGGGCTGCGCCACAACCAGTGTATGAGCTCTGCAGTTGAAAAACAGATTGGTAGAGATGCTGTAGGCTGTTACTGTTCTTCATTGGTGCCCAGTAAACCATAACTGCTGGTATTCGTGTCTTTGTGTCTCTGACTGCCCCTGCCCAATGACACATTAGCAAGAATGATACAAGTGGAGGTCTGATGTATACTTGTACACTGTTACTTCTCTTCTCAGAACACTACCTCTTAGAACCCAGTTACCATGTTTAAGGAAGTTCAAACCACCAGGTAGGAGGCTTCTTCATGAGGAAGCAGCAAGACCACCAGTCTCCAGATGCTTCCTCATCAGCAGAAGCACCAATTCTTCCCCAAATAAGTGATGGCATTTTATGCCTATAATCATTATATACCTATAACCATGATGTCAGTACTTGAGCTGACATCATGCAAAGTAAGAGTCCTATTGGATGAGTCTTCAGAATCATGAGTGATAATCAGTCGTGGTTATTAGTAGCCACTAAGTTTTGAGATGGTAGGTTATGCAGCAACAGATAACCAAAACAACATTCAATAATAAAATGATAGGGCCATCACATAGACCAAACAATTTGTCCAACTGTGACTAAAAAAAAAGACCATAACCTAGAATGTGTCTGTTTACAAAATCTGAATTCTTTCCACCACTGTTATGGATTAAAAACTGGTGGTAAACTTAACACCAGTTGGACTAAATCAGCATGGTACTGAGTGTAGATGGCCCACCTGAGGAAAGTTGCCAGCATAAATAGAGACATGGAGAAGATGAGTGAGGCATTGTGGGTTTCTCTAAATGTTGCTGTTTTGAGCCATTGGTTCTCCTGGAGGAGCTTGTCATAACTAGCTCCCCCAATGTGAATTCGACCATTGTCATCAGAGGAGCTCAGGATCTTGTTGGTGAGAGTGGCTGTGGCTCACTTTGGGGGATCTCTGGTCCTTACATCATGCATCACTTCCTGACTATGGAGGGGAAGATATGTGCTGTTTAATCTCCAGGAGAAACTTGTCACACTGGCTTTCTGGCTTGTACTAGACTATTCTTATCATTGGAGGAGCTCAAGACCTCCATGCCACCCTGGATGGCTGTGGTACTTTCAGTATAGCCCTGGTCTTTGTTTTGAGCATGACTTCTCGACTCCAGTGTAGAACCTTCAATCTACAGTTCCTTCACCCCACTGGCATAGACTTTCTAGCTTCCACTGCTGACTTTTTGGCCTTCCCAGCATGGATCCATAAAACAGGCTAGTATGAGTCCTTCTTGTGGGCTCTAGACCTCCAGTTGGACTCGTGGGAGACACTGTCATGGGCTCTGGGTTTTCATCTGAGCTCATGTAGGACATTGCTATGGGATCAAAGCCCTTGGCTGAATATTCTGTGTCTTAAGTATTGTGGACAGATTTCCTGCACTTTCTTATGTTAACTCTGGGTGACCATCATAAAATAATAGTATAAATTCTGAGTCCTGATTCTAATTGTTCTCCTCATAACCCCTGACTAAAACAACCACTGTCTCCCAAATCATGAGAGTCAATAGCTATGAAAGAACTTTGCAAACTCCAAAGTATCTTGCAGAAGTTCTCACTGAAACACTCATCGAGGATTTTGTTTTCCTTCTATTTCTGCCTCTAATCGTCTTCTTCTGTCTCTCTATAATTCCTTTTAAAACCTGTCTCCTTCCTAGAACAACCTCAAATGCCTTCAAGGACAGAAGGTACCACACTGCTGACCCAAAGGAGCCTATTTCCTTTCTCAGGCTTGAGTGCCACACTCAGGGTGCAGACAGACGGCCTTGAAAAAGTTACTCTTTGGAAGTTAGGTGGTCTCTTCCGGTGTCATGGCGTCTATTGCATATGGGGGAGAGCTAGATGTTTGGTAGACTGCATCTTGTGGCTTCTATTCACTGTGGACTGCTTAGAAAGAACCTGGGAGACCTCCCAGCTATGCAATGGAGGTGGTGACCTTTGAGGATGTGGCTATGAACTTAAACAGTGAGGAGTGGACTTTACTGAGTCCATCCCAAAAGAAGCTCTACAGAGATGTGTTGGGGAAAACCTTTAGGAACACGGTGACTACAGAAAAGACAAGGTAAGGAAATGCCATGGACATACATCTTGGAATCAGCATAAAGAGTTATTCCTTTGTACTCCAGAAGCAGTGTGAAAGAAACAGAAACACACCACAATGTTCAGATCCATGAAAAACATCAAGGTCAAGGGAAAAACTATGTAAGCAATGTGGGAACGCTTTTTCCAAACATGAACATTATAAGCAACATGAAAGAATTCACACTAGAGAGAGATGCTACATATGTAAGCAATGTGGGAAAGCTTTTAATACACGTACCTATTGTCAAGTACATGAAAGAATTCACACTGGAGAAAAACTCTATGTATGTAAGTACTGTGAGAAAGCTTACATCACACGTACATATTGTGTAATCCATAAAAAACTTCATACTGGGCAGAAATTGTATATATGTAAGGAATGAGGGAAAACTTTCAGCAGAAACGTTCATTCAAAGACATGAGAAAATTCACACTGGAGAGAAACCATTTGTATGTAAGCAATGTGGGAAAGCTTTTACCACTCATGGACATTGTAAGCAGCATGAAAGAATTCACAAGGGAGAGAAACCTAATGTATGTAAGCAATGTGGGAAAGCTTTTACGCAACGTGGGCATTGTAAGAAACATGAAAGAATTCACACTGGAGAAAAACCCTACCTATGATAGCAATGCGGGAAAGCATTTACAACATATGGAGATTGTAAACAACATGAAAGCATTCACACTGGATAGAAACCCTATGTATGTACACAATGTGGGAAAGCTTTTACGACACATGGATATTGTAAGAGACATGAAAGAATTCACACTGGAGAGAAATCTGACGCATGTAAGCACTGTGGGAAAGCTTTCAGCACACATACATATTTAATGAAATGCATGAAAATGTTTACACTAGGCAGAAACCATAACTTTGTTTTAATTTTTGATGCACATGCTTCATTTTCTGTGTCATAAATGATGTTTCTGGAACTGATGCTATATTTCACATTAAGATACTCATTTATAGAGGTTTGGATCATGTGTTTTTGACAATGTGCTCTTTCACACAATGTGAAACATTATATGAAACATTTATACATTAATGAATGTTATGTTTTTCATGTTGTGATAAGATACCTGCTTATATCCTAACATCACTGGATATCATACCATGTAAATTATGTTGCCTGTTTTTTTTCTCAATGGAGCAAATATTGACATTTATGTAAATCTTTGTCTTTTTAACCATCAGAATTTTACCTGTTATGTTTATATTGCATCTTGACTTTGCTATTAAGTTTTCCATGACATTAATCCAAAAAAAAACATACCACTGTGAGTTTCTGATTGCCTCACACTGACAGAAACATTACTTGTCTCCAAAAGTATATCACAAATTATAGTAATGTTTCCAGAAACTATAAAATGTGGTATTATTTATGAGTAACCATACTTTGAAAGGAATTTTTCTTAACTGTGGAGTTGTTTGGGGAAAAAAGGTTGCTATTGATTGTATCATGCAAATGTCTTTATTTTATTCCTTGATGCTGTGAACCCATTATATATTTTGTAATTATTACAACTTTTCCCTAAAACACTGAACTAATGGCATGAATGGAAACCTAAATTTTGAGCTGTCAACACAGTAAAAAGTAAATTTGCTAAATCATAAAAAAAAAGTTACTCTTTGAGCCTTGGTTTTTCCATATGCAGAGTCAAAATCACTCTGTCTCACAAAGTTCCTGAAAGGACTGAGTAAGAAAAAGGACACAAACTGTACCCAAGCTTCAGCCTAAGTTCAAACTTCCTAAGGGAAAAACGTATCTTCCTTTATTCCATTCTCCCCTTTTAGCTGCTCATCTGTAATGCATATCTTTGTGTTTTAATCCATCTATCAATAAAAAGACCTTAAAATGTATGCTCCTCAGTAGAGCCACCAAACAAGAAAGTTGTAACTCTAGATATGGTAGAACCTCCATGAAGTTCTCAGGGAAACTTAGATATTGAAATTACCCTGGACATTGTTCCTTTCCAGAGAAAATAATTGCACTCACTTTCTATGTCCCCAGAATACAAAAAAACTGATGTGTTCATTCACTAAAAAGATATAAGACATTTTGTGACAAAACAATAAAGGGAAAAGAGAGAAAGATGCAACTAATAAGAAATGCATTTATAATGATCTATATTATGAATATATATATATATATTTATATCTCAGCAGGCTCTGCAGAGTTACATATGAGCTAATTAAAATGTTTATGTTTTTAGCAGTGATGTTTATTGAAATCATTTTATAGCCACCCGAACTAAGCTTTGTTTTCAGCTATAATGCAATGCTACCTGGAATATTCTGACCTAAATTATTTACATGCCTAAAAATAGATTGCCTTGCCTCATCATTGACTTCACTGATACATTTCAGGATGTGGAAAATTTTGGTGAGTTATTATGGCTCTGTGGGCTTTTCCTGCATTTTCAGTGTTTGTTAAGATGAGAACTGAGCATACTAGAGCAGTCGGAGCCTGTTAGGACCAAGGACCAACCAGGTTACAATAACCCCCTGGGAAAGGCTGCTCCTGGATAGGGAATCCTGCATACAGAAGGGTCCTTATTCACCAGTAACGTGATTGAGACCGGAATGGATAATGATTCTGTCTGGATGTAGGTTATCGCCCTATTTTTTCAAGTTGTATCTGGTGTTAGAGGAGAGGAGTGACTACAAAAGAATAACACTAGGGAGATTTGAGGAGGTGATAGTACTATTCCTAATCCTGTAGTGGTTACAAGAATCTACATGTGTCAAAATTTCTAAAACTGTACACCAAAAAAGTTTATTTTGCTATATGTTAATTTAAAAATTAAGAAATATAAAGGCCAAAAACTAACAGTTTCAGTAAATGACCATTCTGCCTCCAGATTGTATCTTGATTTTTTTGATGATTGGTTAAGTAATCTTTATTAATTACAAGTAATTAACTGTAACACTCAAATACCAAAAATCAAAGACAACTCCCAATTTGGAGTAAAAAAAAAAATACATACTAGGAAAATAAAACCATTGCTTAAAACTCTTGATAGTTCTTTACCACACACAGAATTAAACCAAAACTTACTGTCACTGGGCACAAAGCACTCTATGATAACATCTCTAATTCCTCCCAATTAAATTGCAACAAAATTTCTGTCGATTGTAAATGCTTTATGAGATTTCTTGACTTTTAAAATATTTTGCAGATAGGAGACCCATCCTTGTCTTTTTTGGAAAACTTTTCCCTCGGTTCTTAGAGTGACTGAATTCTTTCTATCATCTGGCCTATGCATCTCATTCATAAGCATATGGCTTCCTCTAGCTCTGCTCCCATTGTATGACCACATTAATCTAATTTTTTTATCATGAGTTGATCCACCTTCCTGGATGTCCATTATGAGCAGAGTCTCTCTCCGGGACTCTTGCAGTACACTGCTTAGGAATAGTCCTACTCCCATCCTTACCCTATTGTCCATTCTGCATGCTACTACAATTCCAATCATTTCCATCCTTTAGACTTCTAAAGACTTCCCAGTGTGCTTTGGTTTAAACCTAAAGCCTTTATTGTTTGCAGAGGTCTGCATGATTTGGCTTCTACTTTCTTCTTCTGCCTCATTTACCCACAGTACCACTGAACTCACTATCTTCCTTCAAATAACCAAACTGGTCATAAGGCACCAGGCATGCCATTTCCTCTGTCTGAGATGCTCTGTTTATTTCTCTTCTTTTTCTATTTATCTAAGTAGTACTTCTCCACTTTTTGGGTTTCAGCTTAAATGGCAGGTCCTTCCTGGCCAGTCACTAAATTAACGTCACCAGTAGCATTTTCTCTTGATGTTCTGTCCTTTGCTTTTGCCACATTATGGCCTGTAATCAAGTTGACTATTTGATGGCAAGTTCCAGCCTCTCTTGACTTCATGCTCCAACTAGGCAAGATAGTATGCATCATGTGTTGGAGCAAGCTTATAAGGTTCATTGCATATATCTCTTTCTAATTCTGCAATAAGGTTAGTTGCTTGACATCAGCCAGATTTTGAATATTTACATCACAAAAATTGGCCAGTACTACAAATCAGAACATTTCTTTTTTGGAAAAATGGTTTGCCATGATACTATTTTCACTCTCACTTTTTTTCAGTCCTTAACATGAAGCTTGGAACATAGACAATGCTCAGTAAGTATTGGTTAAAAAGTAACAGTTATTGTTACTTATAGGTCAAGAAAGAAATATTTCAGCCTTCATAGATGATGAAGTTGAGGCTCAAGGAATTTGTCCATCTTGCTCCAAGTCACACAACTAACTAGATGTATAGTGCTCTAACTTGGGTTCTCATCCCAGGTTCTCTGCATTACACATGCATATGCTGGGAATGTACAAATTTAGAAGCCCTGAGGATTACTGAAGCATGTTGTGATGAGGAAGCACGATCCTGAACCAAGTTCACAAAGATAGAAATTCATTATCCCAATTTTCCATTTTTCCATAGAAGAGGTTTGCCAAACTATGCCTCAAACAATCCAGGCATTTCAAACTAAGCATATATTTAATATATTAAGTACTAGGGACTCATCAAACACTGGAATGGTTGGGAAAGAAGGAAGTATAAGTATACCCCAAGACTACGCATTTCAAGGATACACCACTGAACTGTAACCCAGGCAGGAATCTGGAAGCTCTTGCTGCTACCTGCATTGCCCTGCTGTAACTGTCTTGAGATGCTCATGAAACTGATGACAAGATACTGCCCTGCTGAGTCCCGCTGCCATAGATGCCTCTAAGCATGTACATTTTTTATAACCTTTCTCACCAGGAGCAACAACAGCAGGAAGATGGACTCTGAATCACTCCCATTTTCCACCTTTGCGTCTAACTGGAAGAACCTAATTTATTCACAGAATATTGGCTGCAACGATGCCATGGGACTGTGGCATGTTAGCTTTTCAACCTCCACATCTGGAAAGAAAGTAGAGTGGCACATGAGAACCCTTACACTATATTTACCACAGTTCATTCCTTCAGCACTCATTACCCAAACTCACCTTTCTATGCATTAACTTCCAGGTACTGCCAAGAACAATGCTGAATATGATGCAACTATCTCTCACATAAATAAAAACATATTTTATTTCTTCTCAAAAAGAGAGAGATAGAGAAGGAAAAGAAGAAAATGCGATTTAAAAAAAGAAATGGTGATGTGTTAAGTACATTTACTAAGTCCCTATGATGAATGTGATCATTATGTTCTACAAACATGTACTCCCCAAAATATTTTTATTTATATATAAAATAAAATATTATATATTAGAGTCTATCAAAAAATACATACTTCAGAAAAAGAAAAACATAAATATTTTAATACTAAATGTATTCAGATATGATATTAATACAAGGTTATATTTTGGTTATAAGAGGTGCTCAAAGTGGTGGCCATTAGCTTTCAATATTTAGTAATATGGTGAACTGCTGCTTGGGTAACTTTGGTCATTGAGATCACTGCACATGCATTTACAATTTCTTCTCAAAGGGGTGGCAGTGTAGTGGGTTTTCTGCAATACACAACATCCTCTAGAGTTCCCTATACAACAATAGCACCCTCTGTTGGAAAAAACTCATAATATTTTTCTTTTCCTAAAGTGTGTATACACTTTTTGGGGAAATATATAAGATACATTGGTACAATATATATGTGTACCTATATATTCATATATCTATATGAATGTGTGTGTGTATCCAAAATACGGAAGAAGGGGAGGGATAAAAATGAGTTAACACTGTCCCTCAGACAAAGCACTTCTGTCTAAAACAAACAATTAAAAAAATCAGACCCCCAAAATTCAAAGATCCAATACAAAAATGGGCATCTGAGATGAATATACACTTCTCAGATGAAGAAATACAAATGGCAAATAGATACATGAAAAAATGTTCATCATCATTACTCATTAGAGAAATGCAAATTAAACCACACTGAGATTCCATCTCACTCCTGAAAAAATGGCCAGGATCAAGAAAACCAACAACAACAGATGCTGGAAAGACTGGGGGGAAAAAGGAACTCTCCAGCATGTTGGTGGGAGTGCAGACTGGTGCAACCACTGTGGAAGTCAGTCTGGAGATTTCTCAAAAAGCTGAGATTGGAAGTCCCATTTGTTCCAGCTATTCCACTTCGAGGTATATTCCCAGAAGAACTGAAAACATCATTCCACAGTGATATATGTGCACCCATGTTTATAGCAGCACAATTTATAATAGCCAGGTCTTGGAAACAACCTAAGTGTCCATCAAGGAATGAGGAATGGATAAAAAAGTTGTGGTATTTTTATACAATGGAATACTACTCAGCTATAAAGAATGATCACATTGAGATATTTATAAATAAATGGGCGCAGCTTGAGACCATACTCATAAGTGAAATAAATCAAACCCACATGTATAAATACTGATTAGTTTCCTTAGTGTAAGAAATGATAACAATACATAAAAGTATGTGGTAATCATGATTCTCCATTATATTGCTTTGAAGCCTTATAATGTTTTCATTCATTAATTGTAATGATTTTATTCTGGGCTGTTTGATTTTATTGTCTGTGATAGTATGAACAGCTATTTTGGAGAAAACAAGACATCATAATAGCTAGTCCTGATTTAATATCATCTTGTTTTGAAA
This sequence comes from Cavia porcellus, assembly GCF_034190915.1. Taxonomy (NCBI): domain Eukaryota; kingdom Metazoa; phylum Chordata; class Mammalia; order Rodentia; family Caviidae; genus Cavia; species Cavia porcellus. The sequence continues at coordinate 71,056,371 of NW_026947496.1, forward strand.
TCCCATCAAGCTTTTGTTCTTCCCTTCCATTGGTCTTAACATGTTGTATCTTATTGGATTTTATTATATGTGATAGTATAAACAAAAATTTTTATAGACAAGGAGATAATATAGAAACCATTGTTCATTTTCTCTTAGTTGGTTCTAAATACCCTGTAATACTTTCATTCTCTTGAATGGTTTTACATTGCCTTGATATGTTTGATGCTACAGTATACAAAGTTATACTCAAATATGTCAAGAAAAGAGACACTATGGTTTGGACTTCCGGGAGAACATGGCGGACAGACAATAGCAGCTACGGAGGCTCTCTGAAAGACTTGGCTCAGAAGTCAGGAATGGTGCAGAGTAAGGAGACATAAGCCGGTGGAGATATGCTCTGCTGACTCAGGAACAAACTGGGCTGAGAGAAACCAACTTGGAATGCAGTCCTGGTGCTAGAACAGGAACAGAAAAGCCTCAGTGTGGAGGCTGGAGCCCGCGCCATTGGAAGCTGCGATTTGGGTTTCCCGCCACGCAGCATCTGCCTCTACATCGGCTCGGCAAGGAGAGAGATGCGCGGAAGCTCTGAGAACAGGAATCTGTGAACGGAGTCGAAAACAGGACGGGCAGGGAGGCGTGCACTGACTTATGGTGAGGTGAGTGAGAGAAACTGACACTCTACCACAGTTTGACTCCAGCGAAGGACATTCTGGGCCCAGGCAGTCCTGCAGGAGCAGGGCGCGGTGGCAACTTCAGCCACATATCCCCATCTCAGGCGGGATTGGTAAAAAGTGCCTAGCCTTAGTGACACTGCTGGCAGACCCAGTAGGCTAGCCCAACCCAGATCTCAGAGCCTGAGGGCGGCCTGGAGGGGCAGGCCCCGTGTAGGCTGCCTGGTCTGGAACTTCTTGGTGTGCTGCGGTGGGCGGGAACACCTATCCAGTGCAATTCGATCAGGCTATGGCTGACAGGGAGGGAAGCTGGTCATCCTATCTAAGCTTGCATATATAAGGAACAGAGAATATGGGAAGAGGCAGCAACAAGAAAGGCTCCTCGGCCCCCAATTCTGAGAAACAGATAATAGCAGACACCACACCAATAGACATAAAGCACCATCTAGAGAGCCTCATAGATCAGTTCAGGAATGAAGTTATCAATGACCTGAAGCTAGAAGTATGCAGAATAGTTAGAGAAATGCTAAGCACCACCCAAGAAAAAACAGATGGTGGAATGGAACAACAGAAAAAGAGGGGAGAATTGTTTGATGGAGAAAATAGAGAAAGCATAGAATACGTGAAGCAGGTTTAAAGGTACTACCAAGAAACTAAAAAGTCTATCGAAAACTGGCATAACAGCTTGAAAGAAACTAAGGACAGACTATCTGAACTGGAGGGCAGATTTGTAATATGGGAGAATGAAATGAAAAACTTCTTAAAAATAACAAAGAAACAAAGAGCAATAATACAAAGACAAGAAGACGATAAGAGGATCTATAACTTAATAGTTAAGAACATAAGAAGTAGGGACACAAACAAATGAACTACAAAAGTTACTCACAGAAATAATCCAGGAGAATTTTCCTAATTTAGCAAAAGGTAAAGATACTCAGATGTATGAGGCATACAGGACCCCAGCCACCTACAATCCAAACAGAGCTACACCCAGGCATATAATAATAAAAATTCCAGAAATTCAATTCAAGAACAGAATACTAAAAGCTGTCAGAGACAAGAAACAGACCATTTACAAGGGAACACCCATCAGAATTACAGCAGATTTTTCTGCACAAACCATCAAATCACGAAGAGCGTGGGGGGAAATAATTCAAGCTTTGAAAGGTAATAATCTCCAGCCAAGATTGAGATATCCTGCACAACTGTCCCTGGAAATTGATGGAAAAACAAGGTGCTTCCAGGATAAAGAGGAACTGGGGGAATTTGCAACCACCAATTCAACTCTACAGAGAGTATTGCAGGATATTCTAAAAAAAGAAAAATACAAAGAATCCAGAAATAGTGGCGGGGAGGCCACAATGAATGGAGCAGAGAACAAAATGAAGAAGACAAACTGACAGATAATGACAGAAAAAGAGCTCAACAGAAATGAGGTAGAGAAGATTGGATGATAGGAACAGCTATTTTGGAGAAAATGACGTCTTAATAGGTAATACTGATTTAGTATCATCTTGTTTTGAAGTCTCATCAAGCTTTTGTCCTTCTGTCTCCATTGGTCTAAACAGGCTGTATCTTACTGAATTTTATTATGTACGATAGTATAAGCAAAAACTTTTAAAAACAAGGAGATTATACAGAAACCATTGTTCATTTTCTGTTAGTTGATTCTAAATATCCTGTAATGCTGTCATTCTCTTAAATGGTTTTACATTGTTTTGATATATTTAATCCTACAATATACAAAGTTGTACTCAAGGATTTCAAGGAAAGAGACAATATGGTAACTACTTTTATGTCAGGATTATCTTGTGGTGAAACACTATTCTGCTTAAAAGGTTATGTTTTGATCTGCGCTGTTTTGCTGTTATGCCCTCTTTTATCTCAATCTCCACTCCATTATTTACTTTTTTATTTTTATCCTTTTAATTAAGGGAAAAATAAATAAAAATAGCAGGATATATTATAGTAACCCACTTTGACTTTCCATTATCTTGATTTAAAGCCCTGTATTACTCTCACCAGCTTGTTTTTGACTGATGTCCCCCTATTCTGTTTTGCTGGATAGTACCGGGTTCGAAAGTTTAGGCAACAGCTGTGAAGATAGTGAGATTCATAATGACGCCCATTCTCGATGACTTTTATCTACTTTTGAAGACCTACAATGTCTCCAATGTTTTGGTTTTGTCGGTTTTGTTCTTTACTGTTTTGTTCAATTTTATTATAACTGATGATATAGGCAATTCTATTAGAAATAGCGGGAGGCATTATGGTAACCATTGTTGATCACCTTGTATTATGTTTTTACATTATCTATTATGTCAGCCCTTTTGATTTGACCAACTCTGTTATGCCACATTTGGTTTTACTCTCTTCCAAAAAAGGAATAAGAACCGTGGGAGCAATAAAACCCAAAATGTGTAATAGTCATTGTACAAAAGAGAGGAAAAGAAAGTGCTCTAAATGGTGTAACTGCATGTATATTTAAGTGTATAAGATAGACAATGATATTACTGAGTTTTGTTGGATTGTTGAACAGAACTGTTTGCAGTCTCACTGTTTGAATGTCCACTTTATATGCTTTAATTTTGTAACTTGAACAAATATTTCTAAGATAACAATATGTAATCTATTAACTAGTGATTTCCTACTGTTTATTTTTTTTTGAAATTCTGTATTACTTGTACCCTTTTTCTGTTTTTTTTCTTTTTCTCCTTAAATAAAATTTTAAAAAAAATAAAAATGAGTCAACATGTGTCATGTACATAAACCACCTTCCCATGATGAATGTAATCAGTATGTGCTATAAACATACTAATAACACAGTGAAAAAACAAAGTTCTGTGGGCCACTGAGTGATTTCAACTCATCCTTTTAGTACTGCCACATTCCCACCTTGATATCTATAATTTAAGTATAAAAATGTGTAGTAACACCACCAACATCAAAAAATCTTAAAACAGTTCACAAAGAAAAAGTTAAAAACTAAATGAGTTAATACATGCAAATATATACATAACAGAGCACCAAAAAAATACAGGAAGCTTCTACAATTCTTGTTTCTACAACTGGTCATAAGGCTAGAGATGAAAATTTTTAAAAAGAACAAAACAAAATAAATCAGAATAAAGCCAATCAAAACAAAACAGTGAAAGTGATACAGAACATCAAACAAGATAACAGGAAATCAACAATGGCTACCATAAAGCCTCTTGTTATCTTCAAAATAGCTGCCTATACCATCAGACATAATAAAATCAAACAAAAGAGAACAAAATAAAACCAGTCCAAACAAAATAATGAAATCAGTACAAGACTTCAAAACAAGGTAAAAAGAAATCAACATGGCTACCCACAATATATCTTGTTATCTTTGAAATAGCTGCCCATGCCATCAGATATAATAAAATCAAATAAAACAAAACAGAATAAAGCCAAACAAAACAAAACAGTGAAAATCATATAGGACTTTAAAACAAGATAACAGAGAATTACCATGCTACCACCTTCAAAATAAAATCCCTCATAGTTGCTATATTGCATATTGTTATCCCCCAAACAGATGCTCAGACCACCATCCTTAGGCCTGCAAAGTCAATTAAATACAAAACACTACAAGAATTAAGTTGTTTCTTTACTTCGGTAGCCATCATCCCACCCTGTGCTTCTCCAGATCAGCCAGTTGCTTATGGTGGCGGGAGGCACTCGGCTCATCTTGTCTCGCAGTCCACACACCAGCCAGTTCACAGGAAGGGATTCTCTTCCCTGTGGCCCATGACTCAAGATGAAAATTTTTCTCAGATAGGGTCTCACTATGTTGCCCACACTGGCATCAAATGTACAATTCTTTTGGTTCAGTCTCCCAAGTAACTTGGATTATAGGCATGCACCACCATTCCTGGCTAGAAATGGATTTAAAATCTCCTACCTTACCTATTCACATTCCCCTAAGTCTTCAATTCAGCAACTGTAACCTCATCTGATAAGATTGTACTATTGTAAATTTAAATTTTTAAATATATGTATACACAAGCATAAAATAGTGGGTACACATACACATATAGCAAAGAAGAAAACACAGAGAGTTGTTTTTTACATTCATACTTCTTTTCTCTTTATGGCCCCCAAGTTTGCCCCAGGTTACAGACACACTTTCCCATGCCCGCCACCATGCAGCAGCAACACCATTTCCCCTGTGGACCACTCAGCCAGTCTACATGCTTGATCACTGAACGAAACCAGAGAACCTCTGCTCTTTAGGCTAGAAATCTAGGTGAAGGCAGAGGTTGAAAGAACCTAGAAATAACTCCTCTACTTCAAAATACCTCTTCTATAACCTTCACAATACCTGTAGTTCCACGTTAGAAAACATCTTTTTTCTAAATCTTTCTTTGTTCATAATCTTTCCATACAGAAACAGTTTCTAAAAAAAGAACTGCTTTTGTTGCCATAGGGATTCTTAGTTCTAAAAAATTAACACTGAAAAACGGGCAATTCAGAAATTCAGAAATGAGTTTACACTAGTAATCAGAAGAGCAAAGAGTGCAGCTGTGTGTCCCTCAGGGCAGGGGCCCACGAATAGAATAATACATGTCAAGAGTATGTGAGAGCAGAAAAGAAAATCCTTCTCTTTATTTCCCTGGAGAGAGCAGCTCAGAAGCCTGGAATTAGAGGTGACAAGCCCAGGTGTCAGATGGCAGATTAGCTTTGTTCAAGAGATCCAGTAGGACTAAAGGATTTACACGGCGTGACAGCCTGTGGGCAGTGGCTGGTGCCAAATGCCAGCTAGAGCCCTGGATATCTTAAAAGCAGCCTCCAGAGAGAAACTTGCAGCTGAAAGCCTGAACATCAGTAATGACCACAATCACAGATTACAGTGGGCTGGGTCCTTGGTGGGCCCTTCTTCTTCGGAAAGCTTAGCATTCATCCAGAGTTTGATCAGAAACTCCAATCCCACTGACCTAAGCCACTCCTCAAACTAGTCCTGATAACCTGAGAAGTGTATTTCTTGATTAAGACTTTGCTTTGCTGGTACAATTTACTGACATCTCTGAGAATGAGAAAGCTGGCAGTCCTGGTCAAGCAAGTTATACATCAGAAATAGGGAATATACACCACGCGCTTAACTTTTTTACCTGTACCTGGCTCAGCGATTCTAGACACTGTCCAGCCTACCATGATAAGAGAAATCTCACGACTCCTACACAGCCCTCCTACTTGGTGACCCCAGTCAGCACAGGTTCTGCTGAGCTCATCGCCCTAAGTCAACTCTGCAACTTCAGATCAGCAACCTGATTGTACTGTATAAAGTGCAGCAGAGTATGTGTGATTCCCTACAAGGCCAGGTACCTCCACATTTCCATAATTCTGTTCCACCGAGTTATCTCCACCTCCACTCCTGAGATCCTTCTCTCAAAGAAGGTTCATCTATTCCCTCTTCTAGAAATGCAAATGTGATTCTTTAAGAAATACAACAAAGGAGAAGACTCACTGAAATCTGGTTCATGCCTTACTCTGGCAAAACCAATATGGATACAGTCCATGACAGCAAATTAGGCCACTACTTAATGGCCTGGAATTCCAATTAAAGGAAAGAGCCATAACAGGCTGCCTGACACCAGGGAGGAGAGTCTGACCTAATCTTAGATCCCAGAAAGGCCACCATAAGGGGGAAAGTAATTGCCCATCAGATTTGCCATGAGTAAAAGGAAGACATAAACTACAGAGGGATTGGGTTTGTTAAGATGGTAATGCTCCTGTCACCACCATGAAAGCACTCCCAAACACCTCCGGGAATGAAATTTGGAACAATCGGAGAACCAAGCATTTCCTCTCCTCACTCAATCTAACCACTGTCATTTTATGTATTGGTGCATAATGAGGCCTGCTAAACCTGGACTCTGCTGCTGAACGCTTGCCACACATCACAGATACCTCTGGGAAAACAGAAGATCTGGAATTTCAACTACAAGTTGTCAGATAGAAATGTCACAAAAAATTGACTGATGTAATTCATATTGTTACAATCTTCTAATTCATTTGAAATGCCTTAAAACAGTATTGGGTGTACTCAAGGGAAGTGGTTGGGAGTGGCAATAGACATAAGTTAGAGAAACTATAATACCTAAATTCATCATATTTCACCCCCAAAAGACTCCATTGTTTAATAAATACCCACATCTGCAGTTGTGGTAGTCATATCTGGCCTTTGCAAACCCATAATTCATATGTTCATTCAATAAGTATTTGCTGAGCACCTATTATGTGCCAGGCACTATGCTGAGTGGTAAAGGTACAGCAGTGAGTTACTCTATCCATTCCATCTTCATTGGTAATCATTCTAGACTGAGTTCCTTAGATTCAGACTCTGAGATAAGGAATTGCATGCAGAAGTTTGACTGCAGAGAATTCTCCAGAGACAGACATATGTTATGATTTATGTGTGCATGCTCCACCCTCAAAGCCTCATGCAATCATAGGCAGGGCTTTGGGGAGGTGGCTGTATCTAGGGTGTGTGATACTGGAATTAAGGGTATGATAGTGGGATTAAGGGTGAGTTATTGCTAAATTAATTCACCATGTGCTGCAGGATAGTTCTGGATACGGGTAATGGAAAAGCCCACCATGGTTGTGGGTGGCACCATCCAAAAAGGGATAAAAGAAAGAGGCACGTTGGGGCTTGCTGTCTTCTGCCTGCCTAGCCTTAGATGTTTCTCCTCTGCCACATCTCTCGGCTATGCTGCCCTGCCTTGGGGTCCGTAGACAATGGACTGAAACTTCTACCAACTGTGAGCTAACTAAACCTTTCCTCCTTTAATTTGAGTGCCACATATTTTGTCTTAGCAACAAAAAAAAGTAACACAACATGTAAAGCACAGAATAAAGATGGGCAAGAAAGAAGTGGACCCATAATACAACTGCAACTGAGGCTCAGCTGATCCTACAGGGGGACCTGGAGCTCAGATGGCCCTTCAAACTGCCTGACTTTGATCTTTTGCACAAGCCATGATCCATATCCAGTGAGTAAGGTGGATAAGAACACACTGCACCATTTTGACAGAAGTTGCTGTAAACATTTGAATTGATTCAGGTTATCAAGGCAGCCATGAAAAACATACTCATGAAAGAAGACTTCCAGAATGGCTTCAAAAAGAGGCATGAATGTCAGGATATATTTGAAACAAGGGAAATATTTTGAGGGGGGATTAATGACAATGCGTCTTTTAATGTCATTGTTTTTAATTTACATTCACCATATTTTGTGATCCTACTACATATGTCCACATCCTTTAGCCACAAAGTTCCATGTCCTGAAGATCAGGGCAGAGAAAGTTCCAATTCTGAACCATGAACACAAGATATTCCTTGGGCCAGGGATTTAGCTCAGCCGCATACATGCCTGTCTGGTAAGCGCAAGGAAATGAGTTCGATCCAAAGTAAAAAAAAAAAAAAAAAAGTCAACACCAGATATTCCTAGTAGCTCAATTAGACATCTGAATGAAGAAATCAGGACCTACTGCTCTACATCCTGTCAACCCAGTCTTTAAAGCATCTTGTCTTAGACTCCTCATTCTTCTCTGTGTTCGTTGTGGTCCCTCCTCTTGGTGAGCTTGTCAGTTGAAGCATCCTAAATACCTTGAGTGTCATCTGGAGACAGTAGAGGTCCTCAGATCTCTATACTTCAAAATTTCTATACTAATATGAGATTTCACTGATATTAAATTTTTAAAACAATTATACTTTGAATAATCTAGATTTCCTCCCTAAAAGTAAGTGCCACCCTGAAACTTTAATGCCCATATTTGCATTTATTAATAACCTCATGAGATCCAGGCTATTTTACTATTTTAATTTCCTCAAGCTAACAAAGAAAAGCCCAGAAACAACCATTGTATAAATAATGCTTTGGAGCCAAGTGAGGGTTACAAAACACTTCATATCAGTGCTTAAATTAAGGTATCACAATGTTTAAAAAGAGAAAAATGAATGGTTGGGTCATCTATGACACACAATTCAAGTAAGTCAAACTGAAAAACAAGGTCTAATAGCAGTGGCATCATCATATTCAAAGTAGCAAATAGTTTCCCCCAGATAACTTATTCTAACATAGTAAAATAATGTTATATTTTATTTTCATTTGGGCTTGAAGTTTTATTTTAATAAAATTGAAAAAACTGTTCTGGTTTTGTAGTAGCTATAATATGACAATAAATCTGATTCTATAGTTATATATATTTAGATAAAAATACAATAAATTAATGAAAACATTGGAAGACTTAACAGAATCTTTTACTGAAAGATAAGGCTGGAGAATACTTATTAGAAATGACTCAGCTGAAACACTTGGATCTAAACTCCTCCATGCATTCTCTGTGGCCCTCGTGTTCTGGTGCTGGCCTGCCCTTTCTCTTCTCATTGGCTTCCAGCAGACTACAAAAGTCCTTCCAGTATAAAAAGGGGTCTGTGTTATTTGTAAACTAAGCAGTTAGGTGTTTGCCCTGTGCCATCCCATTTACAAAAGGAAAGGTTGGCATAAAAATGGAGTACTTGCATATTACAAATATCATGATCAGATGTCCCATTTTCTCAAAATAGTCATGGTCTATATCTGCTATAGATTAATTAAAACAAAAAAGTTATCTTTAGTGTCCTTTTTCACTGCCATAATGTCTGTTTGGCTGATAAATTATATAGTCATCTTAATTATTAGGGCTATGCTATATATCAAGTGGAACAATTCACAAAGATAATTTAATCTCAGATAGTATTACCTAACAAATTACAATCAAAATATACAGAAAAATAATGACAAGAATAATTAGATACACCTAGTCAAGTAGAACATTTTCATATGCATCTCTTGATAAATTACACATTAGACTAAAAATGAGCAACAATAAATTAAGTTTAAACACACAACTGACAAACATTTTCTTAATATTTAAAAGTTTGCTATCTATTTGAGATACACATAAAACATTTACAAAAATTAAGCACAGTTATAACTAAATACAAATACATATTTATGCAAATATAACTATTCTTCCATAGAGCAATCCTAAGGAAATGCCAAAGAATCATTAAATCACAAATGATTTCTGATGACATTGTAATAAAACAGGAAAACATAAGCAAAGACAAAAAAACAAACCTGAAAATTTGAAAACACACTAGTAAATAGCACTACTCATAAAAGAATTCATAATGGAATAATAAATGTATCAAAAGTCAATAATGAAACTATTGCACAACCATATTAATGGTTGGCAGTAGGCAGAGATAAATCTATGGCCACGAATGTGTTTAAAGGCAAGGTGCTTTCATTACACATGGATTATACACAAACATATTGTTCCATTACACATTAGGGAAGGCTCATTATATTACACTAAAAATATATTTGCTATATACTTCTCCCTACTTTGTCTTTTTCTGTTTATTTCTTTTTTTAAATTTTATTTAAGGAGAAAAAGAAAAAAAAAACAGAAAAAGGGTACAAGTTATACAGAACTTCAGAAAAATAAACAGTAGGAAATCACTAGTTAATAGATTACATATTGTCATCTTAGAAATAGTTTTTCAAATTACAAAATTAAAGCATATAAAGTGGACATTCAAACAGTGAGAATGCAAACAGTTTTGTTCAATGATCCAAGAAAAATTCAATAATACGGTTATCTATCTTATATGCTTAAATATAAATGCAGTTATATCCTTTAGAGCACTTTCTTTTCCTCTTTTTTACAATCACAATTGCATATTTTGGGTTTTATTACTCCCACAGTTCTTATTACTTTTTTAAGAGAATAAAACCAAATGTGACATAACAAAACAGAGTCAGTCAAATCAAAAGGATGGACATAGTACATGATGTAAAAACAGAATACAAGGTGATCAACAATGGTTACCATAATGCTTCTTGCTACCTTAAAATGAATTGCCTATATCATCAGTTATAATAAAATTGAACAAAACAGTAAGGAACAAAACCAAAACACTGGAGACATTACAGGATTTCAAAAGAAGATAATAGTCAAACCAGAATGGGCATCATAGTGAATCTTACTGTCTTCACAATTATTGCCTATACTCTCAAACATGGTACTATCAAACAAAACAGGATAGAGGAAACTCAGTCAAAACAAGATGGTGAGAACAATACAGGGTTTCAAATCAAATTAATAGGAAATCAAAGTGGGTTACTATAAAATATCCTGCTATTTTTTAACTTATTTTTCCCTTAATTGAAAAGATAAAAATAAAAAAGTAAATAATAAACAAAGGAGGTTGAGATAAAAGAGGACATAACAACAAAACAGCACAGGTCAGAACATAATCATTTAAGCAAAATAGTGTTTACCACAAGATATCCCCACATAAAAGTAGTTACCACAGTGTCTCTTTCCTTGAAATCTTTGAGTATAACTTTGTATACTGTAGCATCAAACATATCAAGACAATGTAAAACCATTCAAGAGAATGACAGCATTACAGGGTATGTAGAACCAACTAACCAAAAATGAACAATGGTTTCTGAATAATCTCCTTGTCTATAAAAGTTTTTGTTTATATTATCACATTTAATGAAATCCAATAAGATACAACATGTTAAGACCGATGGAACAAAAGAACAAAAGCTTGATGGGACTTCAAAACAAGATGATATTTAATCAGCACTATCTATTATGATGTCTTGTTTTCTCCAAAATAGCTGTTCCTACCATCCAACCTTCTCTGCCTCATTTCTGTTGAGCTCCTTTTTTGTCATTGATTGTCAGTTTGTCTTCATTTTGCTTTCTTCTCCATTCATTGTGGCCTCTCTGCCACTGTTTCTGGAATCTTGGTATTTTTCTTTTTTAGAATGTCCTGTAATGTTCTATGTAGAGTTAAATTGGTGGTTGCAAATTCCCCTAGTTCCTATTTATCCTGGAAGCACCTTGTTTCTCCATTAATTTCTAGAGACAGTTGTGCAGGATACATCAATCTTGGCTGGAGGTTGTTATCTTTCAAAATTATTTCCCCCCATGCTCTTCTTGATTTGATGGTTTGTGCCGAGAAGTCTCCTGTAATTCTGATGGGTGTTCCCTTGTAAGTGATCCTTTTCTTGTCTCTGATGGCCTTTAATATTCTTTTCTTAAATGGGATTTATGGAATTTTGATTATTATATGCCTGGGTGTAGCTCTGTTTGGGTTGTAGGTGGCTGGGGTCCTGTATGCCTCATACATTTGAATTTCTTTATCTTTTGCTAAATTAGGGAAATTCTCCTGGATTATTTCTGTGAATGGCCTTTATAGTTCATTTGTTTGTGTCCCTACTTCTTCCTTTACGTTCTTAATTCTTAAGTTATAGATCCTCTAATCATCTTCTAGCCTTTGTATTATTGCCATTTGTTTCCTTGCTATTTTTAAGAAGTTTTCCATTTCATGCTCCTACATTACAAATCTGGCCCTCAGTTCAGATAATCTATCCTTAGTTTCTTTCAAGCTGTTATGCCAGCTTTCAATAGATTTTTTAGTTTCCTGGTAATCTCTTTGAACCTGCTTCACATATTCTACATTTTCTCTATTTTCTCCATCAAACAATTGTCCCCTTTTTTTCTGTTCTTCCATTCCACCATCTGTTTTTTGGGGGCAGTGCTTAGCATTTCTCTAACTATTCTACTTATATCTTACTTTACTTGGTTAAATACTTCACTTTTGAACTCGTCTATGAGGCTCCGGAGATATCGCTTTATGTCTATTTGTGCCATGTCTGATATTGCATGTTTTCTGTCCTCATTCTCCTTTGCATTTACCTTTCCTGGACCAGTGTTCTCAGGATTGGAGACCGAGGACCCTTTCTTGTTGCCTCCTCTTCTCATATTTTTTGTTCTTCCCAGACAGGCATACATAGGAGGCCCACTTTCTTTCTTTGTGGGTTACAGTTTGTTTGAATCATGCCGGCTAGGTGTTCCTGCCCACTGCCGTGTACTAGCGAGACACAGACCGGGGCAGTATGTTGGGCCCGCCCCTCCAGGTCAACCTACTGAAGGCTTCATTGCTAGGGTGCACCGTCAGGCACTGGGACCTGATTTGGGCTAGCCTACTGGTCTTAGTCTGTGGCTTCACCCAGGTCAGGCACTTCCCACCAATCCCGCTTGAGAGAAGACTATGTAACTAATGTCACTGCAGCACCCTGTTCCGGCTAGTCTGCCCGGTCCCAGAATGTCTTTTGTTGGAGCCTCCTAGTCTATGGAAGGGCCCCCGTTCCTCTCACTCACCGCAGGTCAATGCAGGGCTCCCTACCAGTCCCACTCTCAACTCGGTTCACTGATTCCCACTCTCAGAGCTTTCACGTTTCTATCCCTGCTGTGCCGATTCAGACCCAGCAATGGCAGCAGGAAATTCAAATTGCAGTTTCCAGATGCGTGGGGTCTAGCTTCAGTGCTGAGATTTTATCTGCTCTGGTTATAGCACTGGGTCTGCATTTCCAGTTGGTTTCTTTAAGCTTAGTTCATCGTGCATCAGCAAGGTATATCTCCCCTTGCTTAGGACTCCTCACACCACACCATTCCTGGATTCTAAGCTGGCTACCTCAGAGAGCCTCCATAGCTGCTGTTATATACCCACCATGTTCTCCCAGAAGTCCTTATGTTTATGTCTGAGACATACTACAGCCATGAGGACCTAATGCACAATCAGAATTCATTAAATAAGAACATACTAAAAGAAAACTGGACACCCTAAAAGACAATAAATTCTAGCAAATAGTACATGACAATGTACTATTGTATTTTCAATGTGCAATACAATCCTCAGTATCCAAACATATTGCTATAACCTGACTCTATACACAAAGAGAAGATAACTTTTTCTCCCTGTCTCCTTTTAAAGCCACTGAACGATGTGCTGCTCTTCTGCAGTGAGGAAGGAGAGGGGCCACATGGCTGGCTCAGTGTTCAAAAATAGCTCTTTCTCACTTAAGATGCTATTATGGGCTTCAAGGTAAATTCACCACAGGACTTTAGTTGCACTTGGCTTAGTCCAGGAAATGCCTGTTGAGGCCCTGGTTGCTTGTATATGTTCCTCCTTTCTCCTCCAGGGCTTAAGCATCTGGCAGTTTGTTCATGTTCTATCTGCAGTTCCATAGCCCATCCATGAGCCCATTCATCCTGCTGAATGAAATTCAAAATACCTCCAGACTATGTCAAGGCTTGTAATTCATTCCCCCAAAATCATATGCCTCTATTGCCATCATCACTGGTGGAAAAGCTGCTATTTCCCAACACTGCCATTGTCTTTTTTCACTCTCGTGCTAGGCAGGTTGCTCTGCACACTGTTCTTTGGTCAAGTTTACCAGGCAGGAGTCAGTCACCAGTCCTGACTGCAGGAAGCACTTGTCAAGGCTTAATGGGGTCTCTTTACATTATCTCCCACCAGCATAGCCATCTTTTTTTGTACGGTACAATAAGCAAGTACCTGAACACCCTATTTTAAAGATATTTTCCCTCTCATCTTTTTAAACTCAATCACATTTTATTTTCCAGCTAGTTAAGTATCACAAAAGTGGTTCCATATTACTTCTTTCACAACTCCACATAGGTGGTCTAGAACTTCATTTTAGAAAGTTAAGGGGCATCTATCTATGATTTTTGTGACTATGAGTTTGCATCTTTTACAAAAATAAGCAAGAGTTCTCTTTTAACACCCTGTTAACAGACTGTAGAATCTATAAGACCTGAGTATAAATTAAATAACAGAAGGCTGCCCTCCATAATTAAATAGCAGACAGTTGCAGAAGGCTTGACCTGTTTCTTTATCTCAAGAAGAGAATGTAGTTTTTCCATGAGGATACAAGGCCCTGCCTCAGTTGGCAAGCATAACTACTCCATCAGATTATCTGGTAAAAGAAAATTATACTAAAATGATATTAGAGTGAGGGAAGAAAAGGAAAACGTTTGAGCAGCAGATAATTTCCTGATGGGTTGAAAAAGAGGCATCAAATAGGAAAGACAAGCAACAAGAAGAGCTTAACATACACACAGAAGCTGCACACAAAAGTGGCTTCCAGTCATGCACAGAACAGAAGGGAATGGCTGGGTTTTGAATGACAGGAAGTAAAATAAACTGGGAGAAGAATATTCACAGCAGCTCTAAAAAAGTGTGAACAGCAGATGTTCCTCTACACATAAGTAAAGTAAAATTTTAAAATGGAACTTTATATGATCTTTAACACATAACTACACCCATTGCAGCAAACAAGACCCTTGGCTTTCCTAGAATATTCATCTGAGTTGAAACACGTTCGTTAATAACTACTTTTTGCAGTTCCAAGGGGACATTTAGGTTCTTGGTTTTTTGAAAGACCAAATTTCTATGCAGTCAGGTTCTAAATATCAGAGTTTTGAAACAGAAGTAGAGGCCATTTAACTTTTTTTCTATTTCTGATTGATTTTTTTTTATCCACTGATGTTACAGGGAACTGTTTTCAGTAAGTAAATGTTTTTGCTCCCTATCTCTTTGTGTTTCCAAAATGATAAGTGTTCCATTCTATTTGATTCATCAAAGGATAAAATAAACTAGAAATAATCTGAGAGTTATAGTCCATCACTTTGAAAATGTGAAAACAAAAACTCAGACATGGCAAGTGATTTATTCAGTTATATAACATATGTTTATAAAGTGTTTTCTGGAAAGAGAAGCTTGCTTCAAACAAAGGCTCCATCTCCACATGTGCTTCCATGACAGCAGCAGCAAGCAAAAGGGAAACTGAGAGTCACATACCGGCCCTAACACTGTGTGCCGGAAGTGACGTGTCTCCTTCACTGATCATTAGCCCTAATAAGTCAGATGGCTTAGTCAGCATCAGTGGAGTGTGAATGTTCGGTTTTGCCATGCACCCCTTTTGCAAACCTTCTGAAATAAAGGAGATACTGAATTATACCTTATTGTTCCCACATGCGGTAGTAAATGCTGCTGACAGAACAGCCCGAAGTCTTTTCCAACCTGAAGCTTTTGTATGGTCTCTTCTTTTCTGAAGTCCTCCACTCCTTCTCTTAGGTCCAATTTAGCTTCACTCATCAGCGCCACTCCACTTCTGCCTTGCTACAAACAACTCAAAGTGATTTTTAAGCCTCTGAATCCCATCTACTACACATGCTGTGACACTTTCACTAGATAATTGCCATCACTATTTCATTTTGTGTGTTTTCTCTTTCCCATGAAACAAAAAACTCCTTAAGATACTGTCTTATACATGAGACAGCCATCCAGTGAATGAAGACACAGTGGAATGTTTGAGAGAGGTATAACTCCTTGTAGATATCCAATTCACCTCTAATGTAAACAATCATGAGTTTTAGACCAAAGTTTCAGTTAAATATTATGCACAAAGTTAAGTCATTAAGAAAAAAGAAAGTACAATTCCTTTAAGGAAAAAGAAAGTACAATTCCTTTAAGGACCTCTTTATACTGAACTCATTACCACCATATAGCTCCTTCATTCTGAGAACAAATAACTCCCTGCAAGGTCCTTAGGTCAGCTTCAGTTGCACCTGGTTAAGTTGGGACTAAAAGCATGGACTGAGACAGGAATTTGCATCCAAGCGATTTATTGATGGAGGTTTCTCAGGAGAAACATATAAGGGAATGAGACAACATCACAGAGGTGAGGTCAAAACCACGCAGTACTTAAACTTCAGATGAAGTCAAGCCTCAACTCTAGTCCACAGGGAGGTCTGGGGCATAAATCACACTTCAGTTTTCTGCAGTACCCTCAGCAAGTAAATCCTCTCCTTAGCCCCAGGAGTCAGTCTTTACTACACGCTGCTCTGGCACAAGAGAGGAAAGTGTGACTCCGAGATCTTTCCTGGTGAGGTCTCTCCAATCATCCAAGCAAGACCCAGGAGAAAGGAGTTACTGTGGACCATCATCCACAGCACACAGATTCTAGTGATGGAAAAAACCAACCCAGGGAATCTAGGAAGAATATCATCATCAGTGGCCACATTCACAACATCAGACCACACACAGAGATGGCCTGATCTTTCACCTCTAGCTATGCCCAAGGATGATTAACCGACTCTGCTATGGACTGACAAGTGTGTGTAACAGCTTAACTCTCCTAGAAGATCCTTAATAAATATGTCCATTATTTAGAGTCACTAACTTGAAATCATTGTGTCAGGCAGATACTCTGCTCTTCTTCATATCTAGATAACTACATCTGGCTAAGGTCATTCTGACCCTGACAGGCTATCCTAATTGCTAAAAAGACAACAGAAACCTTTAGCAGGGAAATTCATTGAAAAGTGGAATGAATTGTGCCTCTCAACAGCCATAAAGTATTAACTTCCGTCAGAGGGCTGTACTGAGGGATGATGTTTTGAGAGAATGCCTTGAATTCATACCTCAAAGGACTTCTTTTGAAGGGATGATTTATATACCAGAAGACAAAAAGGATTTATATTAAAGAAAATGGATTCCTTTTCTGAACTATTTTAAGAAAGATGGATAGCTTCCTGTAAACTGCAGTTCCGTGTCTGTGAGCTGAGTGTTTCCAGAAAATTACTCAGGTAATGCTGCCTCTGGGACCCACTACTTCGTCTCTGCCACCACCCACACTATATAGTGGGGGGAGAAAGAAGGGGAAGAAAAGGGCCGCAGAAATAGTTACCTAACCAAATTGCCCCCACTACAATCCTCCAGAGAAAAATACATACTGCCCAAACTATCCTCAAAGACATTAATACCCAGAAACACATTTTAGATTATTAACTAGTACGGTAATTGTTGCTGCTGGTGGTGGTGTTTGCATATTAGAGCACCCGATTCCTCCTACAAAAAAAAAAAAAACTCTTGTCAACTAAAAATCTCCTTATAAACAGCATTCCTCATATTTTAAATAGCTCTAATGAATTCCCACATAATCTTTATGACTACTTGAATTCATATATATGTGGAGAAAAATTTCTACAATGTGGGTAAGTGAAAGAAAGGCTTATCCTTAATATCAAGCCTCAAATTGCTGCCTACAGGTGACCAAATATTATTGCAGAAACAACAAAGGAATCCAACATAGCAAGAAATTTTTCCTGAGAAATAAGAATAACTTCTGTGGAGCAATCTGGACAACTGTTTGAGAGGTCTTGAAAGCACTAGGCTGTAGAATCAGACTTCAGAAATGAAGAACTACAGGCCCCTTCATGGACAAATCAATTATGGAGCCCTCAGGGCCATTTAACCTTCATTTAGTGTTGTGCTAGTAAATCAGGTTGAGATCAGGACTCTGATTTGCAGGGTCTGCTGACTTCTGTGGCATTGGAGCTTATTGCAATCTACCTATGTGATGTAACCAAACAAGGAGTTAGGAAGAAATGCATTATGGGCCAGAATAAGCCCTCTTCCTCTGTCACATTTGGGGGATAATATATTTTTGCTAAAACCCTCAATTTCTAAAAGTATCAAAGACTCAAACAGACATTTCTCTGAAGGAAATAGGCAAAAGGCAAATGAGCACATGAAATGGGCACATCATTCAACATAAGGAAATGCGAGCCAAAAACACTCATGAGCTGCCACTCCCCTTAATCAGAAAACAACCCATTTAAGGTTAAACCAAGCTAGGAAACACTTGTATTTTCTTCATAGTTTGCAGTAATCCCAAAGTGATTTTTTACTATTTTTGTTGTTGTTTGTTTGGCATATTTTTCATTTCATTAATTGGTTGGTTGATTGGTTGGTTGATTTTGAAGTTTTTTCTTTGTTTTGTTTGGTTTTTTGTTGTTGTTGTTGTTTGGCTTATTCTTTTTTCATAGCATAGTATGGTATTCTTTTACTATGTCCAAAATACACTGGAATGATCACCTTCCAGGATGCTCATAGTATTTCTAGCAAAATATAGTTTAACTAAATAAAATTTTTAAAGAAAAATCTAGTCCAACCTGATGTCAAATAGTTTACTAAAATGTTATATTAAGTTAAACTGAATTTTCATGCCTTTCATATATGTTACCGAAAATCCAGATATATTGAATTTAATTTTCCTTCATGCACTAATTTTATAATTCTATCAGTGAGAAACTATCAGATTTTTTGGCATGATCCTTTGTTTAAGGTCCTGAACTTTCATTACTCATGATTTTATTATCTTTGGTATGACTATAGATTTCTTTTCTCTTGATATTTGCTCCATTATTTTACAAGGAAATTAAAATCTCTTTAGCATATATTCATTTTCCCCTTTTAGTATCTTTCACATTTTCCCAAACTGTCATTACATCTACCATGATTCCATCTCTCAATACCTTCTTTGTTTCACAAATGCTTCCACATGACTGTAGGAATTGATGAGCTAGACCCAGAAAAACAGAGACTGGTCAAAAGTGAACTCAACGGATCTTCTGAACTACATGCACAGAATTTTGAGAACAATATTTCATTAGGTTCTGTTTTGTTGTTGTTTGTTTTATTATTTTCATTCTGAGGGGGATTTTTGATAAAGTATTCAAATTCTTTTTTATCTTTATTCACATATAATAACAGATATTTAAACTCAATATTACTTGTGTTTTAATTATTTCTTCTTTTTATTGCAATACTGGACACTGGATCCAGGGCCTTCACACTATAAAATGCATCCCAAACCTTTTTAAATTCTTTTTTATTTTGAGACAGTTTCTCAATAAATCATTAAACTGCCCAGGCTCCAACAAATTTGCAGTCATCCTACTTCAGGCTCCCAGAATGCCAGGATTACAGGCATGTATCACCATGCCTGGCTTAATTCTTCTTTTCAATAATTTTCCCTTGAGGAAGAGAAAAAGAACTTACCAGTATTCTGTTTTTCATGGGCTTTGGAATCAAATCTCAGCTCTACCACTTGTCAGCTAAGGAACTTGTGGGAAATTACTAGAGCTTGCAAAGCATCCATGTCCCTGTAAAATAAAACAGGAATAGCACCATCATCCCTTCATGTTGTAGTGATACTAAAGGAACTGGTCTATGTGAAAGCCCTCGGAACATGTTAGGTATGTAGCACTTCCTTTCCCTTAATTTCAGTCCATCTTCTGCTCCCTCAACTACAAACACCTCCACCTCATTCCAAAACTTCATCCTTGCAACAACTGCCAGAAAGCCTCTATTTAGCTGCCACTTCTGTCTATCTCTCCCCAGCCAACATGTCAATGAAGGCTAAAGCTTCACCAAACACCAGATGTTTTATAGTGACCTCATTGGTTGCAGAAAATGGCTACAAGCTAAGAGAGTAAGGGGGAAAAAATTAAAAGATTTTGCCTAAAAGATCCTTATTTTGTCTTCTCAATTCTTTAGTTCCCTAATCAATTTGCTTTGGTCCTTGAGTCATCATTGTAACATTGCTCTGCATGAATGAATCCTATTTGTCTGAGTCTTGTGTTAGTTTGTTTTGTTTCAGAGCCTTTATTCTTTATCAAAAATACTTTTGAGGCTTCTGCACAGCAAAGGAAACCATTCACAGAGTTAAGAAACAATCCACAAAGTTAAGAGATACTCGACAAAGTGGGAGAAAATATTTGTATGCTAATCATTTAACAAGGAACTAATATCTGAAATATATAAGGAATCTCTCAAAAAAGATATACAAATAGATGATTATGTGAAAACTATACTGGATCACTAATCACAGAAATGCATATCAAAACCACAGTGATATATCATCTCATTCTTGTTATAATAGCTATTATTAAAATGACAAAAAATAACAAATTCTGGCAAACACACAGAGAAAGGGAAATTTTCATACATTGTTGATGGAATTTAAATTAGTATAACCATTGTGAAAAATAGTATAGAGTTTCCTCAGAAAACTAGAAATAGAATAAATCTAGCAATCCCACTACAAGATATATATCCAAAGGAAAGGAAAGGAGCATGTTGAATAGATACCTGTAATATCACATTTTACAGAACTACATATACTAACCAAGATATGGAATCAAGCTAGGTCTCCATTGATTGAAAAATGGGTAAAGGAAATGTGGTATACATACCTAATGGAATATTATTAAGCAATAAAAAATGAAATCCATCCTTTGTAGAAATATGAATGATCCCAAAGGACATATTAAGAGAAATGTTAAGCACAGAAAGAGAAACACTGCATATTCTTACTTATATGCAGAAGCATAAGAAGCTGATCTCCGAGAAGCAAAGAATAGTAGTGGTCACCAGAGGGTGGGAAGAGTGTTGGAATGAAGGGGAAAGAAAGGATGGTTAACAGGTACAGATGTAGTTGGATAGAATAAAAAATATGTAATGTTCAATAGTGCAATAGGGAAACTACAGTGGGTAATAATTAACAGCTAGTAAAGAGCATTTTGGAAAAAATAAAGAAATTTTTAGGATGGAGAAAAGATGGCAGACAGATAACAGCAGCTATAGAGGCTCTCGGAGATAGCCAGCTTATATTCCAGGAATGGTGTGGTGTGGGGAGACCTAAGCAGGGGAAGATATACCCTGCCGACCTGGGAACAAACTAAGCTGAGAGAAACCACTTGGAAATGCAGTCTCGGTGCTACGATTGGAACAGCTAAAGTCTCAGTGCCACCACTGGAACCCACACCTCTGGAACCCGTGGCTTGAATCCCCTACCGCTGCTGCATCTGAATCGGCACAGCAGGGGTAGAGGCAAACACTCTGAGAGCGGGAACCAGCGAACCAAATTGAGAGCAGAGATGGCAGGGAGCCCTGCATCGACCTGTGGTGAGTGAGAGGATCCTTCCATAGACTAGGAGACTCCAACAGAGGACACATTCTGAGACCGGGCAGACTGGCCGGAACAGGGCGCTACAGTGACTTCAGTCACATATTCCCCTCTCAAGCAGGACTGGTGGGGAGCACTTGACCTGGGCGACGCCGTGGACTAAGATCCAGTAGGCTAGCCCAAACAAGGTCCCTGCACCTGGCAGTGGACCCTAAGACAGTGAAGCCTTCAGCAGGCTGACTGACATGGAGGGGCGGGCCCAGCATAGGCTGCCCCGGTCTGTCTCTCCCTAGTACACTGCAGTGGGTGGGAACACCTAGCCAGCGTGATTCAAACAAACTGTAACCCACAGAGAAAGAAATTGGGCCTCCTATATACACCTGTATGGAAGGAACACAAAATATGAGAAGAGGAGGCAACAAGAAAGGGTCCTCAGTCCCCAATCCTGAGAACACTGATCCAGGAAAGGTAAATGCAAAGGAGAATGAGGACAGAAAACATGCAATATCAGGCATGGCACCAATAGACATAAAGCGATATCTTTGTTATATCTCAACATAAATGAAGATATGGATAAATGTGTACATGTCTAAGTGTATAGGATTGATAGCCATAATACTTGGTTTTGTTGAATAGTTGAACAAAACTGTTTGCAGTCTCCCTGGTTGAATTCCCATTTATATGTTCCACTTGTCTATCTTGAACAACTATTTGTGGGGGGACAATATGTATACATCAACTAGTGATTTATTACTGTTTATTTATTTCTTTGAAAGTATGTACTATTTCTGCCTGTTTTTTATTTTGTTTTGTCTTCTTTACATAAAAAAAAGAGAAAATACATAAATTTTTAAAGCATAGATATATCAATTACTCTGATCTGATCATCAGGTATCATATACATGTATTGAAATATCATACTGTACCCCATAAATATGTAAAAGTATTGAGTCAGTAAAAATTAAGAAATAATACTTTTGCTTTTTTCCTGATCCTGGTCACCACTTTTAAACAAATACAGCCAGGAATTCATTTTTACTACAAAGCCTGAAAGCTCTCAATGACAATGGTTTCTTTTTCAGCACCAGGATTAGTTAACATTTTCAATTTCTTTATTTTGCAGTAAGCTTCAAAGGACATTCTCTGAGACTTTAGGAGCATAAATTTGCTGTGTTTATTGCTTATTGTTTACAGTCCTCTACTTTCTGAGGAGATGTACAATTAAGTTACTCTGGAGGTCTTCTGGCCATAAACTGTCCTAAAAGATATTCATGATGTCCTGAGAATATGATTTGAAAAAGAGATCGTGGTAGTTATAATAAAGAGCTAATTAAGGCGGGAAGCTTAATTTGCTAAATTAGGCAAATGTCATAGGACTAATCCCAACCTATAAATGACATCTCTATTTTTTAATACCAAGTGAGTAATCCTATGTCTAGGTATCCTTCTTCACATTTTATGTACAGCCCCTTTTATCTTCATAAAAACGCTATGATCTATCATCATCATCATGTCAATTTTAAAGATAAAGAAACTAAAATCTTACAAGGCTTGATCAATGTTACACATCTAATAGTACTGGGCCCAGGATTCAAATCCAGACCAATCTGTCTCCAAACATCAAATTATCTAACCCATTACTCTTATAAATACTCAAATAACTTGACCTTTTCACAATGATATTAGGGAATCTTATACAAAGCTACGTAATACTGTATACTAACAAGCCTGCCATTTGCAGATAAAAAGAATAATTTCTCATTTGTTTATTAAGCACAAGAATCTTCAAAACAACTTTAAGAACTATCTTTAAGTCTGTTTTCTGTTACTATAACAAAATACAAGAGACGCTGTAAATTATAGAGAATAAAGGTTCATTCATTCACAGTTCTAGAGGTTAAAAGATTCAAGGCCGAGACACTGTATCTGATCAGGGTTCTATTACTGGTGTGGGCAACCACATGGGAAGAAGGACACAGGCAAAAGACAGAGACATGCCAGCTTTTATAACAGATGCACACTCACGATATCCCATCAACCCGTTAGTCTATTCATAGGGACCGAGCCCCCACTTCTGGAGCATAACTTTGTTTCATATGCTGATTTGGTTTGGAGAAACAGCTCATAAAGTTCTCACCTGGTTCCACGTCTTAATACTTCACAACAATTAAATTTCAGTGTGGGTGGGGAAGGATTCAGGTCATAGCAGGGTTCAGAGATGAATTCTAGACTACTCTCAGAAGACAGTGATTAAATTATGAAATGTGAACACCCCAACTGACGTGTTGAAAGCAATGCAAAGATCTAACAGTACATTTTAGTAATAGATTCATGAAAAGTCTTTTCACTATTGTTTTAAATATCTCTCCCCACTGCAACCTATCCTGTTGGTATGTGACCCAAATCAAATGAAATATCAAGTGAAAAAATGTCATGCACTTTTTTTCTGCAAGGCAATGTAAAGTTTCAATGCAAAGAACTCAACTTTTTATAGAATATGTAACATTTTTTATTCATCTCAGCAAGAGTATGGTCAGGAAACAGTTGCATGCCTGGAAGCTGTGTCAAGTCCCCAACCAAGAATTCTTGAGGACAAGAAAAGGGCTAGGAATAGAATGCAGCATCCAGATCAAAAGTAGGCCCTGACCAGGCTGCTGGGAAATGCTAGCATTAGACTGTTATAAGTGACATGGAAATGAAGAAGCAAAATCAGCTTTATATGTATCTTTTTCAATGTCTCTCCAAACCAAAGTTATATTGGAAATGATAGCAAATATAGGACACATGTCTCATTGCCCATCTTGCAATAAATTTTCTGCTTTATAATAAAGTTCCTAAAATGTTCTTTATGGAAAATTTCCTTTTCTGTTGCTTTTATTTCATCTTCATAATCTCAGGGGTGACATGTTATGAAAGGGCTGTTTGCACTGCTAATAAAAGCATTGCTTCACCAGTGTTTGAGTGACTGCAATTGTCTCCAGGCTCCTGGTGGGTTAATGCAGCACAGTTCCAACACAGCCTTGAAAAATAACAATAATGTGATTTAGATCCAGTGTCGTTAAATTTAATTAGCTGAGTTATGAAAATCCATAATTAACTAAAAAAAAAAAAAAAACAGATGTTTTTACCAGAAAATCACAAGAATCTAGTCTTGAGTTAGACTGCATTTCTTCCTATCTAAGGGCCTAGGCATCTCCACACCTCTCCTATGCATATGTAACTTGCAAATAACACTCCCAAATGTAATTCATTTCTTGAAGTGTCCAGAAGTATGTCACCATCAATCCAGCCCCTCAACCCCTCCACTCTGAGGTCCGCTGAGCCAAGTGACTTTCAATCGGTGATTTTTGCCCCCATGGCAAGATATTTGACAATATCTAGACACATTTGGGGTTACTAGGTAGAGGCTACAGGTGCTGAACATCTCATAATGCACAACAAAGCAAGGGAATATCTAGCCTAAAATGTCAAGAGAGCTAATGTTGAAAAAGCTAGCCTGCTCCAAAGGCAAGCCCAGAGCAAAACAAATTTAAAGAGAGACCCGCAAAACTCCCTCACTGAACAATCAGTACCTCAGATCTTCAGGCTCACCCTGAAACTGTACATAAGGGTGATTCTGAGAAAGCAACACAAAGAAACTGGATGCAGCAGCCCTGCCCAGGCTTACATGGTCCAAAGGAGTGAGCACAAGCTCCAGACAGTGCACTTAACAGGAGAAACGCTCCTTATAATGGTATTTGTTACAAAGGTTGGGACCTCCCATTTTTGCACTGCACTCTTGAGGAAAGTGACTTTCCATCACAATCTTTCCCCAGCTTCTCATTTGGAGCTTAAGCTCTTGGAGTGCAGGCCAAGCACAAGAAACCACAGATTGAGTAATGGGAGACCTGGTTCATTCATGGGTTTTTATAGAACTTGGTACAAGTAACCTTTGAAACCTAGATTTCCCCAGATGCTAAAATAAGGTTTCTTATCATCTTTCTGTCTCATAGAGATAATTCAGAGAAGTGAAAAGAGAAAAAGGCTTTCCAAAATCGTATATTAATATGTTAGGTTATAAGGTATGAAATTTCTGACTTCATAGGAAAAATTGGCTGATTATTGTCATATTCATCTGACTCAAACTAATACTACAAATATTCAAAGAATGGTAACTATGGCTCTTTGCATTTCTCTTTACACTTTCAACTGTGCCCCTTCAAAATTTACAACCACCCTATAGATAGGTATTAACTGCAAGCAATATTCTTATTTTATAGATAAGGAAACAAAGGCTGGAGGAAGCTCAATAACCAGCCCATCCAGCACAGCTAACATTAGATAGACCCAGGACCCAAAGCAAAATTTAAACCTCCAGATCCTGAATTCTTCCTCCCAGTTGCCCAGCTCTAAGCAAGTACAACATCATACTGTCTACAATTTGAGGAGGCCATTACACTCTGTGCAAGAACAAAATTGTATGCCTACAATGGGGGTTAAAGTCAAGGTAAGAGTTGGCTTTATTCTCAGCTAAGAACCCTTGCCAGAGGGGAAGACAGGTCCACGTAAGCTCACACAGAGCTACATTAATTCAGAAGAAAAGGGAGCCCTAGGTTTACAGGAAAAGATCTTTGCGACTGGAAACCACATCTTTGCTTCTGCAAGCCCCCAGGCCTGATGCACTCCCCTGCCTTTCCAGCCAGCAGATGCACAAACACACTTAATGAGCTTCAGTGTCAAACAGCAAGCATCATGGGAGCAGGGCCCAAGGTTCTGATCAATGTGAGCAATCTTTAGCCTTCCCTGGGTCTTACCAGTCTCTTTCACCCTTTCAGCAGTTCTACAGTGTTATTTTTAGTGTGGTAAGTTAATCAAGATCCCTGGAGGGATGTGGAGGAGCCCTGCTAGATTCCTAACCTGCCAGAGGCCTGCAGCTGCAGGGTTTCCTGAAGAACCTGTCCAGGGGCTGGAAGAATAGTGCACAATTGTTTCATTCGTTGTTATTTTCTTGGTTGTTATACTGATTTGGTTTTTCTGGGATTTGAACCCAGTGCCTTATATGCCCAACAAGCACTCTACCACAGAGCTACACTCCTGTCTCTATTGTTTCCTATTTTAATGGAGGAACACTCTTCAGAGTCTGCCCAAGTAGGTAAAAGGGAGACTAGTATAATTCTTTCTTCTTCAATGATAAAAGGTGAAATAAAATAAAAATAATGATAGTATTCCGGAAAAAAAAAAACAGTAAGTTTATGTTACATTAAAATATATTTTAGGAAATAAAAATCATTCACTTTTAACTGATGTCAAACCTTCGATTTCATATTTAAATAACCTCTACCCTACCATTCTCTCTGAAAAGCTGTCAGTGTAATTAGAGCTATAACAAAGAACATATAGACTTATCCAGGAAAGAAAATTATGACAGGCTTGATCAAAATTACCCTAAAATATCACTTTACTATTTTAACTACCACACTTTAGTTCTAGGCCATGAAAATGAGTCATATGCTACCAAAACTAAGCATAGAGAAGAAATTTGATTCCTTCCTTTTACGGCAGCCACGTGTACAGATGTGCCCACTAAGAGGCCAACCCTGTGATTAACGTACACAGGTCCCTAGTGGGCATGGCCATAGTGTGAAAGTTCTACTAAGAGGAAGCCACAGAGATTTAAAACAAAAACCCAGACCTTTTCCTCCACCCTTTGCTGTTTATCCCGAAACACCTCGGGAGAGTTTCCCACAGCTGCCGAGATGGGGAAAGACTGAGCAGGACTTGACCAAGGAATATGTTCCTGGAGCCACCACCTGACTGCTCAGGCCCACACATGTGAGGACAAGCCTTCTGGCTTTTTATTTCATGACAACTCTAGAAGTTAATGGCTTTTTATCAAATTTGAAACCTACACCAAAGAACACAAAGGCAATCTGGTGAGGGAGAAAAAAAAATCAGAAACAAGAAACATAGCTAAATCTGCCTACTTGGAGCCATAGGTCAACTGATGAATATTATTAAATGATGATTTATTTTCAAATGATTTTTTGTCACTTATTAAACCTCATTGTGGTGATCGAAGCTGCAAAGAAAAGGTCTCATGAAGGAGAGAGATATGATTTAATTCCATCATAAAAAAAATAAAACATTTGTACAATGTACTACATGTTTCATGTAAACATGCATCACTTTATTTTATTTCTGAACAAGGATACTGGTTTAGATCACTTTGGCTAAAAATAGAAATCAGAGGCTCTAAAATCTCTTCATTGATCCAAGATTTGATTTTGATTGACTTGCTAGAGAAAAGCATGAAATTCGTATCTCTCTGGATCCACAGAAAGAAAAGGCTACATTCTCTTTCATAAAAGATTTTGTTTAAAATATCAAATAATATTAACTAAATTGGCCATGAAATATTTAGTTTCCAGAACCACTGGTCCCAAAAAATTGAGAACATCTGAGAGAGCAAGCCATATAATTTCCATTTTTTTCCCCCCCAGTGCTGGGGATCAAACTCACAACCACATGCTTGGAAGGCAGGCACTTATGCTGCTGAGCTAAATCCCTGGCAACACATAATTTACTTTCAAACAAGGTTTTTCAGATCTCTACAGAGATCCATTTTCAATCTACTCAATTTCCATTTGTTATGTAGATTTTGGAGAGGTAGAACCGAGAAGCAGAAAATGTCCCAGAATGCACTTGTCAGGCACAAGGAGCTTCTTCCTGTCATTGGCTACTGGCTGCCCCAAAGGACACAGTAAGCCTAGGAGAGGACTCGAGGACAGAATAGCATGGGGACACTCCCAGAGCAGAAATATCAAGGTGGAGTATGAAGGCACTGCCCAAGCCCACTCAGAGTCTTAGGAAGTAGGAATTGTGACCAGTATGCCACTACTGTGGTTTGACTTTTGTCCCCTGTCAAATCCACTTGAAATTTAATTGCCATTGTAACAGTATTGAGAGGTGATTAGACCAGGAGAACTCTGCTCTTATGACTGAAATCATACCCTTGTCACAGGAGTGGATTCCTTATTAAAGAATGACTTCATGCCTCTCCCTCTCATTCTCCCTCCTTCACCAGATGCTGGCCCCTCAGAACTGTGCACAAATACTCACTATGCAGTATGCTGTCATAGTTTGACAAGCCCGCTAAGACACCATTAGCTGGAATAGCCTTCACATTATGCCTTTATCATTATGAGGCATCCAGTTGCTTTTCAAGTGTCACTGAAGGTAGGTGTTGATATGTCCGGCTGAGGAAATGCTGATTTTGCCAAAACAGGCAGTCTATGCCATCTGTTTCCATCATAAACTGGCATTTTGATTATGATGTCTAAGGCAAACCAAGCATCAGTTTTCTTAAACCAGTCATTGCCTCAGTGAATACATCATCAGAAGCCATATCATAAGCCCTGCGGCTGAAGAGTATTCTTTTTACCAGCAAAGATTTGGGGGTTGGCATTTACCTTGAATACCTGTGGAGGCTCTTGCCCCCACAGAAGGCATCTAAAAAGAGAACAAGCCTTACAATTACTGTTTGGGGCTTTTTCTGGCTTCCTGGCTTTCACTACCTCAGCATACGAGTGGAGTAACTTGTTGCTAAAATCCACCAGCAGGTCTGAAATCCTTCTGGGTTCCCTTCATATAATGAGAAGGCCCTTTCTAAACAAATGACTTGAATTTCCCAACTGCAATTTAAACTTATTCCCTCTTGTCCTCTCCTACTTATGAGGTGAACCACAAAACTAGAGAATACAACTTAACTGACCAAACTATTTTCTGACCTTCGGCATTTCATTTTTACATTTCTGTCTGAATCTCAAATCTGAGGGGCTTAGGGGAGAAGCAACCATTAGATTAATAAGATTCACAGGGAAATAATGATTACCTAATTTAGCAGTGAAGAGAGAATGGGAACAACCTTCAAATGTCATCATCGAAGGCAGTGTTGAAATGCCTCCTTTTTCTGACACAATTCTGTCAATTAGCTGAGTAGAGCAATTACCATTTCTTTCTCTTTTTTATTTGCAAAGAACCAAAACTTTCTAAGGATGATAAATGACTCCCTGGAAAATTCAATGCTGGTTCTGCTAAACTTGCACTTTCCATACTGTAAGGGTTTGGGTAGATTTTTTTTTCCAGTTATTTCTTATAATCAATGGAGTGAGCAACATAAAAAAGAAAAGAAAATTTTTTTAAAAAATGTGTAGAATTCATAGATGAGGGCCTTACAAGAAAGTGGGCACACTCAGAACTGTCCAAGTGACCTGCAAATGAATATATCTCTCAGTATAATTAGTACAGTTGAGGATATTGTTAGCCAAATGATGAAGTAAATTTCATTTTAATTGTTTTGAATCTTATTGCCACTGCCCTAAAAAGAAGAAAAGGAAATGTATGCAGATATGACCTTTGAGAATTCTGGACTCATTAGCATTTCATACAATACAGCACAGAATTAAAGCTGGAAATGGATCGCAGTGTTCCCCTAACTGTAGTGTGTATATCATTAATGGCACATAATTAAGGAGGTGTCACTGTTGGTCCTGGGTCTTGGTTGACAATGACTCACAAATAGCATTTTCAGTGCAATATAATAGCCAGCTAACAGTGGCTAAACTTGTTCATTAAAAAAAAGACAAAGGAGATCTAATTTTGCTCAAGTACTAGGACAAAAGGAAGAGAGGGAAGGATTGAGGCACATCCTGAACCAGGTTATGGAACTTTCTGTAGCCTCGAGGACACCCCACAGCAAAAGAGGAAGCAGCAAGAAAGAAAGGAAGGAAGGAAGGGAAGGAAGACCAGGCACAGAGAAAGACCTTGGAAGGGATGGTGAAGGAGGGAGCAGGAGAAAAATGCCATTGGTGACTGCCCTCTGGTGTCACCCACGTACCTGAGGCCAATGGCCTTCCCCTAAGACCATACCTAAAGGCAAGATAAAGGAAGAGGAAAAAAAGAAAAAAAAATTTCCAGGCAGAGGGATCTAAAACATACTTCTGGGAGACTTACCCAGAAGAAACCCACAACAGCCAGTTTCCTCCATTTTTAACCTGTCCAAAGAAGTCTTTTTCAGTTATCTGTTGTGTGATCACAGAGCACACAAAGTTTGGTGAGTTAAAACAACAATGGTGTATTATTTTTCAAGATTCTATGAGTCAGCTGGGTTCTGCTCTATGTGGTGCAGCTGTGGTCGCTTACATGGTGGCATTAAGGTATGAGGTCAGCCAGGGTTAGGACCTCCAAGATGGCCCGTCATCCTCCATGGCAACTCCCCATGTGGTTCTTGCCATTTAGGTACATAATTGGGCTTCTTTACAGCAAAGCAGCAACTTCTGATCCAGGGTTCCAAGAGAAAACAGCCTCAGTATGCACACATTTACCCTGCTTCTCCTTGTATTGTGTTTATTAATAGCTCATTGGCCAAAGTAAGTCATATGGCCAGTTCCAGACTCAAAGGTAAGAGGGGCCATGAACACTAAGATCTGTGATACCAATGTATCAGCCTACCACAAGGGCACAAGTAAAGCCACCTTCAGTCACTTTGCCTTATTTCCATTGAAACTAGTGGAAGGTATTTAGCACCTAAACACAATTTTACAGAAACGGTCATGGATTCAAGATCTCTTTCCTACCCACCTCCCAGCCTCCCCCCACATACCCTTTCCAGTACTCCTTACGTCCAAGGATGGTACATACTATATAATTCATCCCACTGAGCATGTTAGAAACCTGAGATTCCTTCCTTAATACAGCACTGACCTCTCCTTGCCTCACATCTTAACTCTGACTCATTTGCAAATCATGTCCATTATTAATCCAAAATATCTCTTAGATCTGGCCACTTCTCACCATTCTGGGAACCTATCCAGACAACTGCAGTAACCTTGTTGGTTACCCAAAAGCATTCACCACATAATAGCCAGAGTGAGCTTTGCAAAACACAAATCAGATCATGTCATGCCTTGCTTCCCCACCTCCCTTCCACTCGTAACTCCTACAGAATCTTCCCATTTCCTTTAAGATAAAAACCAGTCCAGAGTCCCTAATGCTCTTTGCCTCATAGATGCATTGCTCTAATCTCTGACTTTGCTGTAACAGGCTCATTCTCAATCTCTCTCTCTCTCTCTCTCTCTCTCTCTCTCTCTCTCTCTCTCTCTCTCTCCCCCCCCCCCCTCTCCCTCCTCTACCCTCATCTCTCCTCTCATCTCTTCTTCTCTCTTTAAAACACTATTGATTTTAGATTAAAGACCAACCCTACTTCAGTATGACCACCTCTGAACTTTACTAATTATATCCTCTTTTCAAATAAGTTCACATTTTGAGGTTCAGGGAAGAGCATAAATTTTTGAAAGATAGTACTCAACTCAGTACATTGGGAACTTGGGGCTTTGTTCTAAGTGTGTGACATAAGTGAATAATCAAATGAGCAAACAGGTAAATGAAACACCTGGTAAACCAGGGGAAACAAGCAGCAATGGCTTGCCAAGACCACTAGATGAGCCTTTGTGAATCACCAAAGTATATTGCTCTGTGAAGAGGAAAGACTTTTGTCTTTGGATTCTCTTTCTGAATGAATGTTCAAAATACAGTGTTTTTCAAAACTTTCTAGAAGACATATTGGCATCTCTCAAAGTGAAAAGGCCAGTATACTCACAGTAGTGAGTTTCCAGATTCCATGGAGGTGATTCTCAGAGCACACAAGGTAGTCACCCACGTTGTCTCTCGTACTCCCAAAGTCAGTTCTTGCAAGCCATCCCAGGTTTTTCATAATCAGAACTTAATTTGGGTTCATTCAACACAGTGACAAGTATCCAGAGAGAGCCAATCTTTCTCTGCTCAGCTCTCATTATAAGTCTCAGCTGATGGGCTGCTGAGTCCTGACACTGCACATTTATTTAGAATTGCAAACACCTGTGCACTAGGAAACCAGGCCAGCAGAAAGTCTTGCCTTCTCCTCTCCACTCCCATCCCTGACAGCTTTTATTCTCAGAGACAGCCTGTCCTCCCACCACCCTAGCAGCCGGAAGCCAAGGGTTACAGCAATTCCTGCACCTCATGAAGCAACCCTCCCCCACACAAGTACCCAAGACAACCTCATTAAGCTTCCCTGGTACAGTGATCCTAAGCCATGCTAAGGTGCTGTTCAACCAAGGGTTAAAAAAATAATTATTGTGGGGCTGAGAAGCTTGGTAAATAGCAATTGCCTGAGGAAAAAGCAGGTTTCCTGAGCCCAGCTGAGAAATACAATTAAGTTATAATATTTTGTCAGGGCTTTTTCCTCCTCCTTACTGTTTATCAGTGTTAACAGACAATTTATATTTTGCAGTTCTCTGCGATGGTGAGTGTACCGCACAGCAGGCAGGTAAGATTAAACTGTCTGTCACAGGTGCTGGCCTTCTGTGTCACTACACACACACAGGCAGGGAGATGAGAGCCTTGAGCGCTGGCGTTCTGCTGACGTGGAACTCCAACAACCAGGAGCCAGTAGCACCCTTGCCTCTTCTGCCTTAACTATTGCTGGGAAGCTTGAATTGAGACCAGTAGGAGACTCAAGATTCCGCTTACACACATCACAGTCCTCTCTTCAACAGGGACAAGATCACTTAGATTTATTCCCAAGGGTCTTTGACTCCCCCATTGGACTCTCCCATGGAGTCCATTAGGAGCCTCCCATCCTGCAAGAAAACCTATAGCCAAGCTGAAGGCACCAAGATTCATTTCTTCACTGAACCTCACAGCGGTTTTGAATGAGTGCATTCAAATGAGGCAGTGCCTCTCTGAAAGCACACACTTGGCCTGTCTGGAAATCAGATTAGCCTTGGGTTTCTTGCCCTGTTCTAAAGAGTCTCATCACATTGAATAACCGAAACTTAGTTATCTCCCTATGTGTGACTCACTTCAAAATAAATATAAGCCCACAAAAATACATACATAAATGTTCACTGCAGCTTTACTCAAAATAGCCAACAACTACAAATAACCCAAATATCCAAAAAACAGGGGCAAAGATAAACTGTGGCATATTTGCTATAAAGTAATACTGCTCATCAATAAAACAAGGCAAAACAAGGTATTCTCCACCGTGTATAAATTAAACTTCAATGAAGTTTACTTATAACATCATTTAATGCAAATTATTTCCTCTCCTCCAGCTCACCAGACTGTCCCAAAACTGCAATAGCCTGCCCAAAAGAAACTTCTTGCAATAGTGTAGGACCATTGGCTTCTTCACCAGGCTATGAACTCTTAGCTTGCTTAGGGTTCCTGACATGTCTGATGGATGGATGGATGGTAGCTGGGAGGGGGCAGTAGATGAAAGGATGGATGTGCACTTTATGCCCTCCAAATTTCCAAAAGAGGGTGATCTACAATACTCAATGGTTCTCCCAGAAGAGGAACTAAATGTGAACCTGTCCAACCCCCACCCTCACCTCATCTCCCAGGTGCCCATAACAAAAGCTAGGAAATGTCTAATCAGTGTTAGGCTCTAAGGTCAGATGATAAACTTAAATTCTGCATCCCACAAGCTGTGATAAAACCATAAATTAGGCCCATAAGAGGGTACTATTCATCTGACCTACTAGGAAACCATGTATATCTACTGTAAAGAAGCAGAGGGCTACCTTGAATAATCCAAACTCAAGACCCAAATCCTTGGATTAAGTGTCTTGATACTTCTTACTGACACCAGTTGTTTATTTTAAGACTTTGTGACTTGCTGAATAGCTACAATGACCAAGGCATACACCAAGTTATCAAAGATAGTAGACTAGGAAAAATTTTTCTATAGGAAATTAAAGTTTGAGAATTTATTTCCAGTACAAATGCAGTTAGTCTTTGGGTTTCTTTTATTGGTAGAATCTTGTTTAGACTTGTGCGTGTCAGAATTCATTTTTCCGTTGTATACCACACTTAGCATTTATCCTTTTAATCCAATGTATACACAGAATTCTTTTCTCTGAGAGACATGAAAAAACTCTTGACTATCAAATACATTCTTGGTTCCTCTATAGAAAGAAGATAGGAAGAGAGAGATGGTGTTCAGATACCAAGGGACATTACCAAGGGGAGAACAGCAGAGTTCCCTTGTTTGAAATGAGATTATTTTAACCTTTCATGGTGGAGTTGATGTAAAAGCGCAAAGACTACAGGTATAAAAATGTTAAAAGGTTTATAGTTAAAGTGAAAATTGATGAAGTGATGTAAGACAAAAAAGCTGAGCTAATTTGCCAGAGATGCCTCTCTGTGTACTCAATTTGTGATATCAGAGATAGAACTGGTTGGGCTTTCAAAACTGAAGATGACAGTACTCTTCTAGACCAAAAGAGCCTGCAGCGATACTGGGTTATACAGCCACTGGTAACCTGGCTCTTATAAGATGCATCCTGCACTTTACAAAGTGGCTGTATTTTATTTATGGGGTACTGTCCTAAAACAGACGAGACCCCACAGACTGCAGCACCAAAGCTAATTGAGTGACTGCTTTGAGCAATCCCTCTTAGACAAAATTGTTTGTGCACACAGGCACACATTTTACACACATGCACACACACACACACACACACACACACACCATCCCTGCATCATCCTATCAGGGAACCAGGAAGTTCTCATCCCTACCAGGTCCACTGGTCTGGGTATACCACAGAGAATATAGGGAAAGACTTCTGAAACTTGTGTCCACACTGCAATCTGCACATGCAATTTCAAAAAGGCCTTCCTCCCCTAAGTATGGAAAAGGACAATAACCTATTTGCCCTAAGAACATATTGAGGCTGTCAATGAGAGTCAGGGGCTTCTTCTTGCTCCTAGTCAATGTTCCATGCCCACCCACAGAATGTTTACATAGCAGGCTTGCATATCTGTCTCACTTAACATAGTCTCATAAGAGACCTGAAGACATTATTATCACAGACTTTTGGCTGATGGAACCACACTGTGCCACACAAGCCCGTGACTAGAAA
Source organism: Cavia porcellus (assembly GCF_034190915.1). NCBI lineage: Eukaryota > Metazoa > Chordata > Mammalia > Rodentia > Caviidae > Cavia > Cavia porcellus. The sequence continues at coordinate 71,091,689 of NW_026947496.1, forward strand.
GGACAAACCCAACTTGAAATTTGAGAGCAGCCAGTCTAGTCAAAGAATGCTTCAAAGAGAGGTTCTCATTTCTGGAATGAACTGAGGAATCTACAAACCATAGACAAATTTACCCTGCAGAAAAGGGATGGTAGGAAAAAGGAAAAGCAAGTCTCCACCATGGTGTCAGAGATCTTAACTCTCTGCTTTAATCCCAGTTTCCAGCCTGTCCACAGCCCAGCAAGGTGGTGGCAGGAGCATCATTCTCCCTTGTGGCACTTTTTTTTATCACCTTCCCAGGCAGCCTGAATCCCAAGGTGAGTCAGACTGTTCCATCATCATTGTCAACATCCACACACCATTCAGGCAAGAAAGTGAGGAACAGGAAGGGAGGAGGAGAGGGATGGCTGGATCTCCCCTGCCTCTGCCATTATGGCCCCACTCTCCTCAGGGCCTGGGGAGGTACTACCTGCTCACTCAGAAGACCCTGCCAGAATGTCCAGAGCTCGGGGCATACTTTCTCCCTAGGGAAAGGCCAGTGCAGGCCTGCTCTCAGAAATTAGGTCATTTCCCTCAGTGGTTTTCTTTGCCCACTTCCACCATTAGTATAAGTCCATCTTTGGGTCCCTAAACTTGTTCAAAACCCAAGAAAATAGATACCTCTGTATTCAGGACACCTGGGAGTTTTTTGGCCCCCTTTCACCTCCTTCCAATGAAATCAATTTTATTTTAGGTTGAGATAGAGAGGAAGGAGCAAAGAAATCCCCATCCTACCTCTGTCTCCTGCACAAGTTTCTTATCTTAAAAACAAATTCTTATTCTCATCCCAGAAAGCCACATTGGTGAAAATTCACAAACCTACAGAGATTTGAATGAAATGGGGAAGGGAAAAAAAGAATATGGGTGCTGCTGCATGTTCCTGATGGCACCCAAATCCAGCAAGGATGGCCAGTGGGGTACAGCATGGAAACGTGGGGCTCAGAGAAGGCCAGGAAAACACAAGTAAATGCTCGGAGCACAGAGCCTCAGCCCAACTCTTGTGTCTATATCTCATCCCAACCTCCGTGGAAAATGCTCTACAAATGTGCCGTTCTCGTTGTAACACAAATTCTACCTTCAGCAGGCTTCCTCTTCAACTTGCTCCACTCTTCTGTTTCTAATTTTTCTTTTTGTTGTTTTGTTATTGTTTGTACTGTGGTTTTGTTTTGGTGTTGTTTCTATTTAGTTTGAGTGTTTGTTTGTACCAGGGATCAAACTCACAACCTTGCGCTTGCCAGGTGAGCGCTTACACTGCCACTGAGCTAAATCCCCGGCCCGATTTTTTTGTTTGAGGGCGTTGATGTTGGTTTATTTATTTTGCAACTGGGGATTAAATTTAGTACCTACAAACTAGGCTATATTCCCTAGCCCTGTTTTATTTTTTATTTTGAGACAGGGATTTGCTAAATTCCAGACTACACTGGAGACTGTGGTCCTCCTGCCTCAGCCTCCCTGAGTACTATGATTATAGGCATGTGCCACTACCCCTTTGCTAGTGAACTGCAACAAATTGAATAAAATAAAGGTGGTTTTCATCCAGAGAGACTCATTTGGAACATCCTCAAATGAATGATAGTGTACTTTCAGGTTTTTATCCTGAAAGAACTATTTTTGAAAGACAAGTGACATAAAAAGGGAAAAAGCCAAAGACAGAGATTAAGGAATGAAGGAGAAAGAGGAGGTAAAACACCTTCTACATACTAGTTTCTTCAGCTCAAGTTTAGACAATTAAAGTACAATCCAAATGCCCAGAATTCATGTTCCATGTGCTTATTGTCCATGAATTCCTGGGAGTGGCATCCTGCGCTGAGAGTGCTGCGGTTGGGGCTGTGGAGGGAGAGGGTCCTGCTGACTGTGACCTGCTGACCCTACACCTTTCTCTCAACCTTCATGAGCCCATTCATGGGGCTGCTGCCCTGTACTCCAGCTGCATAGAGCTTCTCTGCCCCCTCATCTCAGACCCTCAGAATGTTCTTGTGCACTTTTCTGGAAAAGGCGGTTCAGGGATTTATTTCATGCACACTGACAGGTAACAGGCATGGTTATTTGGTTGACCTAGAAACTTACAGTTCCTCTCGGTTATAAATGCAGAAAAATTTCACAGAACAGAGACAGTGAACGATGAAATAAGTTAAAAAGATAGTAAATAGGTAGAGAAAGATAGGAGAACAATGAAACAGCCTGAAGACATTGTTGCAAAACTGAGTGCTACTCCTCAGAACTGCCCCTGAGCGAAGGTATAGAGATGGTGTGATGTTTAGAACAACACAAATTGCATCATGCAGCAAAAGACATATTTGGCATGCTCAGAATTCCTCATTTCTGTCTCAAAATCTTACTCAAAAATGAGTATTTTCCATTCATTTGCATCTATGAATAATTACTTCATTTTCAAAAGGCAAAAAGCACTACCACAGCACAATGAAATACCTCCACTTTTAAGAGATAAAAGACCTCACCCTTAATCCTCTTGAAACAGCCTGTAAATATCCAAGGTAAACCCACTATTAAAATCCAGGTAGGAAATGTCTCTCAAGTTCTACATGTTCTTATCTAGCACAAAATGTGAATTATCTTAGGCACAGACCTTTCCAGATTAGAGTACAAGGAGATGAGCAGAGGGAAAGTCCTAAAGGCAAGGACACAGATATCAGAAACAAGCCAAGAAGGAATTTGGGAGAAGTGGGAAATACAGATGTCACAAGGTTGACCGTGAAATATTGAGGCTAGATGTCAATTTGTGAAGTTTATTATATAATGTTCTCACTTCTGTGCCCATTAAAAATTTTCCATGATGAAAAAGAGATCTTAAAGCTAAATTGATGTTAGAGTATTCTGATTTAAAAGATTAAAAGTCATATTATGCATCATAACCTTTTCTTTCAAAAATAATACATCTAAATTATGAAGATGCTTTAAAGGATATACTCTAGAAAATACACACTTATCTAAAAGTTACTCTAACTCATTTCTTGTCAGTAATGTACATGAGGGAAGACATTGCTCTCTTTTCCCTCTCCCTCTTCATTTTTGTCTCCCTCCCTCTCCCCCCTCCCTCCCTCTTCCTCTCTCTCTCTATCTCTACCTCTGCCAGGGCTCTGATCTATTTATTGTTTCTGCACTAATAACTTCCCTCTTTCTCTCTCCACACAGACCAGCCATCCCAGATAGACACTCAAAACATGTCCATAGAAAGGTGAAGATCCTAGGCCTTCTCTCAGATCTTAACCAAAGCAAAAGTACCCTCTTAGCTGCCTCCAGGTACCTGGAACCAAGATTTCTTCTGTCTCCTGCTCACCGCCGAGGCAGCCTGGTGAGGGTCAAGCTAGATTCAAGTTCATATATTTCAGATCGGTACATATCATGCATTACCACTACCCAACTCCTGTACCCTAAAGGGTTTTCTTTATCCCCTTGATGTTGGCCATGTGAGAAGATTGGTGCTGCAGAGCAAAACACTCTCATACCAAAACAAGTTGACTCTGCTGGAAACACAGTCATGCCTGTGTGGAAACCAAACATTCATTTTAAAGCAGATTAATTTGCTTTAATTGTTTGCATTGATGATGTCTCAATCATTTAAGTTTAACAGTCCAGGGCTGGTGAAGCAACAAGGTTTTGTAGTGGAGGCAGAGGAGAGCTCTTGGACGCAGTGAAGTATTTGCTGTTTCTGAACTTAGAGCTGCCAGCTTTCTCCATACACCTCCATCAAGGACATTTTGGGGGGATCACAAATGATTATTCTTACAGTAACAATGCATCAAGACAGTCACTATTAGTGGACAATCAACCAAGACCAGATTGACCATTTTTTTCCTTTAAAGCAGTACCCAATTCACAAAATGACATCATCTTATTACTCAAAATATTCCCCAAAACAAACCAGGCCAACAACCCAGAAACTACCTTCTTCCATCACCCCCACTTCCCATGCAGTCCATTCTAAATACTAAATATGCCTCGAATCCATCTGAGCTTTCCATTTCTACTAACAATGCCCTCATCTAATTTCCTTGAGTTTATTGATATCTATGAGAAAGTTCATATGAAGTCAAAGAAGGAATGAAGCACTTTTATGTCAGAAAATAAGATCTGCTGGGGGCAAAGTTCAAACCCTCCTGTGTCATAGAGTCTGGCCCAAGGGATCACCCAAATGTGGAGCCCTAGCACCCATCAAGGCAGTTTTCTTGAGGTCCTGTCTGTGAGAACTAGTCAAAGTGCAGAGTTGAAAAATCTCACAGAGAATGAGAAGGGAGCTGAGGGGCCCAGTTAAGAATCTGGCACAGGGTTGCAAGGGTAAAATTTTTCATGGCTGTGTCTTCCAAAAGGTAGGCTGTCTCCACATAAAACTATTTCTAACTCTTGAGAGACTCAAAGACATGGCCTGTTGACCCTAAATAGGTTTTGCTCATGAGATTTTTCAAAATTATATATAAAGGCCTTTCTCTAGAACATGCCATCTCTATTTCTTCCCAAACTCCTCCAAACTGAGAGCATGAAACATTTCTGCAAACTTGTGAGCATAAAGGTACTTCATTTTTAATTCCTGTAACTTAAGCATTAATGGCAACAGAAAGCTCCAGAGGACGCCCTACAATGTATGACACTTTCCTTCTGACGCAGTGGTCTCTGGAGAAATAGGAAGGTGACTGGCCCAGAACCTCGTGCCAAATCCAAGGCATGAGCCAAGCCAAGAGTCCGTCAGCTATTCACAGATGTATAATCCAAAAGAGAAAGCTAAGAGTCCTTAAAGTAAAGCTGGTGAGAAGTAGAGAGCATAGTCACTTTCCAAGACCAAGTGGGAGAAGGGCCAACAGACCTATCACCTAGGTGAGCAACTGATCTCAATTGGCAGCAGTGTGTTAAAAGCCAATTTGGAGGCCACTCTACAAGGTGATCATATGCATAGCTATGGTCCTCTCCATAGCCCGTACTCCTGCCTGGGCCTTCCAACCAAGGTCACAATGCCTGAGATGAAAGCACAGCTGAAAGGCTCAGGCTGCAGCAGAAGTGCCTTCTGTTTGCACCAGAGGAGACTCCACTACCACCTCACCCAAAGGGACCAGAAGCCACAATCAAGTCCTTCCTATTCCACGTGGAAAGTTTCTCGTGCCTAGTAATGCCCTGATGCTTCCCTCTCCTGCCTTTATAAAGCATGCAACTCCAACTCAATTTTTAAAATTTTTGAAACTCTTTTTATAAATCCAAATTATCCAAATCCCAGGTGGCGCAAGACTGATTCTTGGATGGTACTGGAAGAGGCAATGACCCTCCCAGGCAGAATCAGTACTTTCAAGGAAGCTCAGAGTAACCATGATAAACTTGAACACTGGGAGAAAGTTCTTAGGTAAAGATTAAGACATGTAACACCAGAAAAGCCAAAAATCACTTTGTCAAGGTCATACATCTACTTCACAACACACTGAAACTAAAAGACATGTTAGCTTACAATAATATGCCTGTAATTCTCTCCAAAGGCATTGTATTCTCTGCCTAACTTTGAATAGCATCCTGTTCTCTCAAGGAGAGATCCAGTTTCAATTCATATGAATTGTCTGTGACTGAAATGCAAATATAAATTTAACTTATAACATCTTACTCTTAGATGAATAATAATCTCTTAAAAATGTTAAACAAGTAGAAAGATAATAAATAAGTACAGGATAAGCAAAGGATAGGAAAGTGCTTTCACGCTGGGGCTTTCTCTCTCTTTCTCCCCAAGAAACAATATGAACATAACCACCACCATGTCAAAAAGCAAAAGTTGTCCTACTGAAGGATAAGGGTCCTTGCAGATAAGACCTGAAGTGGCCCAGTCATTTAAGTCAGGCCATTCTGGATTGGTCCCAAGCCAGTGCACAAACTTTCCACAGACGATCGAAAATGCCAGCTGAGATCATCTAAGCCATTTTATGTCGCAAGTGCTACCACCATCCTAGAACATGGTATCATAAGCCACTAAGTTTTAGGATGATCTGTTAACATAGCAAAACTAACTGATGCATTCTCCAGCATTGCAGATTCCTTGATATTATTGAAGTCCAATGACATCTAAAATCTCATTTAGTTTGTTGGGGACAAGAAAAAACATTGAATAGAATAGCAGATATTTGAATTTGGGATGGATAATAATTCCACTGAGCTTTCTTCCATATCAGCCCTGTGGTATAAGATCTCTCATTTGTTTTTTCTTGCTAGTAACTACCACTTCATGGTGGTTGAATCCTCCATGTGAGTATCAGAAGTCAATAATCAATAGGAGAACTAATAAATGTCCACAGAGGACTCCAAATCTGACAAGAAAGCAACAGAAATCAGGTTACATAGTGCTCAGGGCTTCATTGCTTTGTCTTCTCCAGCTCTATTTATTGTGCACTGACTCTGTCTCAAAGCAATATGAAATTTGTTATTTTTTGAGATTCAAATCCCACACGAATTGCTGATACCAAGCAATAGCTCTTCTTTTCATCTGTTAGGGACCACGTTCCCTAGTTAATCACTCACACTTGTACTCATCTGTTAGTTTGTACTTTTGTTCATTCATTGCTACTACACACTTGGAATAAAATTCATCATAGCTTACAAGGCTTCTGGCCACTTCTCCCTCATTCTTTCTTACCATTCTCTGCTTGGTTCACATGGCCTCCTGACTGTTCATCGTAATCAGCAAACATCTTTGGTCCGCAAGGCCTTTGCATTTGCTGGGATAATTTGCCAGCTCCATGTGGCCTCTCATCTTCCATGGGCTAATCTGGGCTTGCTTACGTGATAGCTTATCAAGTTGTAGGGGAAAGAAAGGAAGCATACAAGATGTAGGCTGGTAACCGGTGTTGGTCAGAGCTGCCAATTTCTCCAACTATAACCAACCACAATTACCACCTAGATTGAAAGCCTGGGGAAACACACTCTACCTCTTGATGGGAGAAGTTTCAAAGTCACAGAGCAAAGAAGCAACGAAGTCACAGAGCAAACAGAGAGAAGAACCATGACTATAATATTTGTAATCTATCATTTCGGCATAGACCTCTTAGAATGCCCATAATACATCCCCTAAAGGAAGGATATGCTGAGTTTTCTTTACATACTTTCTAACCTCTTTCAGATTTTGAATCCATTAAATAATAAACAAGCAAACAAATAATTTAACTAAATCTTCTTAATCCTTTTTAAAAATTATTTAATGTATAGCAAGCAAAGAGATGGAGCCATTTAGCTAAAGAAAATATGGAGCTTCATAATCTTTGTATGAATTAAGATGGAGACTCACATGTTGAGTGGGTCCAAATATCCAAGTCTAATTTGTAAATTTCTTTGTATTTTGGTTCTTTCCAGGATTCTCTCCGTTCCTAAAGTATAAAGTGGTTGAAGTGTCATTCCAGAGGGGAACTGTAATATTATGTTAGACACTTGAGCTCTGAGATTATTCAAATCCTAATTATGCCATTTCCTGTGTGTATCATCTTAGGCAATCCATTATCTTATTTAGGTCACAGATTCCTTCTCTGTAAAATGGACATAATGCCAAGTATCCTATAAGACTCAGGAAAGGATTAGAGTTCAGTATATATATACAATACCTTGACAAGTATCTAGCACACAGCATATGCAAGACACAATATTATTTAGAAACTTTCATCTTCTTTCCATAATTTCCTACCTTACTTTAAAAATAAATCCTTTCAGATTAAATAACCAACTAGTGCTTCCATAGGAAGCTTGGCTGGTCAACCTTTGAAAAAGGAATGAAAATCTTCTTACTGCTTATGATTTTCAAAACACAGATATATTTAAGGAAAACAGTGCTAGTGTTAATCACTGTCACTCAATTCCCTAATCATACCCTAATCCCTTAAACATACCATTAAAAAAATCACTGGGTACTTCCTACACATATAAATGAGTCAGGCTTTCAGAAATCTAGAGGCTGGAATGAACTCAGAGAGAAGTAACCTTTTTCCAAATAAAGTGTGGGGTTTGGAGAAAATTAGTCTCTAATTCTGAATTTAGATGAATAAGCAAATGGCATGATGCTGCCTGCTTCAGGAGGTGCTCCTGTAAACCCCGAAGAAATGAGACTCTGGTCTACAAGATGCCTTCTGGGATTTGAACGGATAACTGGTATGGATCAAGTGGATTATCAAGGCTTTAACTAGGCTGATTGCATCCTTTCCAGCTTAATAACAAAGGCACTTCACTGGAAGGGCAGGGCTCCACCCCTAGTAGAAGCTTAGAAATAGAAAACTTATGGCATCCAACTGGTGGGGGTCAGCATAGCCCAGGAGCGTAAAGTGTGGAGCAACTGCTCAAGGAACTGCTGGGTGGCTGCAGATTAAACTCATTTGCTTTCCAAAACCAAGCTCAACTCATAGTTGCTCTCACATACAGATTTATTACTCAAACACTGTCTGAAGAAGCAAAATTTTGTCTTTGACAAAGAAAGAGCATTTTGGACCAAGGATTTACAACAACTCAGAAACCACAAAAAGACACAGTCTTTTGCATCAGAGTACAGAAAGCAATCTGAAAAATGATTATTGCTGTGCTCCTTGAGGGTATTCACCCGAATTATAATGAGAAGCTGGAAACTTCCACTGTGCAAGGTCCAGGGCTGGCCTGACAAGTGGCTCTTCCAGACTCCTGGCTGCTCTGTTTTAGCTAGCCTGCTCCACAACTCACTCCCCCAACCCTCTCCCCCAATTCCATATTGCTCCCCACAAATCAGAAGCTAATCCTGGGGAATGGTCTATAAATCTAGTGGTCAGAAAATTTTTTTCTATACAGGGCCAGATAGTGAATATTTTAGGCTTTTATGGCTTTCGAATCTCTGTTGCTACTATTCAATTCTTCCACTGAAGCAACAGACAATGTAACAGCATTGGCATACCTATGGGTCAATAAAAACTTATTTGTGGACACATTTGAATTTCATATAGTTTTCATATCATATGAAATATTCTTATTTCGATTTTTTCTGATTATTTAAAAGTGTAAAACAAAAATTCTTCGTTCACCTGTCACATAAAGCCCAGTTAGTAGGTAGTCCTCAGGCTATCAGTTTGCCAAGTCTTCACTTAATCACTTCCGATACTCTAGGGAGTAAGTGAACAGTGTTACAGTAAAAATTACCTTTGCCAGGGTAAGCTGCATGTAAGGACATCAATAAATCCCTTTTTTCAGTGGGTTATGGAGCAAGTTTTTAGTACTAAACACCATGCTAGACACTACACATGCGCCAGATGACAAAAAAAACAGGGTTCTTGAAGTCCTGCCGCTGATGGATTAGCAGGGAACTTGTCCAGCTGTACTGTACAAAGACATAGCTGAAAGGAATGAAGGGTCTTTCTTAGGGTGATGGGAGGCTCCCCCAGACACAGACACTACACTACCCTGCCCAAAGCGGACCTTTGACACACTCAAAAGCTAAGCCAGCCCTAATACAGCTCTGCCATTCCAGGAGGGTATCTTCTTACTTCAGAATTCCCTTGGGATGTCATGTCTGCCTTATTCAGGCATTACTGTTAGCTTACAGGCTTTAACCATGTGTACATGGGAAGGACGAGTGCATTTTGTTTCCTCATTTAGGTGTAGTACATAAGTGAGGGGACAAAGTAAGGGAAATAATTGAGTGATATTAAGCCTCAAATCACAGAGGTGTGATAGAATTAACATCTGTTTCCCAAGCAAATGTACCGATAACAATTCAGAACTTTATATTTTCTGGGAAACAAGACTTATGTACGTAGAACATTTGAAAACTCTGTTATTCTGTCTCCCCAGCCTGTGAAGGGTGCAGAATGCAATCTGCACTTGCTTATTTTGTATCTAAGCAACTGTCAGATTCCATATCTACTAATAAGAAAGGGTATAATTATATCCTGATACTTTAATTAGTAGCAGATGCCTGTGTTTGTGAATAAAATATAAGATTTTTAGAGGCCTGGATCTCAATTATATGTTAACTGCAGGTATCTGATGTTCAGGCCTTTACTTCTTCCCATTGGTCAGCGTAAATGCAGAAATCCAAACAACAGCACTTACCAGATTTGACCCTAGTGAGGAGTGTGAGGGGCCAATCTGCATGAGACTTTCATACTATTGCATATCACTGGTAACACAGCCATGCTTCCTTAGCAATATCCAGTAGAGATGATAATAACTTTATTTTTAGTTCACCATCTCTTCCTACCCACAGTACCCTAACAAGGTAATATATTATACCCTAACAGAGAAAGGAGGAAAGAGAACTTGCAGGGTTAGGGCAAGCTCCCCTAAACTGTTGTTGGGTTGCAGTTTGAACAGCATTTTCCCAATGGTATTTTTGAGCTTATCCATAGCAGAAAGTGATTCCTCAGACAAGGAAGAAAAAAAAACTTTACATAACTAGGTTAGTTTATTTTCCACTGTCAGAATACAAGGCAAACTTCTATAAATAAAAACTAAAATTCCTTCCTTAGGCCTGTAAGCTCTGTGTCTTGTTTTGAGGCCTTTGGGGAAGGACAAAAAGTGATCAAAATGTGTCCTTGGAATCCCTAATAGTGCTGCTTACTCATTTCCACCTGGTAAATATAGTATTTCCTCAGGGCTTGAAATATCATCAGAACTCAAAAAAAGAAAGCAGAGGGAAGAAAAGAAGGAAGGAACTAAGGAGAATAAAGGGAGGGAGAAATAAGGGGGGTCTATATTTCTTCTGCCTCTATTCACTATTCAAAAGCAGGCCAGACAGTGCCCTTAACCCTAAGCTGACCATTAAGCCAGGTGGATGGGCTGGCACTGACCCTGCACTAATACAGATCACACCTTGTGCTCCACGTGTAGCCTCAGCCCGCAGCACAGCACTGGGCACACAGTAGACACTCACCTGGAGTCAGCCAAAATAAGTGAGCGGGTCTCTCCGACCCTCTCATATTTACTCTGAAATTCTTTAATCCTCTTACCAAGAAGTTGCAGACTGCTGCAGAAGTCCAGTGTCTAGCCAAGCCTAAATTTTGGTTAAAGACCGAGAATAGCTTTTAGAAGTCCAGACACTAAACCTAAAGACTAAAATTTCTGAAGATAATGTCTCTTTACCCACCTGTTATGACTCCAAGTTATTTCCGTTAGCACTGTGACCACATAGTTGGGAAACAGTACTGTTTCTTGAGTGAATTTCCAACAAAATTCTCCAACTGTTGGCTCCACTGACCAAATGAGAGGGCCCTGCAGAACTAACACAACTTTATAAGGTGACTCGCTATTTTAGAAATTTCATATCTTCTTTTACCTTTTCTAAAAGCCAAGTCTCTATAGTCTAAAACAGACTCCAGCCTCTAAAACATGGTGTCACAACGTCCCACCCCACAAATTAGTCTCAGGGAACTTATGGAGGATGAAAAGCTTAAGAGCCAAAATAATACTTCATATTCTATTCCCAGCCTGGATTCATCCAAACATAGAAGTATTATGACCTGAACACCTCTGCCCCAATTCTTTCAGAGGGGTGAAGGTGTCACCAATGAACATATAAGCAGGGTCCAGGCACATCCTGCAAGCCAAGCGTGTGGTAGGAGAAAGTGCCGCCATCCCTGCAGACCAGCTTTCACCATTCAGTATTGCAGACCAGCTGCGCTACCTCGCTTGACCTTGGGGAGTGAAACCAAGTGGATTTGGGGACTTTTTACCCACACTTAGTTCCCTGCAGCTTCAGCACTCCCAGCTGGTGACATCCTTACCCTGTGAGGAGTTTGTGTGCGTTTAACATAGCTAGAGGCAAAAAAAAAAAAAAAAAAAGAAGAAGAAGAAGAAGCAGCAATTACAACTGCCCACATTGCTCATTCCACAAGACAGCCTTCCCAAACTTGCTGGTAAAGTCTCAGTTTCTTTAATATCACCCCAGCAATCTCCTCTCCCTACCTAACTGTGCTCGGCCACCCCCGCCTCGTGTCTTTATCATATTGCCTTGCCTCTGACAGTGACAAGAGTTTTGAACAGTTCTTATGGATGCCTGTCCATTCATTGCCATCTAGCGTTTGCACGTTGTCATATCTGCCTAACACTCAGGGAGTTGCTGAGAGTATTTCTCTGAACAAATTCAAAGAATAAACCCTAAGAGTAGATTTGACTTTATCCACCCTTGCAGGAAAATCTGCTGCTGACCCTGGGGACCCACTGGCATGGCACTTTTTGTTGCTACCTTGTCCCAGGCTTGGTTCTGAAAGAAGTCCTCCTCATCTAATTTCCCTGAATTCTTCCTTTAGTAAAGAATCCTCTACATCAGTACATTCCAAATTTTAATGTGTCTTCACATCACAAGAGAGTCTTTCTAAAATACAGATTCTAATATGGTGGACCTTGACTGTGTTTTTAACAACTAGCACCAAACCTGCTGGTCTGGACTACACTTGAAGAGCAAAGGGCTAGAGGAACAGAAGAGACTCACCATGTATTAATTAGCAGCTAAATATCCCAAAGGAGTCTCAGCTCTTACTCTAAGAAGTATAGGGGCCCCAAAGTGCACAGGAAAACCCAGCCACACCCTGCTCACAGAGACAGCAATACTGCCTCACTAGGTGGTACAGGGTAAGGTAAGTGCTTGAGTTTAGAAGTTACAATCTGTCTCTACCTCCCATGGTGCGACCTTGAGCAAAATGCTGAACTTCTCTGATCCTCACTTTCCTCCTCTGTAAAATGAGTGATAGCAATGAGCCACCGAGAAAAAAATACATGAAACAATTAGCCCTGGGGCTGGCACTGCAGTGGTTATCATTGCTCACTGCCAGGAAAACACCAAGTCCCCTGGCCTGTGACTATTTATTTTATGCAAGGTGACAAATGTTAGGAAATACAGAGGCTTTGTAACACTGAACAGCAGGCCCTTAAGCAGAAAAAGAAAAAAAAAAAAAAAACCTGGGAGGTAGAGAGGCAGGACTTCTACTGGCGCCTCTGGAGCCTCTGGAAGCTGTCTCTCTGCTGGAAAAGGCTCTCCTAAGGAATTCGACCTCTAGCATTGAAGTTTAGGGCCACAGTGGAGCTATCACCAGGCCAAGCAGGAGCATTCATGCACACACCTCCTCCCGCCCTGTATTTAGTACTGAAGACTTTTACTTTGCATGACTTCCTTGCTCCCGTAACTTGGCATGAGTGGCAGGCAGTCAGTCTTGGCTCAGGGGACCTTGTACCTATAGATGGCACCAGGGAGAGTGGGTTTCACCCAGAACAGTGGTCAGTAAAGGGCCATCCGCCTCAGTTCCCAAGCCACAGCCCCAAGAAACTGACTGTGTAAAAAGGAGGGGTGTGACGGGTTATCTTGTCTATTCAAGATGATGATTTTCCTTAGATGGGCATTAAAATTCACACATAAAAGAATAAAAATTATAAACTTGCTTTAAAAAGTTTATTCCTAACTCCAATTTCCACAATCCAATAGCTAAAATGTGTTTTCTGCCTATTAAATCCCTTTTTTATTTGAAGCCATAATCAGCCATGAGAAGCAGCCATAAACTAAAGTTTTAGAAGCACTGAAAGGCAAATATATCTAAATTGTTCCAACTCATTCTTCTCAAGGCCTTTGACATTCTACTTTTTAGTACTTGAATAGCAATTCTAGAAAAAAAAATGAGATTATTTTTTAAAAGACAAAACACTTTTGAAAGGCTACAAATATTTGATGACAAGTCTCCAGAAAACCCTTGGGGAAAAGGATGATTTCAGATTATTAGATGGAAACACCAAGGGAAGTGTTTGAAAGAATTGCTGTCAGAATTTCTAGGCAAGGTGAACTAGAGAAGGCCAATCTTGCCTCCTTCATGGAGATACCAGTGGGGCAATCCCACACTGTGGGGCTTCTGAGTTTCCCAGAGCTCCCCGCCATCTGCCCCACCTACTTTCCTGTTTCTGAACCTGCACCAGGATCCTGCCGACACTTTCCTCCACTGCTGTAGCAGAGTTAGCCTTCTGAAGACACTGCACTGGAAGAGGCCGCCATTTGTCCCTCCAAAGCTGGCTTGAGAGGAAAGACCAAACTCAGAAAGGAAGCTCCAGACAATGAAGGAGCAGGTCCCAAGAGCCTCCTCTCCACCCCACAGCCCTGGGAAACACAGGCTACAGACATACAGTCATCCCTTACGCAGGAGAGCAGTGTATGGAGAGCAGGAGGAGATGAGGTCCTGGAGCCAGACCACCTGGGGCCTGGCGGGCCAGAGCAGGGATTACAGAACATGCTCGGCACACCTCTGCTTCAGGTTTCCTTCCACCTGCCATGTTCTCTGCTCCACAAACTCTTTCCCCAGAAACCTTTAAGGCTCTTTCTTTTGTTTTCTTAGTCCTCACCCTTAAGTCTCCTTCTTAGTGAGGCCTTCCCTAACCATCACATGTATGTACCTTTCTTCCTTTAGTGCTTACTTCCTGCTTACTATGTATTTTACTGTCTGTCTTGTTTATTGTCTCTCTCCCCTACTTAACGAGACGCTCCATGAGGACAAAGACTATTAAGTCTCAAATGCCGATAACGGTGCCCAGCACAGAGTAATTGTTCAACAAATTTGTGTGAATTGATTGAATATTGGTTAACCCAGGCTGTTACCAAACCTAAATCCTCAAGTAATATCAAGTAGTCATGAAGTACTCACTATTGGCTGTGCTAAATGCTATGAGGTATTCAAAGAACAAAAACACACAGCTGCTATTCCAAAATGCACATGGTCTTGTTTGTAAAATAAGTCATAAATGTCAAGAAAGCTAAATAATGACAAAGGATTTAGATCTTAATGATCTATAGGATTTCTTGGCCTAAGATAAAATTCTTATAATCTAGGATGTTAGACTTCTTGTTTAATAGAATTCATGATTCTCTATTCAATGAGAGTCCTCTCACAAAATGACAAAAACCTTATATAGGTACATGAGGCAGAGTCATAGAAATCACAGGACTAGTGTATCAGTCAAGCTATCAAAAAGGAGAAAGAAAGATGTCCAATAGTTCAGTACATTACAAGTTCAATTATAATTTTAAATCAACAGAAAAGAAAAGCCATAAATAAGCATGTTTAACATTACCATGTAGAGAAGACGATTACCTAGGGAGTCAAGAGCAGTAAAGGTCACTTAGAGTCACTTTAAAGGACACAGGACAGAGAGGAGGTCAGTCCGAGCCAGAGTCTCAGTTTACTAAGCCAACTTGAATACTGCCACAGAGGTGGGCCACTCTCAGAAGAAAAAGGAATTTTCCAGAGGCAAAAGGAATCTCTCTGGTCCACTGAGAACATCACTGCATTTCATGGTAATGTAAGTGCCCCTCTCTCAGTAGTCTATGGATGAAGCACTCTGTGAAATTGTGTGTGTGTGTGTGCGTGTGCGTGTGCGTGTGCGTGTGTGTGTGTGTGTGTGTGTGTGTGAGTGTGGTACTAGGGATCAAAATCACAACCTCACACTTGCCAGGCAAGCCACTGAGCTAAATCCCCAGCCCCCACTCTGTGAATTTCAACCCACTTAAAACCAAGGCCATGACTCTGTTTCTAGGGTGGTAGTTTTCTCCCTCATGCTTGGAGAGATGCTAAGCCTCTGGGTGACTTATGAGAACTAATAACTCATGCCTGGTGGGTCAGCCTGATTTTCCACTCACCACTCCATTTACTCTTAGTTGCTCTCACTAGACACAAGGAGTATTACCTGGCAAGACTTCACCTCATCGGAAGTCTCCAGATGTGAGCAGGTGTCGGGCTCAGGAAAGAGGGGAAGACAAATATCTACTGAAATGTACAACCACCAAAATAGCAAAGTGGTGAGTCACTGACAAGTGCCAGCCATGAGGCTTGTGACAATGATATCATCACTTTGAAAGAAGAAAAAACTGAGAGAGAAAAGAGGAAACACTTTCAAATTCATCTTGTTCTTATAGAAAGGAGCTGGAATACAAAACTCAGGTGAAAGAGCAAGAGATGCCCTACAGTGCCAATGGCTCAGCAGAAAAGGCCAACCTCTCCATCTCCTACCAGACCTTCAACACACTCCCTTCTGGGAAAGGGCTCCTGGATGCCCCAGAAATTTCTGAAATTCTTAGTAGCTCTCGCCAGACACACATATTTCTGAATATTTACTGTTAAAATGAATCAAGAGAGCATGGGCCGGCCACACAGGACTTCACTTCGCAAGGGACATTGAGGTCTGATTTCAGATCTCCTACCCACAATCTCATCCTTTGACTATTTTTATTTTAAACCTACTGAGAAAGAGCTGTCACTTAAAAATAAATCTTACTCAACTCAGTATCCAGAGAGAGCAGCCTTGTTCACCTTACAGGAGACTATTACAGGATAACACAGAGCTGGGAAAGGAGGAGAATATGCCTTTAAAATTCAACCGCAGAGAAGCTGTATCTGCAGCCGCTGCTCTCGGTGTCCTGCAGGCTGCAGCTATCACCTGCATCAGGCCGCCCCTCCTCCGGGTCCGGACAGCAAAAGACAAAGCAGCTGCACGAGAGGTCTGGCAGAGTCAAGGATGATCATTTCTCAAGAGGACTCGGGTCTGGAGGCCACCACCCCCTCTTGGGAACAGCTTTCATATCCTCTGACTCTCTCATGACTTGATGAGTTAAAAAAAAAATCTTTGCACATGTTCATCCTATATTTGTATAAAAGTGATCATTTTTTTAACGTATGTCATTTGATAAACCCAGTCACATAGACAGCATACGGTTTCCAGTGTGAGATTTGAGAACTTCCATTGAAAGGGTATGTTTTTAGCGGGTATGTGGGGTACATTTTCAAGGGAGGGAGAGGACAATACTGATGCGGCTGAAATGTCTGGCTGGGTCTTGGGGGATGTGTTATTTTGATTATAGTAGCTACTCAGTATAGTTTGAGAGTCACTCTTCAGTCCCTACCAAACTCCTTTTATTTATAATCCTTTTTTATTCCTTTCTCCCCTGCAAACATCTCAATTCATCCTCTTTCACAAAGAAAAATTATTTTAAGGTCCTGCTCTCTTTCCACTGAAGAGAAAAGAAAAATAATACTGCTCCCCACTTGGAGATTTATCAGGAAACTTTAGAAGACAAAATGAAATCTGAGATCAATCAAAACTTCAAACAAAGCAAAAAGCCAGATTGCAAGGACAAAGCCCTGGAGAGCACTGCCACAGCTCTGGGAAGGAGCCGGCAGAGCAGAGCCAACAGACAGGTTGGCGCTGCCGGTGGTCCCAACCTCAAAGAAGGGCCCCCGAGCCGCCCGGTCTGTGCCCTGGCCTTCTCTTCAAGATGATGCCTGGTTCATTAAACTTTCTCTGCCCCTAGTTTCTGTTGTGCCCCATCTTACCTCACCACCTTTCCTCCAGCAGTGACAGTGTCACTGATGCAGGCGAAGGAATTGAGAACACGCTTGCTTTGCATAAGCTGAGGATAGTCTTTGTGGGCTGTCAAGGAAGAGCAATTAGCAGCTAAGTGCTGTGCCCTTCCTCTGTCATTTTCCTTAACTCAATGAGGAATAAGTCGGGTTGATTTGGGATTTTCTTTTTTCATTTTAAATCACAAGTAGCTGAAACCTAAAATGTCACAAATACAAAAATAACATCTCTTTACACTTTGCAGCTTAAAGGCACTTCCCAGGGAGAACTATATGTTCTGTTTCTCCACACTTGCTAGGCTTACATCATTCTTTTCCTTCCACATGCTGTCGATAAAATCACTGATTTTTTTCTCAGCTCTGCTTTTGTGAACTTTCTCATCTTCTGCAGTACTTCTCTTTTCGGAGCAGCCCTCTTGCTCTCTCTCTGATCTGCCCCTCAGAGTCACCCCAGCAGCCCCGTCATGAGCACAGGCTCTGGCCCAAGAATGCCCACTGTGTTGTATACCCAGGCCCATTTCCTTAGATCATCAGATCTCCCCTCCGCTTCCAGAGCTGTTTCATCATTCTCTGTGCTGATACTCTGTGGGACAGTGGTGGAGCTGAGACTGAAGACCCAGGCCCAGCTCTAGTGCCATCATCTATCAATTAGGTGATAGGAGCAAATCATTCATTGCCTCATGTACACAGTGTGAATGATGATAGAGGTGGCATCACAGGCTGCTGCAGGGATCAATGAAATGACTGGAGAGAAACCATATCAGAGGTTCTGGGAAGCATTAAACAGATTCTCCTTCTCTAAATGCCTGGCCATGATGGCTCTGACTCACAAATTTCCTGCAAGTTTTTTTAAAGCTGTCCAACAGGACACCTGCTCCAAGGTACGGAAGGAGGCTTCTGTGGAACACTAGAAAGTGAAAGATCTTGGTGGGCATGGTGGTGTGTACCTGTAATTCCAGCACTCAGAAGGCTGGAATAGGAAGATCACTATCTGAACTACATAGTGAGGCCCTATCTCAAAAAACTGAAGAAAAGAAAGTGAAAGTTCTGATATCTTAGCAACTATGTAGCCTTGACCTACTATTATATCTTAGGGCTTCAGTGCCCTCATCTATAAAGTAGGAATAATAAATCGCTCTCTAGTCTCTCTTACATGGTAACAGCAAAAGAAAATGAATATTTTGGTAGCAATAAATTTCAGAGAAATGAAAAACATTATTATTTCTTAATTTAGAGAAATGCGGTCCTTGGAGTCTATTTACAACTTTTTCTCATGACTTCATTTCTCCTTAAAAGAAAATTTGACTCTCACAATTTCTCCAAAAAAAGCTCATGCATTCATTCAGTCAAACTGTTAACAAAACTTTTCTGACTGCCTGCAATGTGCCAAAACTTTTTACCAGGTTCTGGGCAGCAAAATCAAACAGAAAGGTCCCTGCTTTCTAGGAGATCAAGAATTAGCAAAAGAGACAAATATGAGGTACATTTTTAAAAAATGAAAGACACAATGCCATTAATCTCCCTCACTTTAAACATACTTTCCCCCATTGTCTTTGCCATTCTCTGAAGCAGTTCTGTAAGTCTTCTTTCATGTCTGTCTTTACAAAACACACACTGAATCTTCTGCTGAGTGTCACCCAATGGAAAGAAAGGCTTGTGTGAAGATTAGTGTGTCTTCATCCACCTTGTTTACTGGATATGGTACCTTGGGACTTATGGCTCTTACCCAAGTCAAAACCACCATGAAAGGTAAATGTTTTAAATCAGTTCAGGATATTAAGACATTCATGAAAGAGGATTACTAGAACTGTTTCAGAAAATGGCAAGAATGATGGGATAAGTACAGTCAAGGTAAGAAGAAATATTTTGAGGAGGATTAGTGGAAAAGTGTCTTTTACTGTAATAAGTTAAACATGCATCATATTTTTTATCACACTGCATACCAGGTAAGACAGTACACAATGAAGTGGGTCCGAAGCTTCAGAGGAAGGGTGGCCATCTCTGCAGATGTTATGTTCTTGGCTGAGAGAGGCACAGAGATACAACCTCAGGCCTGTGAACTTGCCTCTCTGGGTCTCAGAGGGCACTCACATGAAAAACACAAAGATAGAACTACACAATATCTAAGGCATATAGCTTAGTCTATAAAAATCCTGTTACAAAAAACAAACGGTATCTAACCTTCAAGAGGTCTCATGCTATAGTCAAATTGACATACCTCAGAAAAATTTTCTCTCCCTTTATCCTATACAAACACACACACACACACACAGAACTCTCACCACTCACTCTAAGGGGACTTGGCACATTACTCATAATCAGTCAGGCTTTCATCTGTCTCCCTACCCAAACTTGATATTTCAGGGGTCTTTCTTGGTATGGCTGGAATAAATTCCCGTTGTGCTCCAACCTGGCACAGAGTTGCTCACGTTAATATGGAGGATATCACAGCTCTGAGAGTCAATTCAGGACTTTGAGCTATTTAAAGACTTTTCAATATGCAGAGCTGTTGCTTTACAAGTTCCATTAACCCCTCAGAGGTTCAAATTGTCAGACTAATTTCCCAGTTCCCTGAGGAATGCTGACCTTTATTAACCCCATTATGGAGGGCATTTTCTTTTGGGGTTTGATTCTTTACATACAAAAAATTATGGACATCTTTCTAAGCCTGTTAATTTGCCTTGCATTTCTTGAGCTAGAAAAGTAAAAAAAGAGTTCCAAACTTTAAGAATTCCAAGCACCCTTCCCCAAATGCCTTTCAGAGCAAATAAAACTCGTTGCCAAGTTCTTGCCTCCATTAATCCTAACATTTTCTTAGCATATTCTGCAGTTTTAAATAGTTCCAAATCCTAATAGAGAAACCTTCAAGACAATAATTCAGTAGTCACTTCATTTAGGTAGCCACACATGATTCAGTTTCCCCGCCCATGGGCAAGAGATAAGCAACAGAAGTAACTCACTTTGCAGGTGAATATGTAGAATGTGGAGATTAACACATGGCTTAAGATCACCCAGGACAGCACTAAGGAAGTGATAACCCAAACCTCTCAGCACATAGCAGAGTACTTCTCAGATACATGAGTCTACCCTCTGTCTACCTGCTGCCAATAAACAGAAGGGACTGCAAAGCAAGAGATGTCTTCGGGAGAAATCCTCAACCTCTGGAAGACACTAGGCCCTGGGGATAAGTTATCTCTGTAGCCATGGCAGAGCAGAATGTGTATACTCCCAAGGCTCAGGGCTCCAGGCCCATTGCTCCCACATGAGAAAAGGTCTTTTTTTTTTCATGTTAGTGGAGATTCAGTGCAGGGTCTTCATAGTGAGCTACATCCCTGACCTTTTTTTTATTTTTGTTATTGTTTTGAGATGGGGTCTCACTAAGTTGCTAAATTACCTGGGCTGAGCTTGAATTTATGATCTTTCTGCTTTAGCCTCCCAGAGTGCTAGACTACAGCAAGCACCCGCAGGCCTGGCTTGAGAGAGACCAGACACAATATAGCTATGAAACCCTTCAAGATTCACTTATCCCTGCAGTCTCTGCAGCCCCCAAAGCTTTCAGTTAAAAACTCAACCCTAGAAAATGCCTGCAGGCTCCATCGACCTTTCCATTAGGCAGATAATCTCTGCTGGACCTGATGAGGAAAGATAGCAACTTTGGGGCTAGGGGTTTAGCTCAGCGGCATAAGCACCTGCCTTGCAAGCAGGCGGTCGTGAGTTCGATCCCCGATACTGATAAAAATGAAAAAGACCAAAAAAAAAAAACAAGAAAAATAGCAACTTGTCCTTCCTTCAGCAGGCACTGGTTGTCCATCAGTACAGTGCAGTTCACCAGCAATTAATCAGTAAGCAAGACAAATCCATGCCCTGTAGAGCTACATTTATCAGTCATCACGTTATGGAACTTTTCAGCATTTGACACAACTGACTACATTCTTCTTGGATCAGATTCCATGATTTCCAGAGACAAAACTCTTCTCGTCTTTCTCCTACCTCTTGGGCCTCTCTTCCACCTGTTGCAGCTTCTTCTTCTTGCCCCAAGACCCCATCCTGCATCCTTGCACCCCCAGTGCTTTCTTCCACTTACTCTAGGCCAGGGGTCTTAACCTGGGATTGCCAGGGCCTGTGAGGGGACACACTTCACTGAACTTACATTTGTATTTTCATTCACCCCTTACTAAAACTTAGCAATTTCTTCAATTATTAACAAACCTCAGCAGTATTAACAGGATATTCGACTTTGTGTGCAATAAAACTCCCAGGTTATCTTCATCCCACACAATAATTATTGCAGAGGTCTCAAAATAAATTCACTATGCCTTAGTAGTTTGAAAGTAGAGTAATTAATAAAACCACCACTGGGAATTGCTATTTAATTGATTAAGAAAGAATATATACACATGCATATCACAAATTATTTTTAATATTTGAATGCAATTGACTCCACAAAGGCTATCTAATGCATTTTATTTCACACATTTAAGAACATCTAGACTGCCTAGGCACCAAAAAATAAAAAGCCACCTCATATAGGATCTTATCTCTGACTGTGGCTTCCTGTTATCACTAACTCATACAGCATCCTCAGCTTAGATTTCCCTTCTGAACGCAACACCTCTATATCTAACTGTTCAGGCAAAAGCAAACTGAGTATCTCAAAGTTACCTGGAAATCAGCATGTTCAAAGTCAAATCCATGATAAACTCTGCCAAACACTTCAGCCTGGTGGAGAAGGTCTTGCATGACCCAGTCCTGTCCATCTCTCTGACGCATACGATCCAGAAATCTCCTCACTGTCTGTCCTCAGTGTTGGGAATAGGCAGGGGGCTCAGTTATTACTCTTCAGTGAGCAAATGGGCTGAAAAGTTGTATTAATTAGAGTACTCCATGGGAACAGAACCAATAGAGAGAAATTCATCACAATGAACTGCTCCAGAGGCTGAGAGTTCCCATCTATAGTGTGGGCCAGTGGACTCAAGACCCGGGAACTCTGACAGCACAGATATAATACAAAGGCAGCCTGACTGCACTGTTATCTAGAGGAGGATTGGCCTTCATACTGTGGTCTTGTCTGTGGCATGAAAGGCCCTTCAAGGAACCAAGAGATGGAGGGAGGAGAAAGGGATTCTCAGGGGATGTAAAAAGAACTAAGAGGTGTTACATACACATTCAAACTCCCACGCTAAAGGTAATCATTGTATTCTACAAACGTATTAATTAAAAATATTTTTAAACAATGTCTGAGACCACTCTGTTACTTCTCCAGCACTCCCTTCACTAGTTGTCCACCCCTTCTGCTGCCACTTCAGGGGAAGACACTGGCCATGACCATGATCTCCAGTGTAAGGCTGCATAGGATAAATCCTAGCCACATTTTATCTCATCTTCCCAGGCAAGGCACTGGACAAATCGCTGGCTTCTTCATTTCTGAATTGAGGGTAAAAGGGTATAGACATTAACATCTTAAGAATTCATTGAAACAATATTTAGCACAATGCCTGGCACTCAGTAAGTAGATAGTGTTAATTATTATTAGATTATTGCTAATATTATCATTATCATTACTATGAATTTCAAAGTCTCATCCTCTTTTTATTAGCTATGAATCTTGGGTAAGTCACTCAACTTCTCTGTGCCCCAGTTCCTGAACTGTAAAATGGGCTAATAATTCGTATCTCTCATTCATGTTGTGAGAACTTGAGTCAACGCACAGAAAATCATACTGTCCCTGGCATCTGGTAAATGAACAACACATTTTTATCAGGGGTGGTATGGCAGTGTGGTAGTTCTTGAAATACGCCATGTTATTTGGCACCCCGTGGCCTGAGATGCCCTGTCCATCTGCCAAGCATCCATTCATGTTGGAAAGCCTGCCCAGTTTCTTTCCAAAAGCTTCTCTGATATTCACATTGGCCAACCACTCTTCCCCAGGCACTCCTATCAAAGATACGCCCATAAAGCCTCTGTCATCACTCGGACTCCTCTCACGAGGGTAACTGCCTAGACATCTGATCTCCATGAGTGACTTGGACAGCTCTGGGCCCCCAGAGACCAGCACAGGGCATGAAACACAGTGGGACTCTTAAATGTAATGCTGAACCAATTCAGTAAAAGAATATTCTTGATTTACATTGAGGCTATTACTGGAGAGTATACAGAGCTGTGTGTTCCTATGAAAAGTGGGGAAACACTGAAACTTCATGGAGCACACTCTCTGCCATGCTCTTCACCCCTGTAATCTCACCCAAGAGAACAAGAAAAAGGCCAAAAAGAAGCAAGATGAGATAGATGCCTTCGGGTCTTTTCTGCTAAGTGGCCTGCTTTTGCAGGCTTTCTGAGGCTCTCACTCAATCCTTAAAGAACTGGCAAGAAAACATCTCTCATCCTAGCTTGCTGCTCTTGCCTGAATCAAAAAATGTTAAATAGCATCTCTCTGCCCCAAAAGGAAGGAGGTCATGCTGAGCTTGCTATGTTAGATAACATGTCCAGCAGGCTAGGACTTGTGTGAACTTGAGTGTCCCTTCCTGTCACTTGTTCACATGGTAATTGGCCAAGTCTCTCCAAGCAGGCCCTGTCCTCTGTGCTAATGGCTTCAAAGCCTGGTGCCACCCACAGCTTTGTTCACTTACCCCAGAGCTGCCTGCAAATGCTCTACAGGTTCTCCTCAGCCATTAATTCAAAGTTCCTCATGTCCACACAGACCCCAGGAGTTCAGCCAGCCCTATTAACTGACTCAGTCAGAACTGCTTCGTGTGGGAGGTGGGAGGAAAAGATGGGCTAAACAGGAAAAGGCAGAGATACGTTCTGTTTTCCTTCAAAAAAACTTATACAAAATGGGAACTTGTTGTTCGTTAATTTTTTTAAAAGTTACTCAGCACCCACAACATGTCTAATACTATATTAGGTGGTAGGTTCACAGTAGTGAGCAAAACAGATATGTTCCTTCTTTCTTTGGGAATTTACACATTGATAAAAGAGCCAAATTTGAATTAAGTAAAAACTTAATTATGCTCTGTGAGAGATGTAACAAAGTTCAAAGTAAAGAAGAAGTAGTGTAAACTACCCTAGGAGTAGGGATTTGTGGGGGGCTTTCTCCTTGAAGAGTCAACACTGAAACATATCTGATGTAGACATGGGGACCAGTAGTAGTAACTGGTGAAAGTTGTGGTAGATGAAGAGGGATAGGATTTGGAGCATTTTGACTTCCGGGAAAACATGGCGGACAGATAACAGCAGCTACGGAGGCTCTCTGAAAGGCTCGGCTCAGAAGTGAGGAATGGTGCGGAGTAAGGAGACACAAGCAGGTGGAGATAGGCTCTGCTGACTCAGGAACGAACTGGGCTGAGAGAAACCAACTTGGAATGCAGTCCTGGTGCTAGAACAGGAACAGAAAAGCCTCAGTGTGGAGGCTGGAGCCCGCGCCATTTGGAAGCTGCGATTTGGGTTTCCCGCCGCGCGGCGGCTACCTCTACATCGGCTCGGCAGGGAGAGAGATGCACGGAAGCTCTGAGAACGGTAATCTGCGAACGGAGTTGAAAACAGGACGGGCAGGGAGGCGTGCACTGACTTGTGGTGAGGTGAGTGAGAGAAACTGACACTCTACCACAGTTTGACTCCAGCGGAGGACATTCTGGGACCGGGCAGTCCTGTGGGAGCAGGGCACGGTGGCGACTCCAGCCACTATCCCCCTCTCAAGCGGAATTGGTGAGAAGTGCCTAGCCTACGTGACACTGCTGGCGGACCCAGTAGGCTAGCCCAACCCAGATCCCAGAGCCTGAGGGTGGCCTGGAGGGGCGGGCACCACATAGGCTGCCTGGTCTGGAACTTCCTGGTGTACTGTGGTGGGCGGGAACACCTAACCGGCACAATTCGATCAGGCTGTGGCTGACAGGGAGGGAAGCTGGGCCTCCTATATAAGCTTGCATATATAAGGAACAAAGAATATGGGAAGAGGGAGCAACAAGAAAGGCTCCTCGGCCCCCAATCCTGAGAAACAGGTAATAGTGGACACCGCACCAATAGACATAAAGCACCATCTAGAGAGCCTCATAGATCAGTTCAGGAATGAAGTTATCAATGACTTGAAGCTAGAAGGAAGCAGAATAGTTAGAGAAATGCTAAGCACCACCCAAGAAAAAACAGATGGTGGAATGGAACAACAGAAAAAGAGGGGAGAATTGTTTGATGGAGAAAACAGAGAAAGCATAGAATACGTGAAGCAGGTTCAAAGGGACTACCAGGAAACTAAAAAGTCTATCAAAAACTGGCATAACAGCTTGAAAGAAACTAAGGACAGACTATCTGAACTGGAGGGCAGATTTGTAATATGGGAGAATGAAATGAAAAACTTCTTAAAAATAACAAAGAAACAAACAGCAATAATACAAAGACAAGAAGATAATAAGAGGATCCATAACTTAAGAATTAAGAACATAAAAGAAGAAGTAGGGACACAAACAAATGAACTACAAAAGCTACTCACAGAAATAATCCAGGAGAATTTTCCTAATTTAGCAAAAGGTAAAGATACTCAGATGTATGAGGCATACAGGACCCCAGCCACCTACAATCCAAACAGAGCTACACCCAGGCATATAATAATAAAAATTCCAGAAATTCAATTCAAGAACAGAATATTAAAAGCTGTCAGAGACAAGAAACAGACCACTTACAAGGGAACACTCATCAGAATTACAGCAGATTTCTCTGCACAAACCATCAAATCACGAAGAGCGTGGGGGGAAATAATTCAAGCTTTGAAAGGTAATAATCTCCAGCCAAGATTGAGATATCCTGCACAACTGTCCCTAGAAATTGATGGAAAAACAAGGTGCTTCCAGGATAAAGAGGAACTGGGGGAATTTGCAACCACCAATTCAACTCTACAGAGAGTATTGCAGGATATTCTAAAAAAAGAAAAATACAAAGAATCCAGAAATAGTGGCGGGGAGGCCACAATGAATGGAGCAGAGAACAAAATGAAGAAGACAAACTGACAGATAATGACAGAAAAAGAGCTCAACAGAAATGAGGTAGAGAAGATTGGATGATAGGAACAGCTATTTTGGAGAAAATGACGTCTTAATAGGTAATACTGATTTAGTATCATCTTGTTTTGAAGTCTCATCAAGCTTTTGTCCTTCTGTCTCCATTGGTCTAAACAGGCTGTATCTTACTGAATTTTATTATGTACGATAATATAAGCAAAAACTTTTAAAGACAAGGAGATTATACAGAAACCATTGTTCATTTTCTGTTAGTTGATTCTAAATATCCTGTAATGCTGTCATTCTCTTAAATGGTTTTACATTGTTTTGATATATTTAATGCTACAATATACAAAGTTGTACTCAAGGATTTCAAGGAAAGAGACAATATGGTAACTACTTTTATGTCAGGATTATCTTGTGGTGAAACACTATTCTGCTTAAAAGGTTATGTTTTGATCTGCGCTGTTTTGCTGTTATGCCCTCTTTTATCTCAATCTCCACTCCATTATTTACTTTTTTATTTTTATCCTTTTAATTAAGGGAAAAATAAATAAAAATAGCAGGATATATTATAGTAACCCACTTTGACTTTCCATTATCTTGATTTAAAGCCCTGTATTACTCTCACCAGCTTGTTTTTGACTGATGTCCCCCTATTCTGTTTTGCTGGATAGTACCGGGTTCGAAAGTTTAGGCAACAGCTGTGAAGATAGTGAGATTCATAATGACGCCCATTCTCGATGACTTTTATCTACTTTTGAAGACCTACAATGTCTCCAATGTTTTGGTTTTTTCGGTTTTGTTCTTTACTGTTTTGTTCAATTTTATTATAACTGATGATATAGGCAATTCTATTAGAAATAGCGGGAGGGGGGCTGGGGATTTAGCTCAGTGGCATAAGCACCTGCCTTGCAAGCAGGCGGTCATGAGTTCGATCCCTGGTACCGATAAAAATGAAAAAGACAAAAAAAAAAAAAAAGAAATAGCGGGAGGCATTATGGTAACCATTGTTGATCACCTTGTATTATGTTTTTACATTATCTATTATGTCAGCCCTTTTGATTTGACCGACTCTGTTATGCCACATTTGGTTTTACTCTCTTCCAAAAAAGGAATAAGAACGTGGGAGCAATAAAACCCAAAATGTGTAATAGTCATTGTACAAAAGAGAGGAAAAGAAAGTGCTCTAAATGATATAACTGCATGTATATTTAAGTGTATAAGATAGAAAATGATATCACTGAGTTTTATTGGATCATTGAACAGAACTGTTTGCAGTATCATTGTTGTAATGTCCACTTTACAAGCTTTAATTTTGTGACTTGAACAATTATTTATAAGATGACAATATGTAATCCATTAACTGGTGATTTCCTACTGTTTATTTTTTCTGTAAATCTGTATAACTTGTACCCTTTCTCTGCTTTTTTTTTTTCCTCCTTAAATAAAATTTTTTTAAAAAAGGATTTGGAGCATTTTACAAGATATAACATATGCAAAGGCCCTGTGTTAAGAGAATTCAGAGACAAATAAACTGGGACTCAAGCTGAGCTTGGAAAGATAGAAAAGGACAGATAGTTCCTGGAGCAAGTCTTGCGTAAAGACAAATGCAAATGTAAAGAGTATGGGATGTATTCATCTCAGATGCCCATTTTTGGATTGTGTCTTTGAATTTGGGGGGGTCTGATTTCTTTTAATTCTTTATATGTTTTAGACAGAAGTCCTTTGTCTGAAGGACAGTTCACTAAGATTTTTTTCCCAGTTTGTGGGTTTTCTTTTCACTGTGCTGGAGATTTCTTTTGACATGCAGAAACTTTTTAATAAGACATGATCCTAGTTATTGATTGTGGGAAGTATTTCCCGTGCAGTTTGATTCCTGTTCATGAATTCTCTACCTATGCCTACATCTTCAAGGTTTTTACCTAATTTGTTGGCAAATAAATACATGAAAAAATATTCATCATCATTACTCATTAGAAAAATGCAAATTAAAACCACACTGAGATTCCATCTCACTCCTGAAAGAATGGTCAGGATCAAGAAAACTACCAACAACAAATGCTGGAGAGGCTGTGGGGAAAAAGGAACTCTCCTGCACTGTTGATGGGAGTGTAGACTGGTGCAGCCACTGTGGAGGTCTGTCTGGAGATTTCTCAAAAAGCTGGGATTGGAAGTCCCATTTGTTCCAGCTATTCCACTTCTAGGAATATTCCCAGAAGAAATGAAAACATCATACCACAGTGATATATGTGCACTTATGTTTATAGCAGCACAACTTGTAATAGCCAGATCTTGGAAACAACCTAAGTGTCTGTCAACTGAGGAATGGATAAAAAGTTGTGGTATTTTTATACAATTCAGCTATAAAGAATGATCACATTGAGATACTTATTATAAATGGACGCAACTTGAGATCATACTCATAAGCGAAATAAATCAAACTCACATGTATAAATACCAAATAGTTTCCCTAGTATAAGAAATGGTAACAACACATAAAAGTATGTGGTAATCATGATTCCCCATTATTTTGCTTTGAAGCCTTATAATGTTTTCATTCATTAATTGGAATGGTTTTATTCTGGATTGTTTGATTTTATTGTCTGTGACAGTATGAGCAGCTATTTTGAAGAAAACAAGACATTATGGGAGCCATTGCTGATTTAATATCATCTTGTTTTGAAGTCCTACTAAACTTTTGTACTTCTGTCTCCATTGGTTTTATCATGTTGTATCTTATTTGATTTTATTATATGTGATAGTATAGACAAAAATTTTTATGGACAAGGAGACAATATAGTAACCATTGTTCATTTTCTGTTAGTTGGTTCTGAAATACCCTATAATACTTTCATTCTCTTGAATGGTTTTATACTGTCTTGTTATGTTCGATACTATAGTATATGAAAGTATACTCAAATATTTCAAGGAAAGAGACACTATGGTAGCTACTGTTATGTCAGGTTGTCGTGTGGTGAAACACTATGTTGCTTAAATTGTTCTGACCTATTTTGTTATGTCCTCTTTTATCTTAATCTTTTTTAAAATAAAAAAAAAGAATATGAGATGTAGCTCACTGCCATCATTTTCATGTTACCTCTGCATTCTAGCACGGGCCATTGACACTCTCACACAAAGGGTGAGGGATGCAGTGATTTCAAACAGGGAGGTCCGTACTCTGAGACTCTACACCATTTTCCTAGCACCTGTGAACTTCTATATATGCATGTGTGTACATTTCACAGCCTCTTGATTCATAGACCTAACTTGGCTAATAAGGAATTTAGAGCTCTGAGGCCAGTTGTAGGGGGCCAGCAGGGAGAGGAGCCAGCCAGGGTGTGAAGCATCACCCCTTTTTCAGTAGGGTCTGCCCATGTCCTCCAAATATAAGGCACAGAGCATGTGAAGCAGAGGTGGATCACCAGAACTTGCTGGTGACAACTTCAGAAGAGCCAGAGACCTGGGATTCAGGGTACCAATAGTGTTGTTTCAAAAGAACTTACTAGGTAATCTGAAAAACTGAAGGCTCCTGGATGAGCCAGGTGCAGCTCTAGACAGTGACAGCTCCACAAATTTGTCCCTATAAGTAGCAGTGGCATGAATGATAATCTCAAAAATTAGGGTGGGGAAATCAACCATAAATATGGATAATGTTCCAACTCCACAAGAGGAATTATTTACTGCAAACATGTACAAAAGAGAAAGGAAGGGAATCAAGAGATGGGGGAGGAAAGGGGGATATAAAAAGGAATTAAGGGGCTGGGGATTTAGCTCAGCAGCATAAGTGCTTGCCTGGCAAGCAGGAGGTCTTGAGTTTGATCCCCAGTACCAAAAAAAAAGGAATTAAGATGTGCTATGGAATGTAAGCATTATGTACTGTAGGCATGTACTAACAAACCCTTGCAGTTGCCTACTTGCTCCCTTTCTGGACTGCTAAACTGTGATGCTCCCCTGATGAACATAAACAATTTCACAGACTATCAATGTCACCTGAGAACACCAGTAAGAAAAAAAGTAAGGTCATAACCACATCTGAACATAAATAAAAACAGAGACTGCAATCACAAGAATGACCAAACATCCTCTTCCTAAGCTGACATGAGTCACGAATGCTTCTTTCCCAGTGATATCTTTAACCCCATATCTTCCTCCCACTTCCTACCCCTACAGTGTTAACTGAGTATTAGGATTAGTACAAAATAGTTACCCACTAAATTGCCCTACTTTCTGAAGCAGTGGTCCAGAACAGAGCTTCCTGTTGTGTACGTTCCCCGAAATTACCAAAAACATATCTAACTCCTCAGTGAGCGCCTCCTAATTTCCTCTTATGCAACTCCTCCATGCTTTGTGGGGGCATTCTTGTTTGACATAACAAATGATGAATCCAACCCTGACTACAGGCATTATTCCCAGTGGCCTTGGTGAGTGGTCATTAACAATTTCTGCTTTGTTCAACTCAGCAGAAAAAAACTTAGCTCTGGCATTTCTCTAGGGTACCTGTGCATACTTCCAGCTTCCTTGAATCCGCTTAGAAACAATGTTCTAAATGTAACACTGTAACACTCCTTAGTCTGCATTGCACTGTTGGAAATGTATGTATCTCATCTCTCTCTCCTAAGACTGTTCGCTCCCTAATGACAAGGTATGTCTTCCTTGCCACTGAAGTTCTAGCCCCTGTCCATGGGATGTCTTTGTTAAATAAATACACTAGGACGCACACCACAGAAATGGCCTCAAAACCCTCAACACCACGCATCAAATGGACCATAGTGCCCCTTCTTTCACAGCCTCCATCCCATGTGGAGCCACAGGATGCGAACTATTAGGAAGATGCCTTTCATCAGCACTTCCTATGGCTTCTCATTTTTGCCTTATGTGCTATCCTTAAATTTGCAGAGTTGCCATTACCACTGATCAACCACTGAGGCCACCTCTGTGAGGTCCACATTCCCTGACGGTGCTCTGCCTTGTTATGTAGAGGACTACAATTGCAAGCAAATAATGAGACACCATTAATGAGTTGATAGCACCAAGATCCTTCAGCAGAGAGAAGAAAGGTAGAGTCCTAAAGTTTAAATCACCTTCACAAAACACCTGCAAATAGGTCTCAATGAGGCTGCTGGGACCCTATGGTTTCTGTTTCACATGCACAATTAGCATTTTTTAGAAAATAGCCTTTTGGAAATCAGTATGTCTACAAGTGTGCCCTTTATCATTTTCAGTCGTAAGCACATTGCTTCAAAAGCACATTGCATTTGTCCTGGCTCAGGCACCAACAACACACCATCTCCACAGGAACTGCTGTGGCTGTGACAACCCCACATACACACATAAAGGTATTCTGGAAGCAACTGCAGCTGCTCTCACCACGAAAAATGTGAGATTTCTCAGATTTAGCAAATGTGGAGCAAATATTTTTGAGTGGCAAAAAGTGAGCGAAGTTCTTTGGTTTACTTTTTGTTCCCCTCTCCAAAATAGTTCCTGGGGTGACAAGGGCAGTACAAACACCACTCACTTGCCAAAGCTTCACAGGAAAACTTCACACTCAGTCCCTGCCCTTACTGGCTGTGGTACCTTATTCCTGTCAGCAAGGAAACAGGGTCACAGACAAAGACACAGGGGAGAAGGCACCCAACCTGGCTCCCTGAAAAGAGAAAAGAAACAGCTTTTCTTGTCATCTCTCTTTCTACAGTGGTGGGGAGGTTAGACTAACAAAATGGCCTTTTTCCTCCATCAAAAATTAATTCTGCCTCCACAGAAAAGGTTGTAAACCAGATACCACTTCTCAATGGTTTAAGAAACATGTGACCTGGTGAATCACCTCAATTTTGTCACCTGTAAAGTGAGGTCCTTTTACCTGACCCCAACATCAAAGCGATACTATAAGAAATATCTTACAATACCTTTGAAATGCCTGTGGTTTTTCAAAGGGAAAAAAACAGAGTATGAAGTGAGAGTATAAAATAAAATGTAGACATGTCCACAAATGAATGAAGTAAGTTCTTAAGGAGCAAATCATGGGAATACAAGCAGAAATTGATTTTGTTGTTTAGAACTCCAGCACACTTACTTCCCTGACTGAAGGAGCACCAGAGCCCTCTGGGAAGCCAGGAGTGCTGCAGAGCTGGGTCAGAAACCCAGTGAGTTCCTAAAGTTACCCTACTGTGGCGGGGAGGCAAAGTTTGCCTCCAAGGAGTAGAAAAAGTGACTTGTCTTTGACCTCAGCCCTCACTTCTCCCACAAGCTCATTACTACCACCAACCACTACGCCATTATCATTCCCCCACCTGCACCTCCACTGCATCTTCTCCCCACCAACAACCCCTACCCTCATCCCATCTACCACACCAATACCACTGGAACATCACTTCATTGCCACCATGAACAGCCACCAGTCCCTCCCCACATCACTCCATCAATACCAGCTATCTACCAGCACCAGGCCATGTCACTCTAACACCACCATCACCAAAAACAACTACCACATCACACCAAAAACTATTCAATTTCCACCACCCTACCATCATCACCCCATCCCACAACCAACAGGTCACCATTACCCCCACCTTTACCCTCCTACGCCCACAGTCATCCTTGGCAAAATTTCACAATTCCATCACTACCCTTATCATTACACCATTATTTCTCATCCACCCAAAATCCCATCCTCACCCTATCATCTTAGCATATTGAGAAATCAGGACCCTGAAACATGAGACCACTGGTCTAGACTGTCCAGTAAAGTCACAAAACCCTTTAGATTTATCATCAGAGAATACAACAGGACAATAACAATAATAACAGCATTCATAATTTTGAGTCATTATATACTCCAGGGATTATTCTGAAGTGTTTTTCATGTACTAATTCATAACAACTTTATGCATAAAGTTCTTAATTACCTTGAAGGTTGGAAACTGAACTATAGAGAACCTAAGCAATTTGCTCAAATCTTGCGCCTAATGTGTCCCACCTGAGACTTAGCTCAAGCTATCCAGCTCATAACCCACTCTCATAACTTGTCACACTGTCATTTCACAAAATCAGTCTTGGCCACCTTAATGGAAAGCATCTATTAAGTTTAGAGACTCTGGGAATAGCAGTGCCATGAAGTGAAGCAGGATACAGCAGCAGCTCACACGCTCATCTGCTAATAACTGCCTGACCCGTGTACATTACAGGTCAAAGGAACAAAGCCATGTTCCTCAGGACAATGGCCAAGCACAGTGTTAACTGGATACTGTTTTCTGAAACCTCAAAATAATTTTGTGAGGTAGGTAGTATTATTCCACTTTACACAGGAAGAAACAGACTCAGAGAAGAGTAACAACTTGATCAGTATATACACCAAAAGGACCTTATTCATCTCATTTATGAAAGGACTCAGTGCACCTCACGCATTCTGAGAGGCATGGTAGAGTCACAGCGTCTGCAGCAGGTTCAGTCCTAGAGACCCAGTATCCAGGACGGAGCCTATACAGGGCAGCTTTCAGCAGCCACTTATGCAATGACTGATTGAATGAATGTAACAATGTGGTCCCTAATTAAAACCTGGGGGAAGACAAAAACAAGCTTCACACCTTAAAAGTCAGAGAAGCAATATCACAAATGTTAACGTTAGAATCCTTGGTGGGTTGGAATACAGAACTGTGTTCTGTGGAGTGACTGTGCCCACATAGACATTTTGCTGCATTTTCTCTAGGCTGACCTACTTCCAGGCAAGTGAGAGTTTGGATAGCTGTTCCTTTCAACAAACGATGCTGACTTGTAAAAGGGGCTGCTGTTCTTGCAATTAGATATTCTAAGACCTCTGGTCCATGCCCTGAAATATAAACAGTGATCTAAGTGCTGATATGGCCAAAGGACAATGGAATGTCTGAAATTGTTCCCATTAAAATCAGCCCTGAGGGCAACCACTGCATAACCAAATGGCCTGGTTAGGTTCTCAGGTTTTTATTATAGGATCACAGCCTCTCTCTACCCAGAAAGTTCTGATTTCTCTTCCTCCTTCACCAACTCTGCCTCTGTTCTCTCCTACCTCAACACATACAAACACAATTTCTTAATGAAATTGTTAATTGTTAATGAAAATCCTCTGCTGTATTTCTAGCTTAATAGAGGGCCTGTTCTTACTAGAATAACAAAGCAAGAACTCTCTCTGCTCTACAAGATTTGGGGGTGAGGGGCAAACAAGCTATGGATATTAAACCTCATGTTCTCATCTAGCACCTGGGAGACTCACTTTTTTCTCTCACGCCCACCTGGATTCAAGGATGCTTCAGCTCTTGGCAAGGTATCAACTTCAGAGCCTCATTATAGGATCCCAATTACACTGCTAACAAAGAAAACTTGAACCAATTTTAGAAAAGAGCTAAGAGACAGTATGAAAAATTGCTGCTGTAATTTTCTAAAACATAAATTGTGAAATAGTTCCCTCTTGTGGTTATATTTGGAATTGCCATTATCTAGCAGTTTTCTGAAGCCTAGAGGTTAATCAACTTTTTGGGGTCAAGAATCAGACTGGCTTCTAAGTGACTCTGTTTTACTTAGTCACATTTTGGTTTTATTCTCTTCAAAAAAGTAATAAGAACCGTGAGAGTAATAAAACCCTAAAAGTCTAATTGTTGCTGTAAAAAAGAGAGGAAAGTAAGGTGGACTGAGGGATATAACCGCAGGTATGTTCGAGTGTGTAGGATGGAAAACCATATAACTGAGCTTTTGTTGGATCATTGAATGGGACTGTCTCCAATTTCACTATATGAATGTTCACTTTATATGCTTTAATTTAGTGATATGGACAACTGTTTCTGGGAAGATAAATGTAACCTATTAACTGATGATTTCATACTGTTTATATTTTTTCTAGAAATACTGTATTATTTGTACCTTTTTACTGCATTGGTTTTTTTTATGTCCTTTTTTTTTTTCTTCTCTCTTTAAGTAAAAAAAATCAGACTGGCAATCAGGTAAAAACTACCTGATTCATAAGGTAAAAGACATAGAACTCTAAATAAAGCTAATTATGTTTCAATTTTTATATTTGGTTATTAAATAGGTAGGGGCTATACACATGTAGAGTGTGTTTTCTTAATGTAATAAATAAAAGTTATGGAAGGTTGAGTTACCAAAAGTTCAAAGTAGTGATGCACATAAATTACATGTTGAATAATTAGTGGTAACTGTAATGTGATATGCAAATGGCTGAAAAGTCTAGTAGTAAGGACATCATGGGTTGTGGCAATACTACAAAGATCAGTTTGTTGCCATTTATAGCTGAAGGAAATTCTAAATGTGAGTCAGAAATGAAATGCTAATCTTTTCCACTCAGTCTTCTGAATTCTACCCATGGGTCCTTGGGGTTGGTGGAATCAGGCAATCGTAACCTCGCTTTATCTATTGAGCAGTTGCTTATAGGGCAAGGAGGTAGCCAATTTTCATATTTCAAAGGAAAAAGTGCTATTGTTCTCCCCAAGGTATATGGGAACTGAAGAATCTAATACATTGTAACTAACTTGGTCTAAAAATAAAGTCTCATCTTGGCAGCACCTTCACTGTGGAGTCAAACTCACTGTGTGAGAGGAGCTGTTGGAACCTGGAGACACGGTCACGATGATGGTAGTAGCTAGCAAGCCTGGAAGCCTCTACAAAGAGACACAGCAGTGGAAGGGAGCAGCAGACACAGAGGGCTGCACTGGCTGGCTGTAAGTGCAGAGGGCTCAGTTCTCCTGTGGCAGAGAGCGACTGACCGGGAGTCATTTTGGAGTCTAAGCCTGGAACCAGAACAGCAGCTGGCTCCCTCTAGCAGCTCCTAGCTGGGAGCAGACTAGTGAAAATTGCTTGGACTGAGCCCCACCCGCTGTGCACATTCCAACAGCCATCACCAAGATTCCCCACAGGTAACCAGCTCAGCCTGGAGATGGCAACCAACCCACCCCATATGTGCACATTCTGACAACCATTATCAACCATCATTGTAGATCCCCGCAAGTAACCAGCTGGGAGGCAGCAGACCAGCCCTGCCCCTGCAGGTACTGCAACAGCCACTGGTGAGCCAAAGCAGGTTGGGAAAAGCAGCAGACAGTTCTACACCAATACACCCAATGGTCACCATCAGATACTGGTAGCCAGCACTAACTAGAAGCATCAAACAGTCTCACTGTAGAGAAATAGTAACCCATACAGGAAGAGCCTGGGACCCACTACCCACTTGTCCGGAAGAACCCAAGAATATGTCAAGATGAAGAAACAAAAGGCAGTCTCTGGCCTCCAACCCAAGAATATCTGGTCCAGGTGATGTAAACATGGAAGAGATTGGGAGTCACACACCTGAAATTCCTGAAATAATGGCAACTGAAGTAAAAAAACAACTTCATAAGGCTATAAAAGAAATTAGAATATAAATGCTATCTCAGGTAAAAGAAATGATAAACATAATAAAATAATTGCCAAGTACCTCTACAAAAGACATAAATGGAAGAATAGAAAAACAGGAAAATGAAGGAAACCTTGAATAAATACTTAAAAAGACTTAGAAAATTTACAACGGATTCAAAGAGATTTCCAGGAAATTAAAAACTCCATTGAAAGCTAGCAGAACTGCCTGAAAGAAACTAAAGAAAGACCTTCAAACCTTAAAGACAGGGTTGCAGCTTATGATCATGAAGGGGAAAATCTCCTAAAAATAACAAGGAGCCAGGAAGCAACAATTCAACATCTGCAAGACAACCAAAAAAAACATAATTTAAGAATAATAAATGTAAGTGAAAAAGCAGGGGTCAACATAAATGACATTAAAAGTCTACTGACAGAAATAATTTCAGAAAACTTCCCAAGCATAGGAAAAAGAAATGGTACTCAGGTAAGTGAGGCATATAGAACTCCAGCTAGCCATAATCAAAATAAATCTATATCCTGACATATAATAATCAAGATCCCAGAAATTCAGCACAAGAACAGAATATTAAAAGCTGTTAGAGAAAAAAATAGATCACCTATAAAGGAAAACCCATCAGAATCATGACAGATTTCTCAGCACAAACCATCAAATCAAGAAAAGCTTGAAGTACTTCAAGTCCTGAAAGAAAACAATTTCCAACCCAGACTGATGTACCCTGAAAAACTCTTTCAAAATTAATGGAGAAACAAGATACTTCTGTGACTAAGAACAACTTAAGGAATTCATGACCACCAAACCAATCCTACAAAAAATACTGAATGACACTCTAGAGAGAGATTAAAAAAAAAAAAAAAAAGACCACGGTTCCAGGAACAATGGCAGAGGGGGCTCACCAAGCAGGGCAGACAATAGAATGGAGGTGAAAAGTAGGCAGGCAGTACAGGAAAATAGAATGGCAGAGATGCGGCAGAGAAGGTTGGCCATAATCATTAATATGCATGGCCTCAATTCACCAATAAAAAGAAAAACAGGCAGAAGGATCAGGAGACAGGTCCATCAATATGCTTTATACAAGAAACATATTTAACCCAAAAAGGAGGTTCATAGACTGAAAGTCAAAGGACAGTGCTCTATGTGACAGGCAAACAGAAAAGTAGGGGTGGCTTCCCCATCAGCTGCAGAGAGGACAAGTAAGTCATGGCACTTTCATACAATGGAAAGCTACTCAGCTATAAAGATAGGTAACCTTGAGGCTCTTGTAGGTAAATGGATACAACTTGAGATCATGCTCGTGGGTGAAATAGTTCAGTCACATGGGTAAATATCATGTTGTCTCCTTAGTATAAAAACTAAAGGAGTTAGTGTGATCCAAAATGCACAGTACATCCTGTGAAAGGAGAGGAAGTCTAAAAAGGGAAAGCAGTGGCCATTGTTAATCTATTCTCATGATTTGAAACTCATATTGTTTTTATCATTCTGTTTAGTTTGGTTTTATTGTTTCAGTTTGTCTAATTTTATTATATTTGATGGCATGAACAGCTATTTCAAAAGATAACAAAAAATATTATGGTAGCCATTTTTGATTTCCTATTAGCTTGTTTTGAAGCCCTGTATTGCTTTGTTAGACTGATTTTATTCTGTTTGGTTTTGTTTGATTGTATCATGTCTGATGGAGAGGCAACTACTTTGAAGATAACAAAATGCACTGTAGTAACCACTATGGTTTCACTATTATCTTGCTTTGAAGTCCTGTACTTTTTCCATTGTTTTGTTTTTATTGGTTTTATTCTGTATTATTTTGTTTGATTTTATTATGCCTGATGGTATGGTCAATTCTTTTGAAGATAACAAATGGCATTACAGTAGCCATTATTGATTCCTTTGCATTTTGTTTTAAAGTCATGTACCATGTTCATCATGTTTTTATTGACTCTATTTTTTTTTATTTCACTTGATTTTATTCTCTTCAAAATGAAATTTTTAAAAATTAAAAAAAAAATGTCCTCTCCAGGTGGGACATGCTTCAAGGGGAGACAAGTTTCAGCAAGAAAAAGCACAGATAAGCCTGAAGTCAGGGGTGGGCCAGTGCATCCACCAGAAGCTCCACCAGTGAGAAGTCAGAGCACCTGATAGGAACTAGTCCTTCAGAGATGGAGTGATCACTGCCTCCTGCCACAAGGAATAAATGGAGGCTCACAGCAGAAAACCTGTGCCCATAATTATACAACTGCTTGATGGAGAGGCCAGGATTGGAGTTCAGCTTAGGCTGGTTCTACCACCCAAATCTTTTGACTCAGCACCACATCAATGAAAGGATTCCCTACTCCAGAAGATGCCACTGGTACCTAGCACTTAGGATGACAAGTTGATGCGGACCTTGACACACTGTCTGCTTAGTGGCTCTAGGAAAGGGAGCATTTGAGAAGAACTGAAGGGGTCAGTGCGGACCCCAAGCCATGGCAATGACCCACACAGCTTGGCAATCAAAGCCTTCAACAGGAGTACCTAGCCCAGTGCCAATCATGCAATCCACGACAAGCTCTAATATGCCTCTTCTGTTGAGCTATCACTGCTCCACCCAAACATCACTACCCTGCTTACAACCTTGGGGCTTTTTTTTTTTGCCAGCTGAGGTCTCCTTCCTGCAGCCTTTCTTTCCTATGGAATACCCCAAACACTGCTCTTTGTCTGAACCTTCCCCACTGTACACAAGCACATGCACACAGGCACATATGCACAAGTGTGGTGGTGGGGTCCCTCACCATCTAGTCAGGTAGGAAGGAGCACTGGTATTCCACCTGGTTTCCTGATCTCCAACCCATTCCTAAGCTTTCCTCATCCATTATGACTGTGAATTCTCCTTTTGACTGAAATCCCTGTGAAATGTTCTCTTGTCTAGTGCCCATGATCACAGTACCCTCAGGAGTACCCCATCTAAAGCAGGGTGTAACTGGCTCCCCTGAATTCCTCTCCTGAGCCAGCTGTCCACCAAGGGCAGTTGAGGGTGACCTCTTACTC
Source organism: Cavia porcellus (assembly GCF_034190915.1). Classification (NCBI taxonomy): domain Eukaryota; kingdom Metazoa; phylum Chordata; class Mammalia; order Rodentia; family Caviidae; genus Cavia; species Cavia porcellus. Next base: position 71,131,420 of record NW_026947496.1, read on the forward strand.
TTAGAATCCAGGCTCTATAATCTACTTCCCAGGAATTCAAGTCCTTTCCTTGGGCTGAGGTATGACCAAGTTTTTTGTCTTGAACATCAAGGCCTGAGCCAGAAGCACCAAAATCAGCCTGATTCTCTCACCCAGTAGTGACCAGCTTTTACAGCACTAGTGGTCAAGAGAAGGAAGGTGAGAGCCTAGCAGAGCTTGAGAAGGAACACACCATTCAGCCTTGTCAGCACCTGTTCTAGATGTCCAGAACTCTTGATAGCAGAGCTCCCTGAGCCCTCTTGAGATAAATGCAGACATCTGTCAGCAGCCTGCACTTTTGAGGTCTGCAGGAGGGCTGGAGGAAGATTTCTCTACTCTGAGATCCCTGAGGACCTCACCCTTGGGTTGTCACTCAATTCTGCAGTCCACTGGCCACAAATCTGCTGTATCCCAGGAATGGGCCACAAGATTCAAATCTTTTCTACAGAGGCCAGGCTTAATTTCATTCCCTCCAAAACATCCACGGCTTCTAGTGAGCTCATTTCCACCATGGTAAAATAATTGAACCAGTTTGAAGTTGTCCCCAAAAAACTGACATGTTGCTTCCCAAATTGCTCTTAATGGCACTTAGAAGTGGGGCCTTTGGGAGATAATTAGGATGGCAGGGCATGAGGGTAAAGACTTCAGGATGGCACTATTGTTTTATACAAAGGATTCTGAGCTAGCACACTGCTGTCTTGCCAGATGATGCCCTTCACCAGATGTCTCCCTGCCTCCAGAAACATGAAATGTGTACGCAGTGTGATCAAATCATATGCCAATGTTTAATTTTTTAATTTATTATAGTAAGAGACATTGCCATTAATCCCCCTCAAAATACTCGCCCTCTTGGAACATACCAGCTTTCTCACCACTTTCTGAATCAGTTCTGGAAGTCCTTTTGTGTTGTGAGTTATGATCAAAATACAGTAAATGCTGCTCCCAAGTGCCATCCAAAGGAAAGACACACTGCATAAACAATGTGTCTTCATCCACCTTATCATCAGGTCTAGCACCATACAACTTCTGGCTCTTCTTCAAATCAAAATGACCACAAAAGGTAAAATATTTTGAATAAACAGCACATAGTCAGTCATGTGAGTATAAAGCAAGCCACTTACAAAAGAAGAATTTCAGAACTGGTTCAGAACGTGCTAAGAACAATGAGATAAATGTGTTTGAAGTGCAAGGGAAGTATTTTGAAAGGGATCAATGACAATGTTTATTAGTGTAATTATTGTTTTCATTTAAATATTTGCTATTTTTCTAACATACCTCAAAAACCTCAACTCTTTATAAATTACCCCATCTGTGATACTCAGTTACGGCAACAGAAAATGGACTTAGACAAGAATTTCCTGACAATTAAGGTAAGTCCCTGGCCTATCTCCTATATGGCATGATCAGACTAGGGTCATTGTAGGAATATTCTTGAATACCATGATTCAAGCACTTCTGTCCCCAATATAGGGCGCTTGATGATAGAAAACTCTCACACCTGAGGTGGAGTAGTACTAGTACCTTCTACTCACCAATTCTCCACTGGTTTTTCAATCAGTCCATCAAAATGATTGCAACATCATCATCAGATCACAAATGCAGATTTATAGGCCATCAACATCTTTGCCAATCCAGGGATGATCCAAACACAGTGGATGACTATGAATTGAAATTTACCAACCCAAAGACACACACATCTATTTCTTCATCTACTGAAGCCCATCTTGAAAAGAAATAATCTCAGTAATTACTGGCTGTCCACAGAATACCCAAAGTAATACCAATGCCACTTTGGCTGTTCCCACCTCACTATCCCTTCAGATTTGGAAGCTCCACCTCAGTTGAAGCATGAAACTTTTGGGCATGCTGTGATTCCTCTATCTAAAAAGCCATCTGCTCCAAAACTTTACCACTTCTTTAACTCCTGGCCACAAAGACTACACATTCTCAGAACTAGCAAATGTCAAACATAGTATTCACATTCAAGCCTATCACTGTTCCTTTTTTAATCTATCTCCTGAATTTTATTTTCCAGGGAACAACTGTATTCATAGCATACAAAATACTAAGTAACCTTTCAGCATAAAATTTTGAGTGACAAGAAGGAAAAAATGGATGGATGGATGGAAGGTACCAAATGATAGCTCCAAATATGCAACTTGCCTGATCATTTTTTCTTTATTCTTATAAAATTTTATAAGATCAGTGACCACCTTACAAGTAGCTACTCAGCTAAAATAAGTCAATGGTTTTTAAACAACCTACAGGACACAGCACTTGGTAAGTATTCACACTTGCTATTTTTAGAAGTAGCAGCATCAGGGTTCAGGGATATAGTTCAGTGGCACAGCATCTGCCTGGCAAGGGCAAGGTCCTGAGTTTGAATCCCGGTACTAAAAACAAAAATCACACTACAGACATAGCAGCAACAACAGCACACAAGAAAAACCAACACTTTCATTGTAGCAGTTCAGATCAGAGGCAACAATGTGAAAGAAACTTGAGCCCCAGTTCAGTTACTTAGCTGCCAGGTGACTTTTAGTAAGTTGTACAATTTCTCAATTCAGTTAACTCTTCTGTTAGGAATGAGTAGAACTACAAGTAATAACAACTTCATGGGGTACTTACGAAATGAATTCAGACTTGCCACAGAGCTTACAACAGCCAATGCTGAGCAAGTCATTCTTGTATGAAACACAGTGGCTACTACAATATCAATGAAATACAGCAACTACTGACTGCAAGGGGAAATGTAAGACCAGTAAACACTGCCTCAAATCATAAAATATGGGCACACTAAAAGTGCTTTGCAGAGTATGTAGTATGCTGAACACTGCAGAACATGAATTTTGAATTAGAAGATCATCTCAAGAAATTCTCCCAAAATCAAGAGAAGATTTAAATACTAGGTGGAGTCAGGCATGGTGGCACATGTCTATAATCCCAGCAATTGTGAGGCTGAAGCAGGAGGATCACTGTGAGTTATAGGCCAGCCTGAGCTCCATAGAGGGCTCAAGACTAACCTGAACTGCTGCATAGCAAGACCTTGTCTCAAGAAACAAAAAATTTAAAAAATACTAGGTTAAAAATTAGGTATATAAGAAACAAATGAGATCAAGTATGATAACAATAAAGATTCCAGAATCAATACCATGTGGCAGACAGAAAACAAATTTTGTAAGCCCAAACTTGAATATTTGTATCAAAAAGTTTACCTGGATTTCTTGGTTCTGTTCTTAAATGGGAAGAGTTTAGAAATCATTACTTCATTCTCTCAAGGAAAAAAGCTGAGCAAACTGAAAAGTCAACACCTTTCACATCCATGAGAGAACTGAAGTCACAGAGCAATAGATGACCACAAAACTGGAGGAACAGGCAAATACAGATCTCTTACTTACTAAGAACAGAGGACTGGAGTTGGTATCTAGAAGGAAAACAAGCAGTCATGGACACACTGCTGGTAGTGTAGTGTGGACCAGCTTGAGGATTAACAACTCCTGGGGCTCAATCTTAGGCACAGCCTAAGCACCTGTGGTCACCATCAAGCGCCACAGCCTCAGAAGGCTGAGACCTGCTCATGGGATTATAGACACTTCTCTTGCAGCTGCAATTACTACAACATTCTAGTTAAAACGGAGTTTCCAGCTGGGCTTGGTGATACAAGGCCTGCAAACCCAGCACTCTGAGAGGCTGAGGTAGGAGAATCACAAGGTCAAGCCCTAACTGAGTAACTTACCAAGACCATCTCAAAACAAAAACAACAACAACAACAAAAAAAATGGGTTGATGATGCAGCTCAGTGCAAAGGCCTGGGTTCAATCCCCAATGATTTAAAAATAAAAAATTCTACCTGGGCTATTCAAGAGGCTGAGGCAGAAAGATCCTGAGCTCCAAGCCAGACTGAGCTACACAGAAAGACAGCCCTAAAAAGAAAAAAAGAGGAGAGGAAAGGAGGAAGAAAGAAAAACAGGGAGAGAAGGGATACATGGAGGGAAGAAGGAAAAGAAGACGGAGAGAAGGGAAGAGGAAGAGGGTAAGGAAAGAGGATTGAGAAAGAGGTAGAGAAAGACTGAGCATGAATGCAAAAGCAGTTTCCAGAAACAAAAATAGCCAAAGCAATTGACTTCTCAGACCCTACAGATACACTACATAGCAAACATAGCTAGGTTTCCAGCCAGATAAACTTTACAAACATAATTCTTAAAATCTATGTATCTTAGTTCCTTTTATCCAGTATAACATATGTCTGCCTGTCAACAAAATTACAAGGCATAAAAGTCTGAAAAATAAAGCAAACAACACTCATATTCATAAATGGCAGACATTCTGGAAATATTTGACCAAGAATTTCATATGTAATTAATGTGCCAAGAGTTCTAATAGAAAAGTAGTTAATATGCAAGAATGGATGAATAATGAAAGCAATGATATTAAATTCTAAAAAAGGATCAAAAGGAAATGCTTAAAATCAAAAGCCCTAAGCACAAATGAAGAATGCATTTGATGGGCTAATTAGACGAATATAGATGAGAAAAAACTCGGTGAGCTTGAAGATATGTCAACAGAAACTTCTCAAACTGAAAATGTAATGAGGAAAGAAAATGAAACATTGCAAGAATATCTTAAGAACTGTGAGATGATAGTTTAACAATATATGCATTTTGGAACATCAGAAAATAAAGAAAAAGAATAAGTATTTCAATAACGTATTAGAATTTTCCAAAATTAATGACAAGCACAAAACCACACATGTAGGACACTAAGAAAATACTAATCAAAATAAAGAGTCCAATGTGCTGGTACACACTTATCACTCCAGCTACTGAGGAGGCTGAGGCAAGGAACTAAAGATCAACGTGGACAACATGGCTAGAGCTTATCTCAAAAAACAAAAATTAATTAAATATAGAAAAATCTATGTCTCAACAATTCGTAACTGCAGGAGCAACAATTCATTTCCTGCAGTTAACTGCAGGAAACCAAAGACAAAAAGAAAATCTTGAAAGAAGCCAGAGAAATTCCCACCTTACCTATCAAGGAACAACCATAAAAAGTACACTGAAAATCTCTTCACAAACCATGTAAGAAAAAAAAAAAGCAAAAGAGTGAAATATTTAATGTGTTGAGAGAAAATAACCACCAATCTAGAATTCTGCATTTTGCAAAATATCCTTTGAAATTGAAGGAAATGACCAGATTAAATATAAAACATAAAATTTCTAGAGGATAAGATTATAGCAGAAAATTCAGGCAACATTGCATTTGACAATAAATTTAAGGATTTAACAACAAAAGTATGATTCATGAAAGAAAAAAGTTTTATTTAAAAAAAAAACTTATGCTCTGTGAAAAAAAAAAGTTGAGAATGAAATGCCATAAACTGGGAAAAAATATTTGTAAAATACGTTTAATAAAAGTATATCCAAAATATACAAAGAACCTAAAAAAAAAAATATATATATATACACACACATACATACACACACAAAGAACCTTTAAACTCAACAAGAAAACAATCCAACCCCAAAAAGAATAAAACTACTGAGGAGACACCTCATCACAGGTGATATATAATGATATATTAGTGCATGAAAAGATGCTCAACATCTTAAATGACTGCAATCTAAAACAATGTACTACTATACACATATTATAATGACTAAACTCCAAACACTGACGAAACCTAATGCTGACAAGGATGTGGTACAGCAGGAACTCGCACACACTGCTGGTGATAATGCAAAGTGGTACAGCCACGTTTCAAACTCCTCAGCAGTTTCTTACACAGAAAAATGTAACATATATGATCCATCAATCATCCTAAGTTTTTATCTAATGAATTGAAAACTTATATCTACACAAACCTTAACAAGAATGTTTATTCGTAATTGTCTAAGACTGGAAGTGACAGTGACCACAAGCCCTTCAAAAGATGACATAAGCAAATTATGATGCATCCAAGATACCTATATAATAGAATATTACTCAGCACTAATAACAAAACTTCAAGTATATCCAGTATACCTATATAATAAAATATTATTCAGCACTAAAAGAAATAAGCTATACAGCCACAAAAGAGATAGAGGGGACTTATACTAGTGTACTACTTATACTAAGAGGTTGGTCTAGAAAACTAAATACTGATTCCAACAATTTGAAGTTCTGGAAAAAGCAAAACTATAGGGCAATTTAAAAGATCCGTCGTTCTCAGGAGTTGAGAAGGAGGTAGAGGTGAATAGTATAAATACATGATATTAAAAATTGACAAAACACTACAGAATGTATTATATGAAGAAGTGGTCCTAGCATGAATATAGACTTTGGTTAATAACACAAGTAATGTGTGTATACTAGCTCATTATTTACAATCAATGAACAAACTAATGCATGATGTTAACAGAAGAAACTATGAGACAGTACAGCTCAAGGGTATATAAGAACTCTGTACTTTCAGATTTAGGCTTACAGAAATAAACCTAAAATTGCACTTTTAAAAAGTCTTAATTTTTTTAAAGATTCCTATATCACCAGGTAATCTGCAGAAAGGGGAGGATTTAACAAGGCAGCAAACCCAGGACCTAGGTGCTGTGCTGCTAAACTGTATCCCCAACACACTGGGTGATTTTATTAATCTGCCTAGAGAAAAAATTCAGCTCTAACAGTTAAAAATTTTGTTCACCATTAACTACGAGGAAAAACACTAATCACGCAGCAAACAGCTTTCCTGTAATGTTTTTAAAGGGCCTTCCCTTGTACAGAGTTCCCCTACTCCCTTCTACATTGGATTTCTACTCTGAAAAGTCCAACATGACAACACTGATGATATGAAGGCCAAATAAAATTTGAAGTCAGTCAGTCTGCCTTTAGGAAATAAATGCAGTGCCTTTCATGAAAAGGAAGGAAATGGTGAAGCAGACTCCTGAATTTGAATGCCCTTTGTAGATTCACCACACTGTAAATCTCACACCTCTCTGTTGATGAGACAAGCAAGAGACACAGTGTATTCAGCAAAACATAGTGAGCAAAACAGGAATATAGCTAAGCAGAAAAGGAAATTAAGGTTGCAAATGGAATAAGAGTTGCTTCATCAGCTGACCCTAAAATAGGGGAGCTGTTCTAGATTACAGCTCAAAGTAATCACCGTCTCTAACAAGAGGGAGAAATAAATAGAAGAAATGAGAAAAAAGGACATCAAGAGCCACAGAATCAACAGAAACCAGGATCTCTTGTGGGGAGCACCCAGTGGGAAGAAAAGGCAAGACCAGTGAGTAAGCAGGGGCACTGATTGGCAGTACTCTGTGGGCAGAGGTTCAGTGATCTGCAGCTCTCCAAGGAACAAGCTCTAGTCTAATTTGAGTCCACTCACAGGCGGTCCCAGCCAGTCTTGCCTGACAGTGGTAAACAGTGGCAAGTGTAAAAGCTGCTCAGGTATGCAGAGTCTCAGTCAGAGCAGAACCCATGGTGCAGGGAGAGCTCCTTGGCTCCTCACCGCTCCTTCGTCCCATTCATCTGGGCTCCCAAGCCCTCAGTGTGAACTCATCAGATGCCAAACAAGTGAAAATAAAAATTCGATTCAATTTTGCTCAACTGTTACACATTAGAATACATGCAATAGGAATATCAGACTATTGATTCATTCCTGGAAATAGCTGAACAAATCTGAAAGAAATTATCAGCACATTTTCTGACACAGCTTTTTTGTATTGTGCCACATAATAATGCAGTTTCAAATAGGACAAAATACAGGAGAAATAGGGAGAAAATATAAATGTTTTAATAAGACAAAATATTACACTACCCTTTTCCTCTGATCACCTAAATATTGTAATTTTGTTATCAATTCCAAAAATTAGCCCCCAAAATGGTTCTTGAAGAGAATATTTATCTGAAAGAAATGGAGTAAAACATTATAAGTATGGTCCATCTAAAATGGAAAGTTGACAACTGTTTAAATAAATTAAACAACACTATCTTCCTTTTGCAGCAGTATATATACATCAAAAGTAAGTGTTTTTGATTTTCCAACTCACCATTTATCAAAGAAATTACAGAAACTATAAAGCTGTAGGATCAACACTTTAAATAAGAATTCATACTCCAAGGAATTAAGAATCTTTCAACTTTTATTTCTAGGATACATTCATCTCAAACCTTTTTCTTTACAATTTTCCCCCTAAAAGAAATGAATACAATAAAAATATAATCCAACTACCAGTAATGTTTGTAACCAGAAAAGAATCTAAAATCTCTGGTGTGATAATATAGGACCTTTTTTAAAAAATATATAAACTTCATACCAGAAATAAAGCCTGAATATTCTCTTTCTTTAAAAATATAATTTTCCTTCTTTGCTCTTCCATGTAAATCTTATAACCAACCATTTAGTTCTAAAGTCTACATTTAAATCAGCAATTATAAGACTATAGCAGGATTTTCTTTTCCTGCTTTGTATCCTGTCTTGTATTGTGCATCAACTAATGTCCCAAGTCTTTAAAATATGAAATACCACTGGGTTGTAGCAAGATTCTTCAAAATATACTAGTCATATGGGGACAAAAAATCCCCATTAGCAAACCGAAACCTAAATTACATTTTATCCTGTTTATGAAATTAGAAAATGTATACAAAACACTTTTGCAAAATGTAAAGCTCTAATGGAAAACTTTTTTTTAAAATCTTCTCTGACTAGAAAGGCTGCTGACTGGGATAGAATGGTAGGATCATGAAGGCTCTGTGAATCCACTTTTTTTTTTCTGCAACTATTTAGATGGAGGGGGTCATTATAAACTACAAAGAGGCTGGAGTATGGGTACAAAGATATTTCACAAAGACTTAATTACAGTGACATGACTGTTCTTCTTAACTGATAATTAAGACAAAGGAGTATAGGAATAGCTCTCTTTAGATCAAAGCTTTGTACCGAACTCCAAAGTCAGGTCATCTGTCACTAACTAGGAATAAGAAATAAAAGTCAGGCAGCTTTCCCCCCACTTCTGGCTAGTTCCCTCTATGTAGAGCTTCACTTTTAATCCATTTTAAAACAGTATTGCAAAGCCCAATATACATGGGGATGGCTCCCTTAGTTTAGCTAGATAACAAAAAGCCTCCATGGGAACAACATACCTCAACCACAGAATGAAATCCTCCTAGCTCCAAATAAACAGCATTATCCATAACATCTTGGGTTATTTTGTGGAACACAAGAAGCTAAGCAAAGGATTAAAAAGTTTGGTAACAAACACAATTCCAAAGAGGGATTTCTTCTTGTTTGCTACAATGTAGGAAAAGGCTTCTTTGCATGTCAATTTAACAAAACTATAGACAGGCCTGTGAAGACAAATCCAGCAGTGAAAGGCTGTAGACTTGGTCATATGTACCTGAATAGGGATGACCAAAAGAAAATGTAACAATGTAAAGGGTGAGTGAACTGACAAGCAAGAATAAGTCACTACCTAAAAAGGATTTGCTAACAGTTGGGCAAGTCTGAAGGCTCCTTTCCTGGGAGTTCTAAACACTTTCCCTCACCTCTCTGGGATCAGACGCGGCTTAGCTAACTGGGTGTATACTTCTCTTTGGACATCTGATGCACTTACCCTTTTCCCCAAGAGAATATTCAGGCCAATTTTGCTTTTTCCTTGTTTCCTCATTAGTAAGAATTATAAGTTAACAATCTGGGATATCCCTAACTTTTATGAGGTATCTTACGTTAAGTACAAGAAACCTCAAGTGATGAGAATGTAGAACTTAAATGCCATTTACAAAGGAGTCAAACCCATCTCACACTTCAATGACTCCAAAGTATTAAAAATTGGTAATGATATGTTAAAAAAAACTATTCTTGCGATGACAACTACTGGACTGTAAACCAATTTTAAAATTCCATGTCATCAAATTCCATGAATTAACATGTCTGTATATTCTATATACAACAACAAAATAAAATTCTTTAAAATACAACATATTTTAAATCAACTTACTCCCTTTTACAATCATACTTTTAGTCTAACATTTAAAATATGAATCTGAATTATCAATGAAAACAGTGGATCGAATAACAGTATAATTTAAATGAAACAATAATGCAAGAAAAAGCATTTAAAACTCAGAAAATAACATAATACTCTGGAAATCATTTTATATGCCTAATGTGTTCAGAAATAAACCTCACATAAAACATTGTGACACTGGACAACTCATGCCTTTCTCATTTCATCATCCACATGGTGAGCCTACAATATTTCTACCGAGGTTCACACAGTAACTAAATATTCTAATAGGAGAAATGAATAGGAAGTAACACATATTACTATCCCAGAATTTGTATGTGGTCCCAACAGTTGTTTTGTTTGATACTTAAATTATAAAATAGTCCAATCTTTTAGAAGCAAAGAAGGGCAGGGGCTTAGATCAACTCATATACATTGTGCATTAAATATTATTAGGTTAAGAAAGTAGGGGAAAAATGGAAGGGTACAGTAAATTTTATCCATACAATTCTATTACATTAGATAGTACTATCAATAACATTTACTTATTTAACCAGGTTATGAAAGATTGAAGAATTACTACCAGAATTTGTATCGATTTCATATATTTGTATATTTACTTGAAGAATCTTTAGTAACAACTGTGTATTTCTTCCACACTGTTGGACTTTTAAAAATACATGTCAAAATTAATTCATTAATCAGCATATGAAAGATAAATTATGGTACTATTCTTTTGGTTTTCCTATAAAATGTCTTTGAACCTATTAACTTGCACTCTTCGTGCACTTAAACATAGTAATGTTTCACTTGTGAACATACAAAATGAGAGACTAATACCAGAAAGGAATTAGACAATAATGAGAATCAATGACAAAACATAACAATGACAACTGTTCTTAAGTAATTTATTTTTAAATTATAAGATTTACAATGTCTTATGTAAAATATCATAATGGAAATTAAACCAAATCAATAAATCAAAAGATAAAGAAAATTTAGTTTCTTTGAATATCAGTATTTAAACCATCTTTATAAGGATCTGATGTCCCAACCACATCTTATGTAAAGTATGCTAGTTTCAAACATTTCACTTGCAGGTTTAATTTCTCATTTTCAACTTTTATGAACTGTAATGTATTTATTTCAAATCTTCTTATACCTAGTATTTATACTGCAACAGCAGCAAATCCCACGTGTTCAATCAAATGTGGTACTGGGGCACAGCTCTGAGCTCTTAGCCGCAGACAAATTATACACTGCATTCAGTATAGTAAAGTACACTATATTAGGCATGGCGCAGAGTTTAGTACACTTATTGCAGAGTTGGTACTTCTTTCCCTCTGAACTGAACCCGTTGAGCTTCCGAGCAGATATATTACTGCTGTGGATAGTATGATTGCTGTGGGGGCTGAGGGAAAGGGTATGAAGGCTGCTGGGGTCCTGGGTATGGAGCCTGCCCAGGGCTCTGATGATACACTGGTGAGTATGGCATATTATACTGGCCGTAGGCATAAGGATTATAGCCCATGGGCATGGGCATTTGACAATACCTAATGGGGAGAAGAAAACAAAACAAAACAAAACAAAACAAAAAATGGGATTGGTAAATCAAATACGAGAAAATGAGACATACAATAATTATTCTAAGGCAATTTTTTTTAAAAACAATCTTTCTCTATTTTTCAGTCTATTAAAAAACAGAAAAGGTTCAAACTATTTGTTAGAGAAAAGCATTTTCATCTTATAATTAAAATGAAAGAATATCATGTTTAATATTAGCTAGAAAGTAACACTAAAGGAAATAACATTAAATATTCAACTATTAAAGACCCATCAATTTTATGTGACAAAACTAATAACCTGAATATATTCCTTTCTACAAGACATAGTATTCACCACAGCATATACGTATACATGTCTGTATGTGCATGCATACACACACGCGCGCGCACACACACACACACTATTTATAAAGTTCTAACATTTGGAAGAGTACACTTATTAAATAAAATTTAAAGCACATCTTTTTAAAAAAAGTCAAGCGTCTATATTTTGAAGAGTAAGAAATTACCACAAGGAAGCCTTGCTGTAGGTGTGGCTTAGAGTAGAGCACTTCCCTAACTTCCCTAGCATACGAAAGGCACTGGCCATACCAAGGGAAAAGAAAAAAAAACTGCCACAGAGAAAGCTGACCTTTAAGTAGGCATACTCCATAGCTAAGTAATTTTCTATTTGATCATTTATTAAATGTCAAGGCTTCAAAGGATAAGTATATAAACAAGGCCTTATTGGTCTTGCTATCCTAAACTCAAAACTGCTTATCACCTAAACAAAAGTAGCTCCGAGGAAACATACTGAATTCTACACAGAAGAATTTAATACAATATAAATGCCGCAGAAGAATTTAATATAAATGCAACAAGCAAAAAATAAAAACATAAATTAAAATAGTCTAGCACAGGCAAAGACTTGCTGAATAGAACTCCAACAGCACAGGAAATAATACCAAGAATCAACAAAGGAGACTACAATAAATTTAAAAACTTCTGCACAGCAAAGGAAATAGTGAATAGCCTACAGAACCAGAGAAAATATTTGTTAGCTATTTTTCTGATAGACAATATATCTCTAGAATATATAAAGACCTCAAAAAATATAAAACCCAAAAAAACACATAACCAAATTTAAAAGGCAGGGAAGGGATGAAGAAACCCTTCTCAAAAGAAAAACTATAAATAGTCAATAAGTACATGACAGGGGGCTGGGGATTTAGCTCAGTGGCATAAGCACCTGCCTTGCAAGCAGGCAGTCGTGAGTTCTATCCCTGGTACCGATAAAAAAAAAAAAAAAAAAAAAAAAAATATATATATATATATATATATATATATATATAATCAAATAAGTACATGACAAAAAATGTACATCTTTAGCCATTAGGGAAATACAAATTAAAACTAATTTAACCCCAGTTAAAATGGCTATTATCAAAAATGCATAAAACAATGCTAGCATCAAAGTAGGGGCGTAAAGGGAGGAACCCTCTTGCACTGTTGGTGGCAATGTAAACTAGTATATAACTACTATAGAAATCAGTATGGAAATTCTTCAAAAACTAAAAATAGAAATTCTATTTGACACACCTACCCCTCCCCTGGGTATAAATCTGAAAGAACTAAAGACAAGATACTATTTAAGTATTGGGAACTGCACTGCTTTGTTTAAAGCAGTGCAATTCCCAATACCTAAGTTGTGGAAACAGCCTACATACCTGTTAACAGATGAATGGATAAAGAAATGTACACAAATGAAACATTCAGCCATAAGTAAGGATGAAATGTCATTTGCTGGAAAATGGATACAACTGGAGACTATGGTGTTAAGTGAAATAAACCAAACTCAAACAGAAACACTGCAGGGTAAATAAAAAAGGGAGAAATTAACAGGAAACTAGAGGGTAGACTTCATGGGGGGCTAGGAGAAGAGGAAGCAAAGGAGGTAACAAAGTTGAAAATCAAGACATATTAAAGGAATATACCAATTTCCCAAAAGAAATCTCACAATTCTGTATTACGATGCTCTAATAATAACAAAAACAAAATTTAAATAGCCTAGCAAAGCATTACTCAACAACTCAAAGGGCTATGACATTATTTTCATTTCTATGTAAGCTGACAGTGACACATGAATAGCCATCACACCTCCACTTTGGGAAGGAGTGCTCCTGACTTTAAAAATGTTAACCAGAGCTAGAAACAACAGAAGCCTATTGTTAGGCTATACAATGCTGCATCCTTACCCGGGATATCCTGGATAGGTGGGGTAGGGTGGTCCCTGGGCCTGTGGAAGAGGAGCTGAGCCAGGGGTTTGTGAGGGAGCTGGGGTCGGAACTGAGGTTACAGTCCCAGTCCCCGCTGGAGCTGGAGCAGTAGCAGAAGAAACTCGATTTGCTGGAAGCACAGGAGGTGGAGGCCGGGCTGGGGGTTGGGGCTTAGAAGGCTGTAAGAAAAGGCGAGCACTGACTACAAAGTATTTCACGGTTCTCTCAAGTTGCTATTCATTAAATGAATAAATGAGGACATGAGAAAGTTCAGTATCCAACTAGAAATTTAATTACTCTAGAAATGTATCACAGTGGAAGAATAAGCCTCTAATTTATAAAATTTAGATTAAAGCCAGAATCTTTGCACTGAGCTATTATCTCAGCCATTTTTTGAGATACAGTCTAAATTGCTTAGGCTGATACCTAGTAACAATTTATTGCTTCCACCAGCAGCTACATTTTAAGCTTAAGACACTTTTTGACTATAATTTCTTCCTAGTCTCCAAATTCTTTACAAAAATTTTCAAAGAGCTAACAACTTTTAAAGTATAACAAAATAATCACACATCTACTTATGAAATTTAATAATTAGCTCTTTTTCTGTATACTATAAATCTATATATACTATAAATTTAGAGGCCTTTTCAAAGTGTGTTGAAATTTCAAGACAATAGTCCAACAGATCTCAGCGCTCAAGTCCTAATAAAAATATTCTCCTATATAATCACAATAATATTTTTACCCTCAGAAAACTAACGATTATTCCTCTATATTATCGAACATCTACACTGGATTCATATTTCCATATTTAACACCAAAAAGTTATAAAAGCTATTTCTAAAAACCAAAATCAAGATCTACATACTGCAGTTGATTATAATTAATCTTTCCATTCTTTTAATCAAGAATACGCCTTCATCTATTTTTTCTATTTTAGAAAAGACCAACCTAGGCATTCATATTAATGTCCCATTTTTTAAAGTATGTCCAAATGTTTCTTTATGCCAATGTTTTAACTTATTTAAATATCATTGCATTTACAAACAGAAAATTATTTGAAAGGTTTAATTAGACTAGGTTTAAACATTTTTCTGCCAAGAATTTATGAGTGATGCTGTGTTTTACATACTTCAAACCACCAGATGGTTAACTACCTGATGCGGGCACTGACTACTAGATCCCGCCAATGTAGTCTGCTCTATCCTTCCGAAGAGGCAAGCTATCAGTGATAAATGTAAAGCGTCCATTTTAGAAGTGTGTTTTGCTTACTAACCGGCATGGTTCTTGGAGCTGGAGTTGGAGGAGCTGGTGCATGTCCGCCTGCTGGAGAAGACTGATACGCAGGTGTAGGAATTGAAGGAGCACTAGGTTCCCTGGCAATGCTTTGCTGCAAATCTCTTTTTAAAGACAGTGTCAGAATTTACAAAATGGAAAAAATAAAACATATAGAATGTTTTCTTATTTTTCTTTTCTATATATACCAAAAAGAAAATGGTCCCCAAGCAATATGGCATTTTCGAATACACGACACTTTTACTCTTGACTGGAATATAAATCTTCCTTCTTCCTACTTTTTAATAAAATGGAGTTATATCTTACTCTATTTCTGCTAAGTAGGAAAAAAGAACATGGTCATCAAGAAAGGAACATGTTAAACTAGGCAAGTAGTCCTAAATGACTGCATACTCTAATAAGACCCCAGCCAGGAAATCTTAAAAAACTACTAATATAACCTACCCAGAAAACTACAACTATTCATAGTCATGTAGCAAATATTTTAATCAGTATATGATATACAGAAAATAAAACAATAGGTGACTGTGCAACTACTTTGCAAAGACTTAGATAATTATCTGAGGATATTCAAGGAAGTATCACTAGATACAGTATTTAATTTTCTGGTATTATTAGGGGTTGAACTCAAAGTCTTTGCTCTGAGCTATATCCCAGTCCAGTTTTGAGATACAGTCTGTCTAAAGTGTCTGGTCTGGGCTCAAATTTGTGATCCTTACCCTCCCAGAATGCTTGGATTATAGGTGTACACCATCATACCTGGTTAAAAAAATGTGACCCTGAGATATTTTATGTTTAAAAACAACTAATAATCTATTACTAAATTAAACTCACAAAAGATATTCTGTTGAAAAGACCAAAAAACAACATTAAGTATTAGGTGAAAATTTTAAAGTCTTCTCTAACAGCAAACTGGAATTATCTCAAAGATCATATAATACTTAAGGCAAAATGCACTGTAGTAATACAGGATGTTGACCAACTTACAACACTAACATAAACAGTAAATATATGTTCCAAAAGGTCTGTAACAGTACTTGTTGCCCTGATTTAACAATTAACAGCCAACCCTTAAAACTATTACACATACATACATGCACTCAAAAGAGTCCTAGTCACTGTAGACACAAAGAAAATATGCATTCATTTAAAAAATATACATATAAATAATGTAAGTAACTGCTTAAGATAAGCTAGAAGGCTTTACTCAGTATTAAAACTCCAAATGGTCAGACTTTGAAATATGTTTTTTTTAAAAATGTATATTATAAAGCCTTAACACACAGCTTTCTTTTCCTTTGACAAATTCAAAAGATGGCTGTAGTAAATACACATTGATACACCAAATGAGAATTTCCTGGCCACTTAGGACAATATAAATCAAAGCTATTAAAGCAAAACAATAATAAATGCCATCAGTATTTCTATGCCCAACAACCATGATTACTGACACAAGTATTTAAATCATTTATGAAAACAACTCACACTAAAACATTCTTTTTATACTCTAAGGATTATGCTCTAAGGATGAAAGGTTTTATGAAAACAAATTAAAAATCAAAACCTCTAGCAGACTGGTATATCAAAAGGACATAGCAGTATTCAGGGAAATGAAAATTAAAATCAAGTGCATTATCTACATATCCACAAGAAAAACAGAAAAAATGTACAGCAACCAAAATTCTCATCTATTGCTATAAATTAAGACAACCACTTTACAAAACTGGCATTCAACTAAAGCCGGAAATATCTTATGACCCAATAATTCCACTTCTAAGCATGGCGACTGAAATATCTGAAATGCTGCTAATGTGAATTGAAAAATACACAAATGTGCTATAAAAAATACATACTGGATTTTGCTTAGTGTGGGGGAAAAAAATAAGTATCTTTCATAATTTTTCACTAATAATAGTACTGATAGTATTTTGGATATTCTTAAATTATTGAAAATAATTTCACCTGTTTGACATTTTTGCTGTGTCTACTAGGAAATTTTACATTTTCAACTGCATTGTCATTGCTAATATATTACCAAAGAGACAGATCTTTGCTTATTTAACCAGCTCTGAATATTTATTTCTATTCTTTTACTGTTACCAGTGATCTTGGACAACTATATTTTACATTTATGGCAGCACTGTTTTTTTGTTTGTTTGTTTTTTGTACTAGGGATCAAACTCACAACCTTGTGCTTGCTCGCTTAAGCCACCGAGCTATATCCCTGACCGGCAGCACTATTTATAATAACCTGAGCTAGAAACTAGCAACAATACAGTAACTTACCATATGTTCACATAATAAAATGCATTCACAAATGAGAATAAAAGATCTATAAACACACAATTTAAATGAATGAATCAAGTATAATGTTGAGTGAAACTCAATCCCCAAAAATATATGGTTCTATTTATATACCATGCCAAAAAAAAAAAAAAAAAAAAAAGTAAATCTGTGCTCTCCTAAATTGGAATGCCAGGTGGTTCCCTAGGGAACAGGATAATGAATAGAGAGATGTATTAGTGATGTTCCTGAGGTGCTACAAATTTCCTATGTATTGATCTAAGTGGTGATTTCCTAGATGTAATCAGTTTGTGAAAAGTCAGTAAGATCTTTACTTGTGTATACTTTTATAATGTACATATTCAATAAAAATGTTTTAAAGAACTTAGATTGTGAATATTGATGATTTTAACACAGTAATTCCTCAGACTTTTAAAAGCTAATACTAGTACATGGGCTACTCTTTTATCACTCATTCACTTTTTAGTTATTGAGCTGAAAATTGACTTTGTTTACAGTATAAATTCAGAAATATATGTGTGGATATTAAACCTAGTTTTCAAACTAGTTTGAAATTTGAAAATAAAAATATTAAAATATTTCTTCAAAAGAACATATAGAGCTTCCTTGGGCATAAACAAACCAATTTAAATACTGTTATTTTCTTCCATTTTACATAAAAAGCATATTCTCTTCTTCACCCTTTATCTTTTTTTACAGTACTGACCTTAGAGATCATTTCATATCAGTAAAAAGAAAATGTCCCCTTTTATAAAACCAAGTATATGACATAGTTTTTCATTGTACAGCAATAGCTTTATTTTACCAGTTCTTTGACATATGGTTTCTTCTTCAATAAGCAATGCAGAAATAAGTTCATAAATGTCATTCCTAGCACATGTTAATACAGCTCAGAAATTTCCTAAGTCCTATTTCCTGTGTTCTCCTTCCTCAGTTCTATTTCCTGAATCCTACTTCCTGTGTTCTCCTTCCTAAGAACTATTTCCTGAGTGGTGCTTCCTGTGTTCTACTTCCTGAGTCCTATTTCCAGAGTCATACTTCCTGTGTTCTCCTTCCTCAGTTCTATTTCCTGAATCCTGAATTCTACATCCTGAGTTCGATTTCCTGAGTTCTACTTCCTGAGTTCTATTACCTGAATCCTACTTTCCAAACTCCAAAAAACAGAATACCTACATTAAAAGCTGTTTTGAGTTTGTAATTTTAACATTTATAGCTAAATTGCCCTATGCAAGAGTTATACTATTCTGTATCTCATGGGCCAATAAAGCACAGTGTCAGACCTGCAGACTTCTACCACTCTGAAAAAGGTTATTTTAGAATAATCTGTATTTGATAGGGAATGGGGGTTCTTAAAATGTTTAAGAGATACTTGTCTGCAAAATTTCTCTCACATCCCTTTCTTTCACAGTTTTCCACTGGATTTGTTTTGCGGTGTAAAATGAACCCTGGGGCCTTTGCTCTGGGATATGTCCCCAGTCTTTTTTTTTTTTTTTTTGTCTTTTTCCTTTTTATCAGTACCAGGGATCGAACTGACGACTGCCTGCATACAAGACAGGCGCTTATGCCACTGAGCTAAATCCCCAGCCCCCGGTCTTAATGTTTTTTATTTTGAGACAATGCTTCACTAAAGTCACTAAGTTACTCACACTGAGCTTGAACTTGCAATTTTCCTGCCTCAGCCTCCCACGGTGCTGGAATTACAGGGATGTACCACCACACCTAGCCTTCTCAATAATATCTATGAATTCTTCAAAACAAAAAAAAAGTAAATTAGTCTTTTGCCATCAGTAAGTTTCAAATACTGTTTCTCTGGTTTGTTGTATCTTGTCTCTGTTATCATGTTGAAGGGTAGTTGTTGTAACTCACGGTAAAACATCTGCCCAGAATTTTTGTATGTTATCTGATAACATTATTTTGGTGAATATTCTTCAGCTATTAGGTTTTGCTAAATTTTTAAAATTTTTTTCACTTTTATTAACAGACTACCTTTGTATCAATACTGGGTCAACTCTAGTGATTACTCAACATGAAATAAGTTCTACATTTCCAGTCTCGCTTTCTCAGAAAGAAATTTTGCTGACATTTTCTGAGCTGCTTACCCTGTCTTTCCCATGTTCTTTACTTTTTGTTTTACATAAGGTACTTACTTGCCTCTTCAAAGTAAACCGCTTCTATTTGTTAGCACTTCCAGAGTTCTGCCACCAAGAACTGTTTTCTTTTGTGACCTCTTACATCTAGAGTTTCTGCTCCTTTTCATTCTTTTATTACCAGATCTTGCAGCTGTTTGTTACTTTGTAAAATATTCCAATGAAAAGAAGCAAAAGTGGTATATCACACTACCAAGTTTACCCTCAAAGTCTAAGAACAATTTGATATACAAAACAACTTACTTTAAGAGTTCATCTCTTTCTGTCTTCCGTGCAAATACTATATCACTGCATTTATTCTGGAACCTGACCAAGATTTCAGTCAGCTCATTATAGAACTATAAGCAAAAAACAAATGTAAGTAATAAGTAAGAACAGCATGTTAACATAGGAAGCAACACCATCTAAAGTTAATCTGGCAATGATGGTTAAAGCAGAAAAAAAAACTTTCATGAAACATAGTCATACCACACAGTAAATCCAACAACTTAATGTTAAAAATCAACTAAGCTCTATAAGAAAGATAAATATATTATTGTTACAGAACACTGTCATCAAAAGTTAAATGATAATTAAATTTCATGATCATAAGCATGTTTCCAATTTCTACAGTAAAATCAACTCACTATTAACTAATGTCACTAGAGCTAAGGCAAAAAATTATATTTGTACATTTACTACAAAAATAAAGCTATCATGTCAGACACTTAAAAGAACTTCCAAAGGATTTCTGGAGTTTTCTTAGCTCATCTATTAGAACAAAGCATTTAATCCAAACTGAAATGGTATTTTACTACCCACTATCCTTTCTATGTACAGGGCTTTATAATGTTTTTAATCTCTCTTCAGAAGGTTTTACATTATACCTACTACATGACTTCACTGTAGTCAATGACTAGTATGAAGCACCAAAAAGAAATTGTGCATCTGAAAAGCTTAAAATTCACTTGTTCCCTCAAAAGCTAATGGTAAAACACAAATAAACATTTTTTCTAAACATTTTAATGGACAAGGCAAGAAAAGTACTCTAAGTGTGTTTACTAGCACTCTGACACTTAAGCAGAGCACATGTTTGTCTTTACCAAACTACCAAAACAGAATATAGAAGTCACATCCTTCTTTCTACCACCAATCTGCTATTACTACTACTTTACCATCATAATTCACTCAAACTGATCAGCTTCCTTAACTCTTGAAGAGGTGTCAATGGCTTTTGACATTTCTGTATTAATATCCACTATCAGGAATATTTATATCCCTTTTCTGCCAACTGAAATATATAATTCATTCCTCAAAGTTTTAAGGAAATGTTGCTGTATCTACTTGGCTTACTCCTAAAACAAACCATAAAGAGCAAAAGGCTTTACAGGCTAACAAATTCAAAGCAAGGAATAATTTGGTCTAACCAGAAATACCAATTAACTTCCAAACTACACTTTTACATCTATATTTGTTTGATCTTGTTTCCTTTATTTATATGTCATACCTTTGTGCCCTCCTTCAAATTAGCTACAAGTTCAACAAAGTTGTCATATGCAGTAGCTAAATTCTTCAAAACTTCTTCTCTTAAGTTAGCTTCATTGTTAGATTGTTTCATTTTTGAAAATTCTTGGTGTGAGACCTTGTTAAAAGATAAACATACTGTAATTTATATTCACTTATAAAGCTAATACAATTTATAACTTTTTTTGGTAACTTTTCTAACTGAAAACTATGATTAATATATATGCAGAATTACCAGGAATACCTAATATCTCTTGAAGTTGTACAATGATTTATGCCTTACATAAAAATATCACAAATCCAATGGGTATCACAACCAATAATGACTACAGCTTTCAGTTTACACGTAGGACAAATAACGTATGAAAACTCTTTTACTCTTTTAGCATGACATATTACATGTAACATTCAAAAGCAGAAAACAAAGTTTGATTTTACATATTAACTACTAGATGGGCAAACTGTCACATCTTCTCAGTAAACACTAATTTGTAATGCAAATACTAACTTCAAACACCCAAACACATTCAGTTTTGTATAACTTGATTAGAGTCCATTACATATTAAGCCATATAATTAATTACAAGAACTAAGAATTCCAACTAATTCTGATTGGTCTCTAAATATTACCAAAAAATGAATCTTCTAAAAATTTGTAAAAGCCTAAAATATCTGAAATATTAAGCACTTCTAACGAACCCTAACATTTAAGTCATAAAGAGTAGCTTTGTTCCACACATTTTTTTAAAAACCAATGTGTGACAAATTAAATTTTGTAAAGATGCATTATTATTTCACAGTTAACTATAGATACTCTAATTTCATTCTACTAAATGGACATAAATTTCATACAGCCAGGCATACCCTTTCTGTAATTTTTAACACAGCCTATTAAATATGTTTCACCTGAATATTTTTTAGAAGTTCCTCCTGTTTCTTTAGAGACTCCTGGACTTTGGTTGTAAGACTTCCATAGATTCGATCCAGTTCAGTGACAGAAAGAGCTTCTTCATTAATCACACCATCTTGAGCCAAAGCTGTCAAAAACTTGCTTGTCATATCAAAATTCACTGACTTAAGATCATTCTCAAGATTCTCTCTTTCCTTCTTTACTTCATCAAGATTTGTCAATAAGGATTTTAAGACATTTACAACCTAAATAATAAAAAAATACTTTAATTGACCAATAAAAGTTGATTTCAAAAAGACAATGATACCTGAAAGCTAACTAAAGATCAGAGAGAGATGACTCCTCAGAGAGCCAAGTGTAAAATTATAGAACAGGTTTATTTATTGATATTGGCATCTTTAGTTGATCCAGTATTATTATAGCAACAATAAAACAGGTATACTTTACTAAATACTATATGCTATGTGCTAAAGAGTTCACAAATATGACCTGAAGTAGTTCTTACAATATCCTACAGGGTATATTTATTATCTATTCTAAAGATGGAAACATTGAGTGTAAGACAAATTACGTAACATAATTACATAGCTAGTAAGAGACAGAGGAACAGTTTGATGCCTAAGTATGGCTAACTCCAAAACCAATCTCTTAACCACTCTACACTATTCTGCCACCTTGCAGTGGCTTTGAGGTCTGTAAAGTTACCATGTTGGCAAGACAAATGATACCTTACTTTGCACAGAGAGAGATTCACAGGCACAAACATGAAGACACAAAGAGATACGAAGAGAGCACGCTAGATGAAAAAATTGGGAGAGAAACAAGCAAGAGCTACTATAGAAAATGTGTGCCATGGTTTATGTAGGTGGCCCCCAGGCCTCATGCCTTTACATTGCACATCTGTGATTGGTTCATTGTATAGTGCTTGGATTGATGGTGTCGGTGCTACACCCACATAGGGGTAGAGCCAGGATATGATGTAATGGCAGGAAGAAGCTGTGTCTTGCTCTTTTGCCTATTTCCTTCTTGCCGTTTGCAGTCTGCCCTGGAGCCAACTGAGTATGGACTGAAACTTCCAAAAGCTGTAAGAAATAAACCTTTCCTTTCCCAATTTTTGGCATCAGGTATTCTGTCTCAGTGACTAGTAAAAAGTAACTAAGATAATGTGTTTATATGCTGAAAGGGAAAAATGGTTATTGTACATACCTTCATATTATTAAGAGCCTTACCTCCTGTCTTTAGGCACTCTCTTCCTTATATTCACATGATTCATAAATATTCCTTAGTGTTCAAGTGCTCGCTAATCCTTTCAAGTGGCCCCTTCCACTCACATCTCTTTGTATCCTGCCAGGGCCACAAGGAAGAATACCAACCCCACACTCCCAATCTGCTTGCTCCAGGGGTGCTCACAAAAAGCAAGTGGGGGAACAGGCAAAGGAAGATGCAGTGAAGCCCACCTATATTTCTTCTCACCAGCAGCAATTCCAGCTCCAGGGGACCTCCCCACCAACCACCCTTTCTGAAAACTGCTGTCCTACTCTTCTTTCCATAGTCCTACTTAACTCCTTGTCAGCAATGTCCAGAGTAACATCACTTCATTAAGAACAGAGATCTAAGAAACAACTAATGTTGTTTCTTACAAATTTAAGTAACTTCTTTTTGGGGCTCTCTTTACACAGATCTCTTCGGTGACCTAACCTTAATAAAATACAAAAGAAAATTCAATCCTCAGTGAGAGGTAAGAGAAGAAAACAGGTACAAAAAGCTGTATACACAATAAACTACGTTTTGAGTGAGACAAGAGAGAAATCAGAATATAAAAATACACAGGCCAGGCATAGCAGTGCACACCAGTAGTCCTTATACTCAGGGTTATCTCAGCTTTCAAGCAGCCCTGAAATAGGTATTCTCATTTTACATATGAGAAAGTTGAGTTTTCCAGGAAGTAAGCTGTCTTTGGTTAAACAGTAACTAGGTCTATTCTGCCTAAGGGAGTATAATCAGTTGAAATTTAATCTGGCCATGAGTTCAAGAATGCCCATCAGCTCAAGGCCAGACTAAGCCACAGAGGGAGTTTAAATCCAGCCTGAACTACAAAGCAAGACCCTGTCTCAAAAACCAAATAAAAATATACAAATACATAAAATATGTACTGTATATATGTATGGATATATCTTTTTTGCAAAAAGAAAAGCAATAAGGAGAAACCAGATACTAACAAACATGAGAATCTCTGATAACTATAGAGAAATAAAGCAGAAGGAAAAGGAATGAGACTCCTCTGAATGTACTTTTTGAGTCATGAATGTGGAATCATGTTTTTAAAGACATTCAAAACATAAAATTGAATGATAATTTGAATACAGAAACAAATAAGCTTAACTATCTATTAAACTGAAACCTAATTATATAGAAAAACATTTCAACTCTGACTATACTCCCTTAGGCAGAATGGACTTAGTTACTATTTAACCAAAGACAGTTTACTTCCTGGAAAACTGTAAAATGAGAATACCTATTTCAGGGCTGCTTGAAGGCTGAGATAATCTATAAAAACTCCTCAGCAGTACTAAGCCAGGGCAAATGTTCAATCATATTTGCCATTATTACATGTTAAATTAGTTTTACTCAACTTTCTATGGGTATGTTACGGACTAAAGAAGATTAGGCATCTAAAGCATTCAGACAAAGCATTCAGAGAAAAAAGTCCAAGAAGCAAATTAAGAAAGAATTCTTTATTTTACTGAACTATTGCTAATTATGTAACATGCTTTTTATTAGGAAACACAAAATAGGATACATAAATTTAAAATGTTGTAACAGTACTATCTGTGGGCATAACTAAACTGGTAACTCAATCATGACTTTTACTTATAAACTATGGGAAAGCTGTTTGGCTAAGGGAAAAATAAAAAATATCAAAAAAGAAGGAAGAAAGAAGGGAAAGCAATGTTGCATCTCTCTATAAATTATGTCCAATAATAGGTTTAGCTCAAGGCATAAGCGCCTGCCTTGCAAGCAGGCAGTCATGAGTTCAATCCCCCGTACCGATAAAAAGGAAAAAAGATTTAAATAAATAAGTAAATTATGTCCAATAAAAGTTAAAAAGAAAAATATGCTGTCTAATTAAAATAAAGTTAAGGAGAAAAGAAATATGCAGAGGAAACAGCCTAGTAAGCAAAGCTAAGACTGAAATACTATCTTGAAAGAGACAAAATACCTCTTATGTAGTTTAGAAATGTAAAATAGATCCTCTGACCAAATAATGGGCCAAAGTTATGGTGATAATATTCCAATGTTACCTAGTAAGTGATATGAGAAGACAAAATGGCTCACATAGACACAACTTCCACAGAAAGAGATCCCCTAAGGATTTTAAGAATCTTGAGTTCAGGTTAGGACTGGGGATTTAGCTCAGCGGTGTAAGCACCTCTGGCAAGAGCAAGGTCGTGAGTTCAATGCCTGGTACCAAAAACAAAACAAACAAAGAATCTTGAGTTCTAACACTAGCTCTGTTTAAAAAGAAAAGCTAACCTGACTTTTATGGTACACAGATTTCTAACCAGAGTAATAAAGGAGAACCAAATTGTTGTTTCGTAAGCCCCATGCTATTTCAAAATACTATGATTCTGTTTGAAAATCAATGCCACATCAAAAAACCAATTTATGAATCTACTTTTGGACTGCCACAAAGAGATTCCTTGTATTCCAAAATTCTCTTTTGTATTTATAATGGTAGTTTAACTGTATTTCCGACTGCATGATACTCCACTAATTTTAACACAGAGTGAATGATGTAGAAAATAAGCTGCTTCTACAAATGAAGAATAGGCTAATTAAAAAAGCACTATCTAATTTTTTTATCAGTTCAAGTTGGAGGTTTAATATGTCAAAACCAGAACCTGTAGTATTTTTATTTGTTTTATAAACAGCTCAAATTAGCTTTTAAGTACAATTAACTGCATCACTTTGTTAAGGTATCAGTAGTTATCATTCAATCGACATGCATTTTTTGAGTAACACATGTTACTTTTAAGATGTTACAAATATGACTATCAAAAAAAAAATGAGTCTTCACTTAAAGGACAAAAGTAGGGAGACTAAAAAAAAAAAACAACAACAACAGTTGAATAACTTAGTGAATAATGACAAAGATGGAAAGATGGGTATGTGATGGCAGCAGTCTTGCCAGAGGTATTGGCCACTGAAAAAGAAAGCCCCCAAAGAAAATGCAAAGGTGAAAAACTCAATATACATATACATATACATAGTACAAGATAAAAGACAGATAATAGAAAAAAGAAGAGAGGAAAAAGAGATATTGTAATCCAGTGTGGACAATGTATCTAAAAAGTATACCTTGATTTAGGTACAATTTTCTTACATGTTTTAAATCTACTTATATGATAATTAACTTTATACGGTCCTGTAAACAAATTAACCTGATGCTGGAAAGATAAAAGAAAGGGTGGGGAAAAGGAGGGGAAAGAAGTAAAATATGTTCTGCTCACGTACCAATTCCCTATAGTAAATATAATCATTATCATCAATATGCACTAATAAAAGTTAATTAAAAAAAAAAAAAAAAGAAAGCACAAAGGTGAAAGTCCCAAAACAGAAAAAAGGGGGCCTGGGACATAGCTCAGTGGCACAAGCACCTGCCCGGGAAGTACAAGGTTCTGAGTTCAATTCCCAGTACCAAAAATAAAACAGAAAGAAACTTGACCAGTTCAAAGGAAAGAAAAAAGCCACTAGCTGAAGTACAGAAACAAAAGGCAGAGTAGAAAGAGATGAGGTCAAGCAGAACATAAAGAATAAGACCTCTTAGACTGTCAATACGTAACTTTTAAACTAGAGGGTACAAACTTCTCTTGATAAAGAGTCAAAACAAAAATACTTTTGGCTTAGTATATTAGTCTCTGTTTCAACTCTTAAAGTCTGCCTTTGTAATAAATAGCCAAAAATAGTATGTAAATTAATAAGCTTGTCTAAGTTGCAATAAAAAATTTATTTATGGGCACTGAAATCTAAATTTCATATAATATTCACTCATCATAAAACAATTCCTTTTGACTTTTTCCAACGATTTAAAAATGTAGAAGCTATTCTTAGCTCACCAACCATACAAAAGCCAGAGATGGCTTAGATCTGGCCCACAAGCAAAAGTCTGCTGACCCTAGTATGAAGACTAAAAAGTTCTGCGAGGCTTTTACCAACACCAAATACAGTTAAATAAATTATGAACTGCTCTCAAGGCAATTTTCAATTTCACTTTTCTGATCTGTAAGTTTATTTTCAGAAAATACTACCATGAGGATATCACTACAACAACAGAAATCCAAAAACCCAATGCATTTACCTTTAACCAAAGCTAACCTAGAGGGATTCCTCATTCCTTTAGTTAAGAACCATGATACTCAGCTAGCTGCCGGCATACAGTAGATCTTAAATGTTGGTAAAGAAATTAAAAGATTCCAGCCCTTCTCATCATTTGTCACAAGATTTTGGTTATGAAAAACCAAGAGTAAAAATAGTACCTGCAGCTCCTCTACTAGCCTATCAGGTTCTTCCACGCAGTGAGAAAAAGGAACCTTCTGGGGAAAGCAGAGCTTTGGACAATGCTCTTTATACCCTGCCTCTGAGGAGGGGAAGGTTCTTTCCAAAGTCATCCCTCCATTTTCCCAGGTTGAGGCAACATTGTGAATATAAGTAAGTAGTATCTTCAAGCAGAAAAATGAAAATCCTTCCTCTGGTAGGACTTAGCTTTACAGCAAGGCCAAGGCTAGGGAAAACAACTAAAAAGGTTTCAGACTCCAGTAAACCTGAGGTGAATAGTCACAAGCAGTGGTGCAAAGTATTTAATATACAACTTGCCAATCTTCTGCAAATATTTTAGAGTATCTCAGTATTTAAAACTGGGGACAGATGCCCAAAGAAACTGAAAATAGGTTTCTTCACAATCAAAGTAAAAATGGCTTAGATTCATCATAAAATATTTGTGGTGTATTATTTAATAATTCAATAATCAAGCCAAATGACTGAGTTTTTATCATAAATATTCAACTACTACAACGATCTGAATTAGCTTTTATAAACATGTAAGTATTTGCTTTAACATATAAAAGGTTATGATGCATGATTCTAATTACCCCTATCAGGAAAATCTATCATCAATAAAACTTCATATTGATTATCAAAGTGTTTTCCTATATAATATCTTTAAAGATTTTTTAAAAATCTATCATTACAACTCAACAAATTACTTCACACTATTTCTCATTTTGCTTAGCATAAACCATTTTTGCCTTTTCTTCTGAAAGCAGGAAGGTCAAACTTCAAGGAAGAGAGGTTTAATTTGGCTCATGTTTAAAGGTACTCAGTCCACAGTAAGGCGGCTGCAAGGTCAGAAGGGGAGGTATACCAAAACTGGTTACTTCACGGTAGCCAGAAAACAGAGGAGAAATGTGCCAGAGAGAAAGGGTGAGGGACTAGACACAGACCTGCAGGCCATGCCTCCATCTCCCACTTAGACACAGCCAGCAAGATGCTCTTCCAATTCCCAAGGCAGATTTCAAAGCCAACCACCCGAGCCATATAAATTCTGAGTCATAGAACACACCAAGAAGAATAAGGAAGGAATACTATATGAAGATTATTTCTACAATAAAAATGGCACCAGAAATTGTTGTTCCCTCATCTGCAGTTTCTTTTATTGTATGTCTGTTCTACACAAACTAATCTTCTAACCAACTCCCTTTTCTCCTGCTAGTCATCCAAGTATCTAATTAATATTCTTTATCTATCGGTGTTATGCTTTGCGTTTGAATGGCTCCCCAAGCCTCAGGCAGTCATGGAGGTGGCTGAGTCTAGTGTTTGTGATTGGTTCATTGTATAGCACTGGGATTGGTAGTGTGAGTGCTGCACTTGCCCAGGAACAGGTAGCTGGCATGCAATATAAGGAAAGCAATTAGGCTTGCTTTTCCCTTTTTGCCCTTTTGCTCTTGTTGCTTGCTCCTTAGCCACACCTTAGCCTTAGAGCCAGCCAAGTATGGACTCAAACCTCCAAAAAACTCTAAGCTAAATCAACCTTTCCTTCCTTCATTTTGGGCATCAAGTATTTTGTCTCAGCAACAAGAGAAAAGTAACCAAGACAGAATTTGGTACCAGAGAAGTGGAGTTGTTGCTGTGACTATACCTGACCATGAGATTCAAGAGCCTTTGAGAATGGCTTGTGGGGAGAGTTTGGAGATGTTACCCGAAAGAGTGGCACTGGAATGCCTTAGGCTGTTCTGTTATGGGAGATTGTGGTCAGAGCTCAGGGGACCAGAAGGCTGCCAGTAATGACAAGGCCCAGGAGGTTTTTGCTGGGAAGAAGGACTGCAAGATGATTTAAAACATTGTTAGTTTGGCCAGAAAGCAAGCTCTAGTAAATCTGGAATGCAGAGATAGAGCTGAAGTCTCTACTGTTGAAAAGGAAGAGCAGAATACAAAAGATGACCTTAGGGCATCACAAGTGTCAGGTATTTTGGCTCAACAAGGAGAGAAAAGTAACAGAATTTGGTACTGCTAAGACAAAATACTTGACACCCAAAGTGGAAAAAGGAAAAGTTTATTTAGTTTACAGGTTTTGGAGGTTTCAGTCCGTACTCAGCTGGTTCCAAGGCAGGGTAACATGGCTAAGGGACAGCCATTCATGGAGGTCAGCAAGTGACAAGAATGAAAGGACAAAAAAGGGAAAAGCACACCTCCTTTCCTCCCTAGTATTGTGTGCTGTCTACCTGCCCCAGAGTATGTGCAGCATTCATATCAGCAACCCCACTGCTGGACAACAAACCAATCACAAATGTGAGTCAGTTACCTCTATGATTATACGAGACTTAGGGGGTCATCTAAACACAAACCATAAAAATCAGGTACCTGTATTAGATTCGTGTTTCTTACTATACGTCTAGGAGCTCTCCCAGACACACCAACTCAGCTCTTTGTGGATCCTACATAGGTTCACTTTTTCTCCCTATATCCATTCTATTTTCATAATGTGCCAACTTCTTAAGACATTTGCAAAGAGAAGTGCTCCAAACTGCTGAAATTTAAGTTTTTCATCCTTATAAGGTACTTTTTACACATTCTCTGTTGAATTTTTAAAGTTCTACTCCTCATTATATTTTTTTACATGAATAATCTTTCACACTGGACCGTCAGTTGAGAGTAAATATTGTATGATTTGATAAATTTTTAAAATATCTACTTGTAATACCTTACACAGCAAGTCCTGCTTGAATATAAATATGAAATTATTTTACAGAAAGAAACAATATTGATAACTTTCAAACTTATTATTCCAAGGAATTCATCTTTTTAAAGAACTTTTTAGCAGTATTTCTTGTCCTTTGGCTTATGTTCTTGTGCTTTTTGGAGTCATAGTCTATCTTATTCCCTACCTTATAGTTACCAGTAATTAAATTATAGTTGCACTTTCTCCTCTCTTTAGAACTTTCAAATTGCATACTTTGCTATTGATTTTCTCCTTGTTAGCACCAGAAATACCATTACAACACTGTCCATTTATGAACAGGCACACCCTGCCAGTTTTCTCTTTAAAAATAGTCCCAGTGGACTATAATGGAAGATAGGAAGTACAGAACTATAAGAAACAAGAATTTGTGTTCCGAAGAGTAGCTAAACAAACACAATTCTCTTTATTTTAGAAAAGTTTTACTTGTTTCTTCTTTTATAAAACCTTAGCAAAAAATTATTGTAAATACATTATACACCTAGAATCTAGTATCTAGCCCATAAGAGATTCATAAATAAAAAAATATTATTACAGGATATTAATTACCTATCACAGAGTATTTAATGCTACTCAATATAATAACTCAAATTTACTTCTGCATGTATTTACACATAGATGGATGTGGGTGTGGGCATGAATGTATGCACATGTACGTGGCTAGGCATAAAACCCAGAGCCTTGTGCATCTACTACCAACTATACCCCCTGCCAACTTCTGCACTGTCTAAAGATGACAATAAGACATGGATATTTCATTATATCCAATGACTTCAACATGGTTTTCATAAGCCAATGACCAACTGCATCAAAAATCACTCTCTCACCTCACTGCCCTGCATGGTCTTTGCTGGGTTAGCAGAGGGGATAGCAGCATTCAGCTCAGGTTCCGGCTTACAGAGAAGTGCAATGGTATCACGATGAGACTGGTAACGTTCTTTTACTAGTCCATCTGCTTGCACAGCTTTATCTAAAACTGTTCTGAAGTTGGTACCCTCTGTAGAGGAAAAATTCAAAAGTACAGCAGTGATTCTAACAGCATTTTTATGGGTTAATTTTACTTTTTTAGTTCTGGTTCTCAATTTCACTTATGCCTCCCTCCTATAAGCCTCAATTCACTTAGCTAATGATGATCCAGGTCCTATCAATACTTGCACTTTGTTTTTGGAAAAAAAGACGAAATTGCTTATAAAATCAAATGTACAGCTACACCTTAAAATACGTTTCAGCCCAGCATATGCCAAATGAAGGTAAACTGACATCAGTCTAATCTATTCCTACAACACATAAAAATAGAAAGAAATCATTTACTCCAAAAACTAATAGATCTTATTTTAAAAGTGTCCTTCTCTAAACTTAGAGTAGCAAATACTTTTGAAAAATCTAAACAGCATTTTTTCCTTTTACAAAAATAAATAAAGTAAGTCTCTACCCACAACAAAAACATCATTTATCTTAACCATGAAATCTTAATAATCACTCTGGAAAGCATAATTTTCATTTCAAAGGAACAGTCAAACTCACTTTTTAACCATCTAGGATTCATTTCTAAGTAAAAAAATAAAAATAGATCACAAGATAATACATATAATATGATCTCATATGTTTTTAAAGTACATGAGTGGTTTGGAAAAGGAAACGAGAATTGTTTTAATTTTCACTTCATATCCTTTGTAAGAATTTGAACTTTCTAAAGTTGTTCTCTTAAACCTTTATATGACTGAGAAAAACACCTGGGTTTTCACAATAGTACACAATTCAATAAACACAAGTTTATAAATTAGTCTAATCAATAAAAAATCTGGAACCAACTTGGGAATCTAGTCAAGTGAAAGTAATTTATAGACATTTTTACCTGCTCTTAAAGGTTTATACAGGTCATTGGATGGTGTCCTTTGCCAGCGTTCCTTGAATTTTGCCCTTAAATCATTATCAGTTGCTTCTTCTTCATCCAGCAATCTTAGTGACTTAGAAAAAAAGAAGTAGAAGACACTGACATGTCATTTCTTGCATAAAATATTTTTAAAGCATCTCTTCAAGTGATGATATCCAATATATGTGAGAGTTTAGTGAGATACTTTTATACTACTGATTAGAATATAAACTGATACAGGTATTTTGTAAGAAGAATATGTTATATTCATATAAAATTGAAGGTTAGGGTACTCATCTTTCTCAGTAAAATTTTTAAAAAAGACATCCATATCCCAAAAATGTTTAACAAAGTTTCAAGATTAAAACAAACGAAAGCCATACACAAAACTGTTCAACCTGATAAACTATAAATAAAACTTACACAATAAAAGACATAGACTTCCACCGCAGTACAATAAAATGACAATGTATTAAAAATGCCACCCCAGTAATCCCAGCATCTGGGAGGCTGAAGCAAGAGGATGGCAAGTTCAAGGCTAGCCTGACAACTCTGCAAGATCTTATCTCAAAATAAAATTTCAGAAGGGTTGCAGAGGTAGCTCAAAGTGAAGGCATGGGTTTAATCCACAGTTTGGGAGAGAGGGAACAAAACAAAACAAAACAAAAGTTTTTTTAAGGCATATCTTAAAAAAATAATAAAAGTAACACTTAAGGAGACAATCCCTGCTACTTACAGCAAAGAACAGCAAACTTTTCTGCCAGAGTAAATAATTTAGGTTTCACAGACCACATACAATCTGTCACATATTCATATTTCTTTTCATAACCCTCTAAAGACAGCAAAATACATACTCAGCTTGCAAACCATACGAATCTTAAATTAGAACCCAAAACTGGACTATAATTCATACTTTGCTAGCTATGCAGCTCATCACCAGTTGAGAGTGTTAATTTAACACATAAAAAGACCTGAAACATAAGCAGAGTCAACAAGAGTGAAAGGTCATATCAAAAGCACTGGCCTCCACTCAAACTGGAACTTCCAAATACATGACTCTTAAGTGAATAAGTTTTCAAAAAGGAAAAACACCCTATGGAAGGAAACTTGCCTGTCTAATCTTCGACTCTAAAAAGAAAAAAGCACTTAAGACTTCTAATCAAAAGTCTGAACTTGGGACTAGAAATCACACTATGTGTTTCATATAAAGTTTCCAGATGATTTTTAAAACTTCACTGCATACACACACACACATACATACACACACATGTTTAAAGAGACATCACATATAAAATGCCTTTCTATGGCAGAAGCAAATGAAAATTCTATCTGAAAGAATTCACTTTAAACATAGACCTCAAAGAATTCCCACAAAGTTAGGAAATGTGAATTCAATAAAAAAAATCATCTAATGCTAGATGCAATGTAATATTGTGTACTGAATCTTGGAAATCTTGGAACTCAAGAAGGACAGTAGGGGAATAACTAGTAAAATCTTAGTAGTACTAGTGTGCCAATACTTACAAATATTGTATATTACAAAATATACAAAAGATTTTAACTTTACAAGAACCTGGGTGACCTTTTATTTCTTTTTTTCTATTTTGTTTTTTTTTCTTTTCTTTCTTTCTATAAATAAAAATTTTTTTTAAAAAAACCTGGATGAAGAATGAACAGGAACTCTCTACGTTAAATCTGTAATGTTTCTGTGAGTGTAAAATTTTCCAAAATAAAAATTTTTGGATTAAAAACTAAAAACAAAAAAAATTTTTTTGAATGAAAGAGAAAACAAGTCCGTATTAAAAAAAAAATCACAAACTCACAAGGACAAGAAATACTGGAATTATAAAGAATACAATATATTTAATATATTTTAAGAAATAAAAGGTTAACACATAGTATAAGAGAAAGATATTGCGAAGGAACCAAACAGAATTTGTAGAAATGAACAACATAATTAGTTAAGAAGTCAATGAGTATTTAAGACCCACTATGACAGAACTGAAAACAATGAGTAAACTAGAAACTAGGCCAGAGGAAATTACCCAGAATGAAGCGCAAAGCAACACAGAATGAGAAGAGACACGGAAAATAAAGTAGAAAACATCAACATACACACACGCAAAGATTCAGAAAGGAGTAATAATGAGAATAGAAGAAAGCAATATTCAAGGAATGAAAACTAAGTATTTTCCAGAATTCTTTAAAGATACAGTTCCTCTAATTATCAATCCAGTGAGATGGAAAGCCACACTCAGATACATTTTAATGAACTTTTAAAGCAGAAAAATGTGTAACTTCAATGCCAGTATTAAAAAAAAAGAAATGAATGGAAAATTTGCCATAGTGTATTTAAATCACCAGAACCCATTCTGCCTCTTTATAAACACTTGTCAAGTTTATTTGTTTGTGGTTGGTTTCTTTCTTCTATCTCCTTGAACCATCAAGGGGCACTGAGGCATTTTGCATAGTGCCCACTACTCAATTTACACTAAATAAACATTCGTTGAATTGAAAAAAACAGAATAATTTAATAAAGCCAGGAAAAAGTAGGAGTGGGGTATAGGAGAAGGGAGGGGCCAAACCAAGGGAAATTATAGAAACCAAAAAGGCA
Source organism: Cavia porcellus (assembly GCF_034190915.1). Classification (NCBI taxonomy): domain Eukaryota; kingdom Metazoa; phylum Chordata; class Mammalia; order Rodentia; family Caviidae; genus Cavia; species Cavia porcellus. The sequence goes on from NW_026947496.1 coordinate 71,166,187, forward strand.
AGACAAATATAAAATACATGTTTCTGAATATATGAACATGAATGGTTAATATAAATGAATTTAATCTTTCAAATAAAAAGACTGTGTATATGATATATGTGTGTATATATGTCCGTGTGCATGCATATATATATATATATATATATATATTGGAGCATCCTTAATCCAAACTCTAAAATCTGAAATGCTCCAAAAGCCAAAATTTCCTGAGCACCAACATGATACCACAAAGGGAAAATTCCACAGATGACTCATGTGGCAGGTCAAAATCAGAACACAGGCACATTAAAAATACCGAATGAAACTGTCTTCAGGATTCGTGTGTATATGAAACATACATGGCTCTCCTGTTGAGACTTGAGTCTCATCCCCAAAATACCTCATTATGTACATGCAATTAATCCAAAATTCAAATACTTCCAACCATTTCAGATGAAGGATATTTAATCCACACAAGTTTGAAGCCAGACAAAGACACTACAAGAAAAGTTATAGATCAACATCCTTTGGGTATTGGGATGCAAAATCTTCAACCACATAACTACAAAAACCAAATCCAGCAGCAATTTAGAGGTTTATATATCATGACCAACTACGACATCCCAGGAATGCAAAGGTAGTTCAAATTTGAAAATCAATTACACCAAATTAGTAAAGGCAAAAACTTTATGATCATCTCAAATGATCCAAGAAAAAAAAAATCCAATGCTCATTCACAATACAAACACTGAACAAACTAGAAATGCAAAGGATCATCCTAAATCTGATTAAAAAAAAAAAAACATACACAAAAAAACTCACTGCTAACAACATGCAGTCATGTGGCACAAAACCATTTTTCAGACAATAACAGACCTGATATATACTAGCTGTCCTGTAAGATTATACTGCCTCCTGATACTGTAATCATTTTGGGTTTGTGTAAGTATATGCTGCATTTGCACAATAACCAAATCAGCTAATGAGTGGTACTCAGAACACTCTAAGTTAAGTAAATGTACTGAAAGTTTTCCTCATAAGATCAGGAATAAGAAAAGGATCTCTAATCTCATCATTTCTATATTGTAAAAACCAGGGCAAGAAAGAAAAAGATAATGTAAATTGATAAGGAAGAAGTAAAACTCCCTCTATCCATATTTGACCTGACTTTATGTGTAGAAAATCTGTAGATGCCACAAAATAACTATTAGAGATAATAAATGAATCAGTAAAATTGCAGAAGACAAAATCCACCTATAAAAATTTGCTGTATTTCTATACTCTAGAAATGAACCTACAAAATAAATTTTAAAAACAATTCTATTAACAAAAACATCAAAAAGAAAAAAATATTTAGGAATAAATTTAACAAAGAGGCATAAGATCTTTGTGTTGAAAACTACAAAACACTGCTGAAAAAAATTAAAAAATGTAAAAAGAAAAATGGAAAGACATTCTAAATTCATAGGTTGGAAGAGTTAATACTATTAAGGGCAATATTCAACAAAATGATTTAAAGACTCAGTGCAATCAATACAGAACTTCTAACTACTTTTTTGTAGAAATGGGTAAGCTAACCCTAAAATCCCTATAGAATTGTGAAAGACCTTAAATAGAGAATTTAATCTCTTAGATGAACAAAGTAGAACTTACAGTCCCCCTTTTCAAAACTTACTATAAAGCTACAGTAATAACAACAAAGTGGTAATGGCATAAATTTGGACATATGAATCAAGTGATTTTTTTTTACAAAAGTGGCTAGATCATTCTATTCAACAAAAGATGCTAGAATGAAATAACTACATATTTAAAAAGAAGTTGGGAGGTAGGTATAAACCTTGGAGACAGAGGCAGGCAGAGAATTCATGAATAAAACGCAAACTACACAGGAAATACTTCAAAGAATCAACAACTGGGATCTCATACTATTGAAAAGTATATGCACTTCGAAAGAAATCAACAACAGAGTGAAAAGAAAAGCCATAGAATGGGAAAGAATTTTAGCCAGCAACCCCTCACACAAAGGACTTATATCCAGAACATATAAAGAACTGAAAAATATCAAGCCCCCTAAATTCAAAGACCCTCTCCAAAAATGGGCATCTAAGATGAACACACAGTTCTCAGATAAAGACATACAAATGGCAAATAAATACATGAAAAATATTCACCATCACTGGTCATTTGAAATTAAAACAGCATTGAGATTTCATCTCATTCCAGAAAGAATAGTTGCCATCAAGAGATCAACAGATAACAAATGTTGGCAGGGCTGTGGGGAAAAAGAAACACTGCTCCACTGTTGGTGGGAGGGTAGACTGGGGTAGCCACTATGGAAGTCAGTATGGAGATTCATCAGAAGTCTAGGATTAGAAGTTCCATTCAATCTAGCTATTCCCCTCCTGGGTATTTTCCCAGAAAAACTGAAAATGTCGTATCACAGCGATATATGTGCACCTATGTATATAGCAGCACAATTTGTAATAGCTAAATCTTGAAATCAACCAATATGCCCATCAACTGCACAGTGGATTAAAAAGATATGATATTTTATACGATGGAATATTACTCAGCTATAAAAAGGATGATCTTGACACCTTTACAGGTAAATGGAGGCAACTTGAGACTATCCTCATAAGAGAAATAAATAAGAGTCAAACATCACATTGTCTCTCTAGTATAAACTGAAAGTGTAGTAAGAGCCATAATGTATAATAGATATTATAATAATGAAAGGGAAGGAAAGTGCTCTAAAGGATATAACTGTATATAAATTTAAGTGTGTAAAATAGATAACCATACTACTAAGTTTTCATTAATCAAATAAAATAGTTTATACTGTCACTGTTTGAGTGTCCACTTCGTATGCTTTGATTTTTTTAACCTGAACAACTACTTCTAAGATAACAGTATGTTATTTACCAACTAGTGATTTCTTAGTGTTATGTTTTTTGGAATTCTGTATTATTTCTAACCTTTTTTCTGTTTTGCTTTTTTCTCTAAATAAAAAATAAAAATGAAAGATTGGGCATTTACCTCATATCATATTCCAGATTTAATTCAAAATGGATCAAACACCTACACAGAAAAGCTAAAACGGTATGAGTCTTCCCAACTTTAGATTTTTGACAAAAAGAATCCTAAATGTGATACCAAAAGCACAAGGAACAAAGACAAAGATAAATTATACTTCATCAAAATGAAGAAGTTTCTATATTAAAGGATACTATTAAGAGTGAAAAGAAAATCAGAAGGTATTTGTAAATCTTTAGTAAGACCTGGCATCCAAAATTTAAAAAAGAACTTAAAATTCAACAACAACAAAAAAAAAACTTTAAAAGCCAAAGACTTGAACAAACGTTTCTCTAAAGAAGATACACAAATCCATATAACACATGAAATGAAGATACTCCAACTTTAGGAAAACATAAACATAGTGAAATACCATTTCAAACACACAAGGTCAGCTATAAGTATTTTTTAAAAGGCAATTGCAGAGGCAGGGGATTTAGTTCAGTAGTATAAGCAGCACCTGCCTGGTAAGCACGAAATTGCAAATTCAATCCCTGGTTTAAAAAAAAAAAAAAAATGCAAGTATTAAATGTGAAAAAACCAAAACCCTTACAAAAATGCAAGTAGAAATACAAACTTGTGTACCTATTCTGGAAAACAGTTTAGCAGTTCCCCAAAAAGTTATACTTATCTGGGGTTGGGGGTTAACTCAGCCACATAAGTGCCTACCTTGCAAGCACACGGTTGTGAGTTCGATCCCCGGTATTGGAAAAAAAAAAAAAGACAGAAAGTTACACTTATCTAATGACCAAGCAACCCTACTTCTAGGTACATACCCAAAAAAAAAACTGAAGGATTCCAAACAAAAACTTACAAATACCAGCATTATTCAGCACAGTCAAAAATGGAAATAACTCATTCATCAACTGAGGAATGGATAAACAAAATACAGTGGATCCACAGAATGTATTATTATTTAGCCATAAAAAAAAATGAAGTATTGATCCATGCTGTAATATGAGTGAACCCTGAAAACATTATGCTAAGTAAAAACAGCCAAACTCAAAAGGTCACATATTGTAGGATTCCATTTACCTAAAATTTAACACCCAAATCCATAGAGACAGAAATTAATTGCTGGTTGCCAAGGGCAGAGGGCAAGGGACAATGAGGAGTTGATTGTTAATAGGTACAAAGTTGTTTTCAGAAGATGAAAATGACACCTTAGTATTTTGCTTACACAATACTGCAAACTTACTAAAGGCCACTCATTCATATCTTTAAGAGACTAATGGTAAATATTACACTATGTCAGTTTTACCTCAAAACGACGTGGTTGTTAAGATAAATATAAAAGATATTTTAAGAGAATCAATTGGCTTGAAATGAAATGAAATGAAATGAAATGAAATGAAAAAGATCAAGAATATTCCTTTTAGGGGAAAAAAAGGGCTGAAGAATCAAGAGACCAGATGAAGAGCTAATTAGTAAGTTAGACGGCTAGCCTGAAAGAAGTACAAGAACATAAACAGAAAAAATTTTTTTAAAAAAGAAACATAAAGAGTAAAGTGCTATGAAGAACTGATCCAGAAGTACTACCATCAATCTAACAGGAATTAGTAAGAAAATAATGAAGAGAAAAAGGAACTAAGGAAACAGAATCCATGGGCAAGGACGTAAGATTTAAAGTGCCCAACAAGTTCCAATCATGACAAATTTATTATTTTAAAAACTGTAGAAACTTCAAATTCCTAAAAATCAAACTACAACAAAATGTCCAAAAAGTAACAGAGAGGTGGACACAGGGTGGCAGCACAAGCTGATTAATTCCAGCACTCAGAAGGTTGAGGCAAAAGGATTGCTGGGAGTTCAAGGCTGGTCTGAACTACACAGAGACCCCCTGTCTCAAAAATAACAATAATAATAATAGTAAGATAGTGAGAGATGGACAACTCAAAATGAGTACCAAGTTTATATTTTACTTCACAACTTATAGCATAATTAAAATGAGACTCTCCGAGTACAACTGACAGAATAATACCCTAACTCACAAAACTATTAGGAACATCAAACAACATAAATAAAAGTATTTCATATTAAGATAGACAAGAAGAACTCAGAAGGCAGAGACTGGAAGAACAAGTTTTAAGGCTAGCCTGGATTTCTAGGTTATACTAGGTATATAATGAGACCCTGTCTCAGAAAACAAACAAACAAGACAACAGACATATATGCATTGTCAGTATAAAATATAAGCTCTTTTTTATATTTATATTTCTAAAGACACCCTTATACTCGATAGAATTTCATTAGGCAATGTTACTATCCAAAAAAGCAAATACGCATCTCCCATTCAATGATATTTTACAAGATCAAGGAACTACAGTCATATTTAATATGTATGTAACTGTAAGTAGCATGCACATATAGTATCTCACTTCACAACTATCTTATAGACTACATACTATCACCCCTATTTTCTAGATGAGTCTACTGAGACATAACGATGTTAAATACTTTGCCCAGGGTCACATATAGATGTAAGGGCTGGACATTAAACCCAAATATAACTTCACATTCTAAGACATTACTACTGAACTATTTGTAAATCATTAAGTGAAGATTTACTATAATTTCTATTTACCAATGCTCCAAGACTGTTTTTCATTTGATTATATCTTCATTTTTCACTGTGTGTCTTCTCTAACAATATCAATTCCCTCCTGCAGCTATCACTCTGTGTAATTTTAAAACAAACTCTTTTATTTAGGTCTATCTACTATTGCTAATGTCCTTCCAATTTCAATACCATATTAAACTTTTTTGACCCACAAATCAATAGGTTTTTAAAAATTGTAAGGTGTTCTTATGAAGTATATGACTACAAGAGCAATGTTTATCAAATTTTGATGGGCATGTGAATCACCTACGATTCTAATCAAAATACATATTTTGACTCAGTAAGTTTGGGATGAGATTTGTGATTCTACAGTTCTAACAAGTTCAGCACAGCAAAGACAATACTATATTATGTAACATGTACTCCACTTGCTTTCGCTTCTGATTATTGATGTCTACAAAATTTACATTGATGAATGCTGACTGTGTGATTAATGTAGAACCCCTCTTTAACAGTAGTCTCCTAAGTAGTTACCCATTAATTTTCTACCCTAATCTTTTTCAAAAGCTGACTTTCACTAGAAGATAACTACTGTATTACTATTATCAGTAGTTATAACTATCCATCATACTATTCATCATCATACTATTCATCACACTAGCAATAATAGCTTTAATGTATTAAGCACATCCTACATATCCAAAAGGTAAGCCACTTTACTTTACATATATTAATCTTTCAAATAATCCTCAAGCTAAATAGTCCCATTCACAAGTTTTCCTGCCATAAGTATTTAACTACTCTGCCTCTCCCTCAAAACATCTGGAAAGTATTTAATTTATTTAAAATATCCCTTGAAATTTAACTGAAAAATCAAATCATAGATTACTAAGTAATGATAACAAGTCACCCAAAAGGAAATATGTCACTTGTAACTGACAAGAGCTCGTATAACTAGTAATGTATCGATAGCTAAAAAATGAGAATGTACCAATTAGGGAGAAGTAATGAAGATACCACCAAAACATAATTATAATGGTAAGTAGTTGGCTTTAGCCAAAGAAACTTCAAAGAGTGTTTCATTCCTACTAACAAAAGAGTATCTCTAAAGGTAAATAAATGTGATAGCTTTGTAAAAAACATTTCATGTCTGAAATTCATGTCAAGAAACCTAATCTGCCTATGTACAAAAGACTCAATCATTATGAAGCCTTTCAATGGTCTGAATGAAAGCAATTTCTCATAGTAATATAACATAATAATCATGAGTTTCATACACATACATTCGTTCTTCCGCAACAAAATTCCTCTCAAAACTGAAGATAGGCATTGGGGTGCACACCTGTAATCCCAAGAGTCAAGAGGCTGAGGCAAAAGGACTGCTATGAGTTCAAGGCCAGCATGGACTGCAAAGCTACACCCTGTCTCAAAAAACTGGGAGGTGGGGAGGGGACCCGACACAACACACTAAAGAACAAGCCACAGTAAATTCACCAAGTGATAAATATTACCCTGTGAAACCCTCCAGTCCTAATCCCTTCTGAACACCAAAGGATCAGTTTTTACCCAAAAGAAATAAATCCCTTAAAACATACCTCATCGAGGATTTCTCTATTTCTTTGTAGTAGTTCAGGCAGTTCTTTGATCAACTGATCAACAGTCTGAATACCTCCCTGTTCAATCACAGATGTGGACTTGGTCAATATAGACTGAGGTACAGTATCTCCAGACACATCTTCAATTGCTGCTGGAAGATTAAGGGACGCTAACACCCTGGGAAAAAATGAGATACTATGTCATGTAAAAGTCTAACAACCTTTAAAAACTAATCACTTATGTCTGAATCAATAGCTATGGAATTATTTAGCATCTCAAAAAAGTGCTAAGTAATTTATCTTTTTATAGAAAAATAAAAAGGAAAAATAAAATCAATGATTATTGAATTATGAAATCATTAAAAAATTATTAAGTTCTTAGTTCAAAGTTAAGACCCACAGTAACAGTATTAAAATATAATAAATAACTAATAGTTCAAACTTAGTTTATTTAAACTTAGTTTAAGTAATTAAAAGTCAAAAATTTTATCTTAAAAAGCAGTCTTTATCATTTTGCTATACTGTCACTAACAAATGAGAAATATACAGAACAGTTACAATTTTCTATCACGCACACAAAATGCCAATAGAACACAGGTGATGTAAGCATTAATTCCAGTCTTCATCTGTTCTCAGTTTTGTAATATGATACTGATTCTTTATTTATTTCATCTAAATGATGGGCAGTGGGAGAACTTATCCCTTCCTGTTACTTATAAAGACAGAAAAGCAAACAAAATAATGTAATAGAATGAACTCCTTAGAAAATAAGTTTTGTATAAACTCAGACTCCTTAGCCATTTGCACAATACACTTAGGTTTCTCTCTAAAGAAAAATGATGTGAAAATCCATACACTCATCAAAATTAAAAGCAGGCAAAGGTAAGTCAGACTCTAGGAGAAAATTCTCTCAATCACATATATCTGACAAAGGCTATATCTAAAGTAGATAAATTTAAAGAAAATTAAGAAGGATCAAACCAATTTTTAAAAAGGAGCCAAGCCAGGGGCTGGGGATTTAGCTCAGCGGCATAAGTGCCTGCCTTGCAAGCAGGCAGTCGTGAGTTCGATCCCTGGAACCGGTAAAAACGAAGAAGACAAAAAAAAAAAAAGGAGCCAAGCCAGGCATAGTAGTACATGCCTTTAACACCAGTACTTAGAGCACAAGTTCAAGTCCTTCCTGGGCAACTTAATGAGACCACAACCCAAAATAAAAAACAAAAAATGTTAAGAGCTGAGGATGTAGCTTGGTAGTAGAGTGCCTCTGGGCCCGATCCCCAGTACCAAAAAAAAGTATGTTTTAAGAAATAAACTTTTTTTAAAAAGTGATTTACACTCAGGAGTTTGACACAGGAGGACCACATGGACCAGTCTGAGCTAACAGTAATTTAAAGGACAATCTGAACTCTAAAAAAAGAAAAGGAGGGGCCAGGCATGATGGTGCACACCTGTAATCCCAACACATGAGAGGTTGAGGCAGGAGGATCACTAGGAGTTCCAAACCACACTGGGTTAACAAAGTGAGTTCAAGGCCAGCCTAAAAACTGCATAGTGAAACCCTGTCTCAAAACAGAAGGCAGAAAGAGAAAGAGAATGAGACAGAGAGACAGAGAGAAGAAGGAAGGAAGGAAAGACGGAAGGGGAAGGAAGGAAAATGGGGGAGAAAAGGAGTAAAATGGCAGGGACTATAAACTCAGTGGTAGACTCTGCCTAGCATATGTAAAGCAGTCCTAGATTTGATACACACACACACAAGATTTCACCTGACACTTCACAAAAGATACATCAACGGCTAATAAGCATATGAAAAGCTGGTTAACATCATTGGTAATTATGTGAATGCAAAGTAAAATACAATGAGATACTGCTCCACACACTAGAATGGCTAAAATTAGAGAAAGCACTAGTAAGGATGCAGAGCAACTACATTTCTCAAACCGCACAGCTGGAAATACAAAACAGCATTTTGGAAAATAATCTGTCAATCCTGCATTGTTAAATATATATAACTCAAAAATTCCACTACTAGGTCTTTATGTAAGAAAACTAAAACACATCCACACAATAATTTGTATATGAATGTTCATAGTAACTTTTAAAATATATCAACACAAAAAGAATAAACTGCTATATGATCATAAAATAGAGTACCACTCACAATAAAACAGGTTAAACTAATATACAAAAGGGGAAATGAAACTCAAAACTATTATGCCAACTGAAAGAAGTCTTGCTGAGTATATACTATATACATTTTACTGCATACTCTATGGACTGTAGCAATACTGTAATGGACACACTGTACATGCTGTAATGACTGCATTTGTATTAAAGTGTATAAAGAACTAAACTAACCTATAATGATAGGGAGTAGGTAAGTAATGGCCAGGGGCCAGGAAAAAGAAACTGAAGGAAGAAAAGCAAGATTAAGGTAACAGAAATAGCCTCACTTCTACCTTGGTGATGGTAGTGGTTATTTAAGTACATCAAGTTACCAAAACTAACTGAACTGTACACTTAAAATAGTTGTATTTATTGTGTATACCTGAATTTTTTTAAGGCCAGTGAATTATTAGACTGCTTAATATATCATGTACTGTACCTTACCTTATAATGTTCATTTTTACTTCTCATTTCATTCAAATAAACCCTGCTTAAAATGCAACCTAGTAGTCAAATATTCTCATCTCATTTGTTAGTAAATTTCGTCCAAGGATAGTTTATCTGCTACAGCTTAACACAGTGTTCCTAGAAATACAAGAGTATGGAGTATGTATATCTATTTCTATTGTATTATGTATTTCCTTGGCATTTAACTTCCAGTTCAGGAAACGAAAGGGTCCATAAATTATTTAGTAAAGAATAACCAAACAGAAAACTTAGAAACTTTAGAAACAAATTTATGAAAGTCAAGCTCTACCTACCCATTTGCCAAAGTGGTAGCTTCTCTCATTTGAGCAATTGATCTGTTAACCAAATCAGCTTTTCTCTGATTAAATGCAGACAAAGACTGCTGCACTGACACAGGAACCATCTTCTCAAACAGATCTAAATTTAGGAAGCAAAATTTACACAAAAATTTAAGACAAAGAGAAAGAAAAATCAAGCATGGGAATGACTTTATATTTTCTAATACTGATATAGTCTATAAATACTTAAATAGTCATTGAAAGTACAACAATGATGAACATCTTCAGATCATTATATCTGGTAATAACAAAGAACTTTCGTTTTTGAATTTTATTTTCCATGATTCTTAAGATGTGTTAATTGAGTATGAGTGATCTTTGGTAAAACTGCTCATTTGCTGATTAAATTGACTGAGTGTGCCACACTGCCAGAATTCAATTTTCAATTCCACTAACATTACTAGTTATAGGACCCTGGTCAAATAACCACTCTATAAAAAGTATCCTTTTCAATAAAACAGGGATATTAATAAATAGTACTCTTGTTACGGGGCAGTTGTGAGCACTTTAGAAACTATTTGCAAAGTGCTTAACAGTCCTTACCACATAGTTAAATATTTTGTGTTTGCCAATAAACCTAAGTAAAATAATCACTTTTTTCTGGAGCCAAGAATATTATCTCCCTGATATCTCAGTGTCTAGGAAGTATTACATATATGACACATATCTACAATATCCAAAGATACAATAAAATTTATCTAATACAAATGACTCCAGAAGTCTTAATGTTTACAAACACGTTTATTTTAATAACATAATAAAAGTTAACAAAATAATAGCTTGTCTAAAGTATCATTCAATACAATTTCAAGTTTTCTGACTTTATACTTTATGCATCATTTACTTATATTTTAAAATTTCACTGAAGATAATTTTTATTGTCACATTCATTTTAAACATGAATGCAAAGTATATCTAAAATACACAAGAACAACTATATGACTTTAGCTAAAAAATACAGATTAAAGTGGAGAAAAATGAGTAAGAATAATCAATAGAGTTCTTCGGAAAAACAGACATACCAGTGAACTTCTGACTGATGGGTACATTGACTGGCGTAGACTTCACAAGTGTGGCTTTGCCAATAGGATCTAGATCTTTAAGGTCTGGAACTCGGTCATGATAAATGAAGTCATTATCCTTCTTTGCTGCAGTAAGGGCACGGCTGATTTTGTCAGAAAAATCCTTCACATTGACATATTCATCATAGCGAGATGCCACTGTCTTAATCAATTCTGCTGCATGCTAAGAAGGAAAATGTTAAAATTTTATAAAGAAAAATTTTCTTCATTTTTCTCCACCAAACACTGGTTAAAATGATAAAAAAAAAAAACCCTCTAAATTTGTTTAAAAACTTAATTTGAGGATTTATATTTCCAGAATTGTGCCTGACAGGGTCACCTGGAAATGCTTGCATCACAAAATACTCACAAAATAAAGGACAATACATAGTAGATATCCATTTCAAGCCAGGGTAGTGAAAAAAAAAAAAAAAAAGATCATGGACCAATCAGTATAAGCTGACACTGAGGAAGGCTGACTGTTACATTATTTCTTTAAGCCAAAGAATTAATAATCAGTGTGTTGTAAATTTCCACAAAGACCTAAGATTAGTGAAATATACCCTTTTCATCCCTTCACATGAAGGCAGAACCCTCAAAGGGTTACACTCAGTAAAAAGGCAAACCAGAAAAAAATTACTCAGCAACACAAAAGTCAACAAAGTAGTATGTTATTTCATCATCAATAAGAAATTTTAAGTTTGCTCATATATGGTGTGTGTGTGTGTGTGTGTGTATATATATATATATACATACACACATATAAATTTATATACTAATTTAAAACTAAAATTATATTACTTAGGTGATCGTAGAAACAGCATTAAATAAAATAGATAAGTCAAAAACATTATTTAGCATAAATTCAGTACACTGTTTTACCAATTTACCGGAAACATTTAAAAAACTTCTTAAATTTTGCATTTAACAGTTCCTAGCTATATAATTATAGTAGATTGATAAATCTATCTATATAAGAATGAAAAATTTCTTACTCTTATCTCAGCAATAGCTTGATAAAGTAAAGCAAAAAATTCTGTACTTTATTCTGTTTAAATAAAAGAGCAGGGTTTCTAGGGGAAACAGAATAAAGTACTGAAAACAGGCTTGAAGGAGAAGAAAGGGAGGTGAGCACCTACAAAATGCCAACAAAAGACAAACTCTGAAACTAGATGCATCAACCAGAAAAGCAACAGAAAGCACAGATAATGACACAGAAGAAAATTCTTCCTAAACCAATCTAGGTTTCAAAGACAAGAGGAATCCCTTACATAGCGATGCCTACAAAGCTACCCCCCAAGCTTACTTCCCAACCCAGGAGCCTTTAGAAAAAGCAATCTCATTCAAACACAAATAACTAAAAAGGTATTTACTGACCTCAACAAAAATCATAAGGAAAATGATGAAAATAAGCATGACCATCAAACTTTTTAATAAATAATGAAAACACACAATATTGCCACAAGATAGATTAAATCACGTCAGAAAACAAAAATAAAATTAACTATTTAAGAATGCAATCATAGTAACAAAAACACAAAGAATAAACAGAGAACTACATGGCCCAGATATCAGTGGGTGATAGCTAGACAGCAAGAGAATAGCAAATAGGAAGTGACAACTCAACAATGCAAAAAAAATACAAATTAATTTAAGAAAAACTGAAACATTTTTAAAAGAAACAAAGGACACTGAAGAAACATCAAAAAACTCAAAGAACAATAAATGTCTACATAGCAGTTAAGAAGAAGCTGCTAAGAATTAGAGATTATTATTAGTTACTTTTCCATTGCTAGGACAAAACACTCAACACCCATAATTTACAGAAGGAGAAGTTTATTTTGGCTCACAATTTTTATGCCACATTGGCAGAATGGCACAGTGGAAGGGAAAAGCTGAGAAACACTACACTGCTAACCATATGTTGGCCAAAATGCAAAAATCAAAGGGAAGAGCTGGGACAAGAACACAACTTTCGCCTGCAATCCCAGCACATGGGAAGCTAAGGCAAGATGATCGTTGTGAATTCAAGGCCAACCTGGGCTACAAAGTGAGTTCAAGGTCAGCCTGAACCGCATAGTGAAAGCTTGTCTCAAAAAACGAAAACAAAGAATGAATTAAAAAAAAACAACTTCCCAAGTAGGATGCGCCTTTAACCAGGCCCCATCTCTTAACAGCACATTTAGCTACTAAACTCATTAATGGATGAATCTACTGATGAGTATAGCAATCCAAATGGGAGACTTTCAGGAAACAGTTTAGATCTAAACACAATAATACTAAGTTAGCTAGATAGGGTAATAGCACTATAATGTGGACCGAGATTTTTTAATATTTATCTACTAAAGATATGTACTACAGTACTCAAGTAAAAACAGGAAACACTGAAGTGAAGCTAGGTCATGGACAGTTATAATTCATATTCAATGTGTTGGAAACTTCCCAAAATAGTTAAATACAGTAAATTTCTTAAAATGAAATATAAGCCAGCAAGAATAGAAAAATTCTAAAAATGAGAAAATTCAGGATATAAGTGTGAACAGTCACAAGAATTCAGAAAATGGGACTACGTATCTAGCATTAAAACAGTCTAAAGCATAAACAACGTTTAATCTCAAATATAATAAAAATCTCACATCTCAGGCATGATGGCACATATCTGTTATCTCAGCACTTGGGAGCCTGAGGTAGGACGACTGCTATGAGTTTGAGGCCAGTCTGGGCTACAAACCGAGTTCAAGGCCCACCTGAACTGCATAGTGAAACCTTGTCTCAAAAAACGAAAACAAAAAAATGAATAAAAATTTAAAAATAAAAATACACAACTTCCCAGGTAGGACCCACCTCTAACCAGGCCCCATCTCCTAACCTATCTCAAGAAGGAAAAAAAAGAATCTCGAATCTGTGAACAAAAGAAAGTCACAGTAAATGACTTAGGGAAAACTGGGTAGCCATTTGGAAAAAGACAAAAATTGAATCCATACTTCACGTCACCCATCAAAATAAAGCCCAAATGTTCAACAATCCAAATACAACATTAAAACAAATTATATATGTACTAAGACTTTAGTATCAGCAATCCCATTTTTAGACAACTATTTTAAGATATATCTGTTATAGACTTAACAAATCCATATGTTGAAGTCTCAACCTCAAATGTGATAGTGGGGCCTTTGGGAAATAATTAAATGAGGTCACCAGGATGGGGCACATGCATAGGACTAATGGTCATATAGGAAGAGACGTCAGTGATTGTGTTCTCTTTATCAAGTGGAAAAAAACAAAAAGACATCTGAAAATCTCACCAGAACCAGACCACGCTGGGGCCTTAAATCTTGGACTTTCAGTCTCCAGAACTGAGGAAATAACTTTCTACTGTTTGGATTACCTTGTACATGGTATGTTTAGCCAAGACTAAAAACCATACAATCATCCAGAGCAGCAGACAGCAATAAACTGCAGGTTAGCCAATGACATTTAATGCAACACCAAAGAAAAATGACATCTTTCTACCACTATAGTAAAATAGAACTTCAAGATACACTGTTACATGAAAACAAGCAAGATATGTCTAGGATAAACAGGAGAGCTAAGAAAGTTCATTATATTTGTGCATAGATATGCACTGGCTTCCGTTTTCAAGGGGGAAAATGCTGAAAAGGTTAAACAGAAACTAAAGGAAACTACCAGTGGGGCAACAGGGAAAGAAAAGGCAGATAGGGTTAAAACAGATATCCATATATTTTTCACAATTTTTATTTTGAAAAATTTCAAGCTCATAAAAAAACTGAAAGAATAAGGGGTTGGGGATTTAGCTCAGAGGCATAAGCGCCTGCCTTGCAAGTGTGCGGTCGTGAGTTCGATCCCTGGTACCGATAAAAAAGAAAAAAAAATTTTGAAAGAATAGGACAATGAGTAACAATATGTCTTCTACTTATATTCAACAACTGTTATCATTCTGCTAATTTGCTTTACCTCTCACTTTCTCAAACATACACATGTACATGTGGCCCCTTTTTATGCAGAACTATTAGAAACTAAAGTTCTGATACTATAACCCAACATCCCTAAATATTTTATCATAAATTTCTTAGTAAAGTCAATTTCTTTAATACTGACAACATACTGTCTTAACTAGTAAAACAATAATTCATGAAATCAAATTTAACATCTTGCAAGGTCCTTCAATAATAAGTTAAATCTGACATTATTTGACTCTTGTTTTTTTGTATCTATGTTTTTGTTTGTTGTGACTCTGTTTGGTTGTTTGTTTTGGTTTGGTTTACAATAATCATAGTTGTCTCACTATGTTTTTTAGGCAGGCCTTGAACTCACTGTGTAGTCCAGGCTACACTCAAACTCACAGTGATGCTCCCACCTCAGCCTTCAGGAGTGCTGGAAGTGCTGGGATTATAAGCATGTGCCACCTTGCCCAACCACATCTTATCCACATGTCTGTACGTTTTTGTAACCTTTTGAAAGCTACATTGGCAGCTTTAAAAATTCTACCAAGATGAGCAAGAGGACCTATCTTCTGTAGCCAAATAAACTCCATTATCTAAGAAGTATAACTCATAAATTGTATTAAGCCAAGATACAAATGTTCTTGGTTCTAGAAGTGATTTAGGCATCAATTTTATCTTTTCTGCCATTTTATCTATTGTTTTCATTCCTCTGAGTATAATTTTGTTTTTGTTTCTAGTTTGTATACAACTAAAAAAGTTAGTCTGTTTTGCCAGTAGCAATGACTAGAAACTTGGTTTGATGGTGTGACTATCTAATGTTCTCTGTCAGGATCATGGGGTACTGTATTAAAAGCTAAAGAGAATAAGGCTTGGTAATTGTTTTTTAGTCTGTGAATCTGCGACCTCAAATCAACATTTAGAAATATTTTATGCCTACCAGAAAGAGGCACTGCCCTCTGAGATATGGATCACTGAGTGTGTTCTGCGTCAACTTTTGACGTATAATTGAAACTATAAAACTAAAGCTATAAATTCTGTGCATCTCTGAGTCGGGATTTCTCATTGTACAAAATCTGAAAGTCTTCCTCTTCTACAGAGTAATTAAAATTTTGATTAATATTAAAAGAGTTATTTTCATTTTGACTGCTTTATAAATAAGTCCTTTAAATCTAACAGCCCCCAAAATTCCCAGAAAATAAAAAATTAAATTTCTAACAATTTAAATATGCTAGCCTTAAAAAAAGTTCTCCCTCACAGAAATTCCTGGCTCAAAAGCATGGGGGAGGGATAGGTTTTTTCTTATGGAGGGAGTTGGTACCAGGTACCAAATTCAGGGCCTCATGCTTGCCAGGCAGGCACTGTGTCACTGAGCTATGTCCCCAGGCCTTAGAAGCATTTTTATATACAAATGTAATTTACAGTAATCGCATTAAATTCCTAACAAAATCAGACACATTTGAAAACCTAAGTTTTATAAAAAAGGTCTTCCTTTAGCTTGGTCAACATGGGTTTACATTCTCAAAAGACTAAACTCATGAATAAAAACAGTTCTATAATATCTTCTAATATTCAATCTATATTTGAATTTACCTAACAGTCCTGAATAAATACTCAAAATGTAATTCGGATTAACACTCTTAGCCATATTACAAAGTTGACCCTGACAACACAGCAAGTACCTGACAATCCCAATGCCGACACTATGGATATACACAGAAGGTCCTTTGCTAAAGGCTGGAAGGATAAATCACTGTCCTTCTCAGGCTGCAATTAAGATGCCCACAAAGGACAGGCCACAAGTTAATTACACATCATCATGGAGCAGGGTAATTAACAATACTTTTACATTAAAACAAACATATATAGGAGAATGGAAGACAAAATTTTGCATCAATTTCTACATAAACATAAGACTTTAAAAAAAAACAGGGTAAGCAAAATCTAAAGATACAAAAATCGCTCATCTTTGTTGACAGGAACATTAAATGGGAAAGGTTTTTAATGAGTAAATCTATAGCTCCAACTAAAAAAAGAAGTAGCAAACCAAGAAACTCACCTGTAACCTTGCAATCTCTTCCCCAAATTTCTTCTGCTGCTTTGCCAGGATAGACTGGTGGTACTCAGCATTGGCCTGCATGATACAGTGCTTTGCAGCCAAGACGGGGAACACCTCCTGGAAATAAAAATACTGACCAAGGGAGAGTCCAACCAAACAATCATCACAGACAACACGGGACGCAGGAAGAAAAAGGAAAAGGAGACAGAAATTAGAATCGCCCCGTTAATGGTTAGAGACAGGTTAGTTATTAGTGTAAATAGAGAAGATTCACATGATTTTGCAAGGATTGAATTCCATGAATTCAATTTTTTTCTTTCAATTAAAATTAAGTTTTTTTTAAACTGTTAACCTAAGCCAATTTAGGTTTTTCAAATTCACTTCAATTAAGCCATGAAGTCAGCAATTTGTTTACAAGGAAAAGGAACACATGCATTAGAAAGAGAAGTAGAATGGACATTCACAGGAATATCAAGCACGGGGCTTTAGAAGCTTCCTGAGGAGACCTTACCCAGCCCTCAGAGTTATCTAAACCACCATTACTCACATATACTAATGAAACTGTGCTATAGCTGTTTCAACATGTTTAAAAGACAAAAGACAGCAAAGTAAGTTCTCACTTAAATTCATGTCCTAAGAGTTTTCTTAAGAAAGCTATTTAGCCATAAAAAATGACTCAGTATCACATAAACACTAGTATTTTAGTTGCACACACTCAAATGCATTAAGTTAACAACGAATAATATAAAATATTATTTAGCCCTAACTGATTTTCAAAAGAATTCCAGTCAAAACTTTTAAAAATTCAAACACATGAACCAAACAGCCATTATGTTAAGCTTCTTCCAAAATGCCAAATCCTATCCTATAACCTCATTGCTTTTAGGAAGTACATTATTTTTTTAAAAAGAAATATACTAGACAATCACTGTCTAGACAAAAATATAAAAGAATCAAAAACTGAATTACTACCTTGAGTCTTTTCCTGTCTCCCAGTGAATAATTTCCTAGCTTCCTGGATCACTACTTGCAGATATTCCAGTTTTATAACTAGAATATGAAAATACCTTATGAGCTTTATTAGTAAAACGGAATAAACGACATCTACATCTCAAACTGCATTCACGCCAGTACTCAAGGTAAGGCTGGAGTAACTTTGTACTTAAACAGGAGATTGTCAAGGAATACCAGGAGTGCTGCAGAGGTAGTTTCCAAGTCTTTGTAGGAGACATTCTTCGTTCCGTAACAGGACTGAACTAATGGCCCAACAGGATGTAACGGTACACTGTGCAGCTGAACATGAGGTCTTTCAGATGAAAAAGAGGTGAGAAGAGATCCCAAGTCTCTTTTTAAGAGTAATGCGACCAAGACCTAAGAGTCCTGGGCAAATTTTTACTAAGCTTTTGGCATACTTTCAATTCCCAGGAATCTTAACATAATTCCTTATTGTTCATTTTCTCACTAAAGTACCCTTGTGATGGACATATGTGCAACTTTTCCCCTAAAGCTCCCTGTGATTTCATAATTTACAAATGTTTCTGAGTGACTTACAAATTTGTAAGTTCTCCTATAAAGTCATATAACAAATACCATTTGCTACCATATAGGTGCAACTAATTCCTTGAATACTTCTTAAATACCTGAAACATGTATGTCACTCAATTTCTTTCTTTTTTAACCCTTCCAATATAACTCATTAGTCTAATCAATAGTTTTGTCATTTACAAATGATCATCTCCAACCAGTCTTTTCAAATGTCACTTGAGAAAAGTATACATTTAAACATCATACTTCCTGTGATACGTGTTTTAAGATGGTTGCTTTTCTTAGCTGTGCTTTAGCAGTCCAATTTTTTACCTGCTGGCAAAACTTAATTCTAATCAAAGTATTGGATGAACTTAAGTTTTCTTTTCTTTTTTTTCTTTATATCTGTTTTTGTGATTTAAGATTCATCTTTAAGAAAACAGGACAGTAATTAAAATATGAATAAGCAACATGCTCACGTTCTCATGCTTGTACCAAATCAATGATGATTCAGAATGACACAATGCCTTGTCTGATTAAATTACTGAAAACAGATAGTCAAAGTTTTCCAGGAAGAGTTTTAGCTTGGAAAAACAAGTTTAGTAAAAAGTAAAGACAAAGGTATCCCCTAAATATAAAAGAATTGTTCATGCATCTTAAATTCAAAATCTGTTTCTACCAATATAGTCTTCAAATATTTCTATAAAATTTTTAATATCCTTAGGATGCATAGTTTTTAATTTGCTTCTTATACATGGTATTTCCACAAGCAAAACAACTACATATTTATTAAACAATGACTGACCTTGGGGAGAGTGTCTTTGTACTGACACTGCTTGAAAGCATCACCAAAGTAATCTGCAGCCTGATTAGCCAATTTAGCTATGATGGCATCTTTCATTTTATCTGGAATAAAGCATTAAATTGACCATTATAATTAAAATAAATGAGAGAAACTGATATATGACTCAGTTAATACAGACACTGCGATCAAAAGTTAATAATCTGTCACCTGGGATATAGCTCAGTGGCATAAGCACCTGCTTGGCAAGTACAAAGCCCTGAGTTCAATTCCCAGTTCCAAAAGTTTATAATTTGTCTGTAAAAATCCTTTTTGTGGGCTGGGGATTTAGTTCATTGGCATAAGCGCCTGCCTGGCAAGTGCGAGGTCGTGAGTTTGATCCCTGGTACCACCAAAAAAACAACAACAAAAAAATCCTTATTGGTGAAATTAAGACTTCTGCATAAAACTACCTATTCCATAGGCAAATCCAAAGGGATAGAAAATAGATTAATGGATGCTAACCACTGGGAAAAAAGGAAGTAAGAAGTAATTATTAACACATGTTCAGTTACTTTTGGGGATGATAATGTTCTAAAATAAGATGTTGCTAATGGTTGAAAACTTGACTACACTAAAAAACACTGAATAACTTTGAAAAGGTGAATTTTGGTGTCTATGAATTCCATCCCGTTATTTTAAAAGAAAAAGATTATTCTACTTCATACCTTTTCTACATGATGACTGTGCTCTTACTTTAATCTCCCTGCATGAGTGAATATTCAGCCTATATTCTGTCTTCTCATACTAATTTACATGTCTTAGAAAACTGTTCTCCTTACCCTCTCCACCAGAGACTCTGCCTGGATAGCTCCTTCCTGTCACTGAAGAAGCTTGTCTTGATTAATGAATATAAAATTAACAGGACTCCCTCTAAATCTCTACATCACAAACAACCAGTCACTATCACATGATCCACTCAAATTTTCCTCACTGCAGCAATCTCATTCTGAAATCAATTGCCATTAATTTTTTGTTTATCATCTCCCCTACACTAAAATGTTAGCTTCCTAGAAACAGATGTCTTGCTTGTCTATTAACTCTTATCTAAAAACTACAGCAATGCCTACAATACATTAAGCACAAAATAAATTTTTGCTAAATCAATGGTTTACAGTATTACAAACATACTGTATATATATATATATATATATATATATATATATATATACACTATTTCAACCAAGTGTGGTGGGCCACACCTCTAATCCTAGCACTCAGGAGACTGAGGCAGGAGCTTCAGGAGGATAGCTGTGAGTTTGAGGCCAGCCTGGGCTACACAGTGAGTTCAAGACCAGCCTAGGCTACATAGCGATACCCTGTCTCAAAAAACAAAATATAAATGAATGAATAAACAGTATTTCAAAATCCAGCATTTAAAAATAACAGCTAACTGTTCATTTCACAAGCCTTAAAACACTGTCCATAATTTTGTAGTACAAAAAAAAGCTAAAATCTTTTAACAATCTCTATATTATCTTCAAAAAGGAAAGGCTACATAGAACGTATTATATTCTAATCACTTTCATTTAAACACTTACTACTTCTTTTACATTCAAAAATTAAAGTTACCTCTTGTAGCTTTTAAAAAAAATACTTCTTGGGCCTGTGCCAGCATGATAAGACTGAGGGTCCCAACAGTATCTGGAGATATGTCCACAGTAGGCTCTCGACTTAAGGCAGATAAAACCGTCTCCTTAATATGTAAAAAGGCACCACTAGCAAACTAAAAGGGGGAGAGAAAAGTTTTAAATCTGTAAGTGCTCAGCAAGACTTTATTTTTTACTATAACACACAAAAATAATTTCAAACGTCAATTCTGTGAGCAACTAGTATGTTTAATTTCATATGCTATAAAACCAATCTAAAAATATCTGACCTACAGACAATAAGCTTATCTTTCAAAAATTCTACAGAGGGAAGCTGAGGCAAGAGGCTCACCATGAGTTCAAGACCAGCCTGGGCTATAGAATAAAGAGGTTTAACAAAGATTAAAAGTACATTACAGGAAACTGGGCATGGTAGCACATGCCTATAATACCAGCACTCTAGGGACTGAGATAGGAGAATCACAAATTGAAAACCAGCCTGGGTGATTTACCTAGAACCTGTCTCAAAACAAAACATAAAAAAAGGAATGAGGGTATAAGCCAGTGCAGAGGCTCTGGGTTCAACCACTAGTACGGGGCTGGGGGGGGGGGGGGGATAAATTACAGGGAAAAACAAAATAAACTAATGGCAAAAATGGTTAGGCTTATTTATTTTTAGATACATTTCTTCAAAGTTTACCTACCTATAAATATAGGAAATGGAATACATTAATGAAATTTAAGTGCTTAAATGCTCTTGCTTTAGCCCCAAACTCATCTCTCAAATAAGCTTGATATGGTGAAGCTGTACCCTTTGTTCCCTGAAGAAGAGCATTACTATCCATTGATCATCATTTCTGTTTGGCTGTTGGAGTTTCTTGGTGAAATGTTCCCCGTTAAATTTTCATCTCACAGATATTTTATTAATAATGATAATACTAAAATAGATCTGTTTTGTGAAAAAACTTATACTGTGAAAGAAGAAAGTCCTGGACTTACAAGAGAGACATGCAGTTTACACAGAGATAATTCAAAGTTAACTGTACTACAATGAATATCACACTTTATGCATTTATAAAGTCCTATAAAACTACCTGCAAAGATTGTTTAGCTGGCCTTGGTTAGTGACCAGCAGAATTACAGACAAGCAGGAGTTGAGGAGTTGAGTCTCTTATACACAGAGAAGGAATCAGATAGAGAAGTATTAAAGAACTTGCTCAGTGGCAGACAATGGCTTCTGGGTGGCAAACTGCCCAGACAAGGAACAAAGCCTAATAATACTTTTCTTTCTCTCATGTGATGTGGCCTGCTGTGAGGACTAACAGAATGGAGTATTTCCTAAATAATCCAAAATTATTTCCTTGATCTCCCATGCCAACTAATTGTTATACTTAACAAAAAGCTAAATAAAATTGTATCTCATTTTCATATTTTAAAATATTTGCTGCTTATGGTCCAAAAAGAAGTAGTATATGTGTTATACCTGTCATTTAACCCCATCCAAACTATACAGTAAGTCATTACTTTGGTGTATGTTGTTAAATTGTACTTTCCTTTCACTTTCCTAAAGTAGAATTCTTGTCTCCCCTGAATTTAAATAATGGTAAGAATCAGATTCAGAGCCCCACGACAAGCAAATTCCGCAGAGACACAGAGGAAAGAACACCTGGAAATGTGAAATGCAGCATAAGAACACCTGAAATGCAAATGAACCCCGTATCTATAAAATGTGAATGCTACTTTATATGACGTTCATCACATAATGAGTCAAATAACACATGAAATTACTTTGTAAATTGTAAAGTAATACAAAATATGGAAACAATTATATATGATATCTTTTAATATAATCACTTATGCTCTTTAAACGAAAACAAGTAAGAACTGGTTAAAATGATAAGTGCCACAAAAATAACAACTCAGCGAACAATTAGTGCCTAAAACAGAGTTAGCCATCTTATGATCATTATATATCTGACCAAGTTTAAACACGACCTCTCCATAAGTCTCAGAATTAAACTTATTTTCTTGCCAAAGTTCTTCATTTTTGTGATACCAATGAAATTTCAGTGTTTCACTCTATGACTCTATGAAGTATAAAAAATAATGCACAGATGCTTTAAATTAGATCATTTGCTTAAAAGGCATTCACCATAAATGTATATAATTTTGCCTTATACATTTATCCTATTGACATTCATTGGGCCTCTATTCTGTGCCAGGTACTGTACTAGTGCTGAGTATCTAATGGGGAGGAAAAGCAGATTAGCTATAAGTAGGTAATTTATTTATTGCTACACGGTTTAATAATAAGAATCAATTAATTTCAAAAAAGACTCACTTTTCAAAAACACATCTGTTGTATAAAGCATCCATAAGCCTAAATGTACATTATTTTCAATTTAATCTAACTTATATTGATCATTAAGCAGTAACTATTTTTCTGCATACCTGGTAATGTTTAGCAGCAATTTTCAATCCTTCGTCATTATCCAGGTTCTGTTCTGCTGCAATCTGGCTAGCTAAGGCTGCACAATTGAACAACACACAACTCTTTTCATATCCTAAGCTTGCAAGAGCTGTAAAAAATTGAGAAGAAAGTTTATCCGATTATTTTTTCTAAGGAAAATAAAGGTTTCAAAGGCAAATACTATACATTTTCTATCCTACTGCCTCTCAAAAGATTCCAGAGCAGTTTTCTCACGTACTTAGAGCTGCCCAGCCAACCATTTACTTCCACAATAGTCCCATCATCAAAAACTCAAAAACTATCAGAGGCTGGGTGTTTGGCTCAATTGTACAATGCTTGTCTAACATGTCTGAGGCCCTAGGTTCAATCTCCAGCAACACCAAAATATTTCTCATCACCTCTCAAAATTGCATCTTCCCACCACATTTAAGTTAGTATACCATTACTACGAACCTGAGTCATCTATCAAAGGGCTACAATACAACTGTGAGTAACAATTTACAACTCTGGGCTGGGGATTTAGCTCAGGGGCCTAAAGCGCAAGGTCATGAGTTCAATTCCTGGTACCAAAAAAAAAAAAAGAATTTACAACTTCACATCCACCATCATAGCTACTGGTAAAAAACAGAAATAACTATAAACAAGAGAAATGTGTAAAGAAATTGGAATCTTTTGTACACTGCTGATGGAAATACAAAATGCAGCTTCTGCAGAAAAGAGTACAGTGAGTTCTCAAAAAATTAAAAATAGAATTACCACATGATCCAAATATTTCACTTTGGGTATATCCCAAAAAACATAAAAGTAGGGTCTCAAAGACATATGTGTATACCCATGCTTATAGTAACATTATTTACAATAGCTAAAAGGTACAAAGCAACTCAGTCCATCAATCGATACATGGATAAACCAAGTGGTATACATATACTGAAATAGCATTCAACTTTAAAAGAAAGAGAAAAACACAGGTTCATATGGAATCATAAGGATACTTGACTAAGTGAAATAAATCAATCATGAAAAGACAAACACTACATGATTCCATTACATAAAATATTTAGTAGTTAGCCACACAGAAACAAAGCAAGTGAGAGAGCGGAGAAGATGGCGGATAGATAACAGCAGCTACAGAGGCTCTCTTGAGATAGCCAGCTTAGATTCCAGGAATGGTGCAGTGTGGGGAGTCCTAAGTAGGGGGAGATATACCCTCCTGACCCAGGAATGAACTAAGCTGAGAGAAAACAATCGGAAATGCAATCCCGGTGCTGCGATTAGAACAGCTAGTCTCGCTGCTGCCACTGGAACCCATGGCTTGAATACCCTGCCACTGCCACACCTGAATTGGCACAGCTGGGATAGCCTGCTAGTTTCGACTCATCAGAGACACAAACACACTGAGAGCGGGAATCAGTGAACCGAACTGGGAGTGGAGCTGGCGGGGTGCCCTGCATCGACCTGCAGTGGGTGAGAGGAATGGGGACCCTTCCAACAGAAGCTCCAACAGAGGACATTCTGGGACTCGGCAGACTGGCCGGAACAGGGCACTACAGTAACATCAGTCACATATTCCCCTCTAAAGCAGGATTGGTGGGGAGTGCTTGACCTGGGTAACGCCATGGACTGAGGCCCAGTAGGCTAGCGCAAATCAAGTCCCTGTGCCTGGTAGTGCAATCTAATGCAGTGAAGCCTTCAGTAGGTTAACCTGGAGGGGCGGGCACAGCATAGGCTGCCCAGGTCTGTACCTCCTAGTACATTGCAGTGGGTGGGACCACCTAGTCAGCGCACTTCAGACAAACTGAAACTGACAAAGAAAGAAACTGGGCCTCCTATATTATACACCTGTATGGAAGGAACAAAAAATATGAGAAGAGGAGGCAACAAGAAAGGGTCCTTAGTCCCCAATCCTGAGAACACTGATCCAGGAAAGGTAAATGCAAAGGAGAATGAGGACAGAAAACATGCAATATCAGGCATAGCACCAATAGACATAAAGCGATATCTTAGGGACCTCATAGCCGAGTTCAAAAGTGAAGTATTTAACCAAGTAAAGCAAGATATAAGTAGAATAGTTAAAGAAATGCTAAGCATTTCCCAAGAAAAAACAGATGGTAGAATGGAAGAACGAAAAAAAGGGGAAAATTGTTTGATGGAGAAAATAGAGAAAACATGTTAGAATACGTGAAGCAGGTTCAAAGAGATTACCAGGAAACTAAAAAATCTATTGAAAGCTGTCATAACAGCCTGAAAAGACATTTAAGGATAGATTATCTGAACTGGAGGATAGATTTGTAATGTGGGAGCATGAAAGGAAAAACTTCTTTAAAATAACAAGAAAACAAGCAGTAACAATACAAAGGCTAGAAGATGACAAAAGAATCTATAACTTAAGAATAAAGAATGTGAGAGAAGGGGCTGGGGATTTAGCTCAGCAGCATAAGCACCTGCTTTGCAAATCTGTGGTCATGAGTTCAATCCCTGGTACCAATAAAAAAGAAAAAGACCAAAAAAAAAAAAAAAAAAGAATGTGAGAGAAGAAGCAGGGGTAAAACAAAGGAACTGCAAGGCTAATCACAGAAATAATGAGGGAAAACTTCCCAAACATAGCAAAAGAGAAAGATGCTCAGCCACCTACAATCAAAACAGAACTGCACCAGGCATACAATAATCAAGATTCCAGAAATTCAATATAAGAACAGAATATTAAAAGCTGTCAGAGAAAAGAAACAGATCATTTACAAGGGAACACCCATCAGAATTCAGCAGATTTCTCAGCACAAACCATCAAATCTCAAAGAGCGTGGGCGGAAATAATTCGAGCCTTTAAAGACAATAACCTCCAGCCAAGACTGATATATCCTGCACAACTGTCCCTAGAAATTTATGGAGAAACAAGGTGCTTCCAAGATAAAGAGGAACTGGGGGAATTTGCAACCACCAATCCAACTCTACAGAGAATACTATAGGACATTCAAAAGAGAGAGAAAAGCACAAGGATTTCAGAACAGTGGCAGAGAGGCCACAATGCATGAAGCAGAAAGCGAAATGAAAAAGACAGACAACTAATGACAGAAAAAGAGCACAACAGAAACGAGGCAAAGAAGGTTGGATATAATTTCTAATATAGATGGCCTAAATACAAGAGAATCGCAGGCAGAGTGGATAAAGAGGTTGGGTCCACCAAGAGACTCCTTATAGGAAATATAATTAGCCTGAAGAAGATTATATAGACTAAAGTTAAATATGAGAAAATGGAACTCAAAGTAATAGGGAACCAGAGAGTAATAGAGGTAACTGCGCCAGTATTTATGGCTAGGTTGGACAGACAAGCTTTAATAAACAAAGAAATATAACTAGAAATCCAACCCAGGAACGAGAAAGTACAGAAATACTTAGGTAAATAGCAGGTTGCCCCCCCCCAATATAAAACCATGAGTGATGGGGAGACCCAAAAATACACAGTTCATTCTGGGGGAGGAAAGGGGAGGAATAGTCTTAAAAAAAAAAAAAAAAAAACAGCAGAGGATATAGCAAATAGTGTATCAGGAATTAAAACCCTTATTACTCGCACCACTCTGCTTGGTTGGAACTTGTTCCATCCTAGTTTGTATACAAGCACTGGATCTAAGGGCACAGACAGCTGTCCCCAAGATATAGGACATAGCACAGTGGTCATCTTTAATTTCCTGTTAACTCAGTCCAGATCCCTGTATGACTTATGCTGTTGTATCATGATTGATCTTAGTTAAATCTGACTTGTTTAAATACTGATTATTGACAGATTTTAATCAAAACTGTTAGGTTGCTGGTATCAAGTTGAGGAGTATAGACAATTATACTGAAAATGACAATGATTCACCATGATATCCATTCTGATTTGACTGCTACCTGTTTTTGTAGATCTATACTATACAAAGTTATATTTCTGTTAATCCTGTTATGTACTGATATGTTCAATTATACTTTATCTGATAATATAGCCAATTTGGTTGATGATAACAAGAAACAGCATAGTAACCATGGTAGAACTCCTTATACAGCAGTTTTATATGTCTTTTTAGTTTTATGTGTCTATAGAAATATGTTTAGTTCTGTCCTGCTTTGTTCTGTTTCTCCCTCTAATATAGAAAGAATAGAAATACATGTTAAGACTCATGCTTGCGTAAAACCTATAAACAGTTTATGAGAACTGATCTTATGACATATGATGAAAAGAATAAAAACTTTGAAGGAAAGAAAGGGGCACTGCAGTACCCAGTGCTGATTCCGGAGTGTTATGATGTGATATCCAGCAATATTATTAATCTTTGTTCAGAAGGATTTTAATCTAATCAGTTTTGTTAGCTCTCAACATAAATGAAGATATGGATAAATGCGTACATGTCTAAGTGTATAGGATTGATAGCCATATTACTTAGTTTTTGTTGGATAGTTGAACAGAATGGTTTGCAGTCTCCCCAGTTGAATTCCCATTTATATGTTCCACTTTTGTATCTTGAACAATTATTTGGGGGGGGGGGCAATATGTATACATCAACTAGTGATTTATTACTGTTTATTTCTTTTCTTTGAAAGTATGCACTATTTCTGCCCATTTTCTATACTGTTTTATCTTTCTCTAAAAAAAAGAAAGAAAGAAAGTAGGTGGTCATATGAGGGAAGGGAATGGGTGGCAGCTTTTAATGAGAGTGTACATTGTTTCAGATATACAAGATGAAACCTTCTGGAGGTCTGTTTCACAACAATGTGAATATACCTTAGATACTGAACTATACCCTTAAAAATAGTTAAGATGCAAAATTTCATATCATATTTTTTTAATTTCTTTATAATGTTATATATTTCTTACATTTTTTTTTTTAAAAAGACCAACACGCTATGATTCTACTTGCATGAGTTATCTGGAGTAAATTCAGATACAGAAAGTATAATTATAGTTGCCAGGGGCTGGTAGGGAGAAGAGAGTGGAAAGTTACTGTTTAATAGGTACAGGGTTTCAGTTTTGTTAGAGTTCTAGAAACAGATGGTAGTGATGGCTGAACAATAAATAAGTGAATAATATTTATACTACTGAATAATATAATATTCATACTACTGAATGGCACACTTATCAATGGTTAAAGTGGTATATTATGTGTATTTCATCACAACTAAAAATATTTTTTTAGAAAAAAAATCAAGACTGGAGATGGAGCTCAGTGGTAGAGAGTGCCTAGCATGCATAAGGCCCTACATTCAACCCCAAGGACCATCCAAACAAGTATAAAGTCAAGGAATTTAAAAATATAAGAATTATGAGTAAAAAGATCAGAATAATCATTGTAAGGTTCAATTCGGACTTGACTATCCCAATAATCAATCTGTCTGCCAAAAGAGGCACTGTTCTCAACTCTGCACGAGTGCCCTCAGCACAGGATGTCATAAAAGAGGTAAGATGGAGCACAGAAACTCCCAACACCCAGACATCTGAAGACACCCAACATTTACACTGGCTTCTTCAAGGGCTCTGCCCACTGAGGTATGAGACATGCAGAGAACTTTGATCACTGATGCTTACTAAGATCTTTTCACCTAATGTCTTTTGCCTTCATTCAAGCCCTATAAAAAAAAGTCCACTTCTCTTTGCTCCTTATAGATGGCCTTTTCAGTCCTCTGCCTGTACCCAGTCACAATCAATTCCATGCCATGTTGCCTTTTAAGCTGGGTGATCTCAGCTTGTGTGTGTGTGTGTGTGTGTGTGTGTGTGTGTGTGTGTGTCTCATGCTGTTCCCTACAATCGTGTGTGTGTGTGTGTGTGTGTGTGTGTCTCATGCTGTTCCCTACAATCGTGTGTGTGTGTGTGTGTGTGTGTGTGTCATGCTGTTCCCTACAATCGTGTGTGTGTGTGTGTGTGTCTCATGCTGTTCCCTACAATCACTACCCTACTAACGAAGTATAGGTATTTCAAAAAGAAAAGGAAGAGAGGACAGAGGGAAAGAGGAAGGGAAGGGGGAAATTATGAAAGAAAATTAAGAATTTTCCCGGACTAAAGAGAGATGTAAGTGTTTCCACTAAAAGGGCAAATAATAAATATCAGACGCAAAGAATAAAATGAGATCCAATTAGATCTTATCAGACTGCCAAACACAGAGGACAAAAAGAAACTGTAAAGCTCCTCCCACAAAAAAAGAAACAGGTCACTAAAAGAGACCTTTTATCAGTAATACTGGACACTAAAAGGCAAGGGAACAATGTCTTCAATTTCTTTTTTTTTTTATGTCTTCAATTTCTAAGTAAACACAACTTTGTAAATAAACATACTAGAGCCAGAATGCTGGAGAAGAGGGACAAATAATAAGTAATGCATAAAGTAGTAAAAGAGAGCAAACTTATACTACAGACTCTTATTTTGAATAAGGTAAGAAGCAGATAGTTTTTCAACAGTGTATTAATCATCCTACTGTAGAAAACAGACTATAGGAAAGCTGAAGACTAGTGGAACACAACAGTTAAATGCTGAGAGATGGTAACAAGCCTAGGATGGTAGCAGTAGAGGTACTAAGAGGTAACTGAATTTTTTAACATACTTTAAAGGACAAGCTGAAAGGGTCTGCTGATCAATTAACTGGATGTAGAGAACAAAATGAATCAGCCAAGGATGACTTATTTTTACCTAGTCATCTAGTTGCCACAATATATGTGAGAGTACAATACAGACATTTTCAAAACAAAGACATTCAGAAAGTTGACCTCTTTTTTACAATGCTACTAAAGATATTTCAGCAAAGAAAACATACACTACCCAGAAAATAATGGCCTCAAACTAGAGACAGGTTTCTGTTTTGACAATTTCTCATCTTTGAGAGATCTCATGAGAACCTTTTTTGTTCCGTAATTAACTCTTATGGGTTTTTTTTTTTTTTTCCTTTACAACTTCTTGGAGTACATCTAAAAACCAGGCGGAGTTCATTTTTGTTTGCTTAATATTCAACTCTTTAGCTGTGGGCATGGTGGTGCACGCCTGGAATTTTAGCACTCAAGAGGCTGAGGCAAAGGATCACTGTTGGTTTGAGGCCAGTCTAGACTACAATGTGTTCAAGATAAGCCTGGACTACAAGGTGAGACTTTTCTTTAAAGAATGCTGTCTTACTATTCAACTCTATGCTTGTTTTTCATGATTCCTTCTTTTTCACTAAGTTTTTCACAGTGAATTACATGCTTATAAGTAAAATATTTTCTAAAATTCAAACTATTATTTAAAAAAGACCACCAAAGAAAATAAACTTAAAAATCAATATTCCACCCTCCTAGAGTTAATCATAGTTAATTTTTTGCTGTCTTCACAAATCACCTTACCTTATACATATACAACTTTTGACAAGCTACATATTATACCATACTTAGGCTGCCTGGAATGCATAACTAAAGGGAATAGAATTCAACACTGGATTCTAATGGTGTCCCAAGGAGACTAATTCAAGGAATCTTAACGATGTGTAATATACCGACTCTGACCTATAGCAGGCTTTTTATTCAATATTCTATGGATACATCTTTACATGTCAACAAACATGTATTTCCATTATCACTTAGTCTCCAAAAACTGTACAGTACTCTGAGTGGGTAATATTACTGAAGCACATTTAATTTCCAACTTTTGCGGCTAAAAAGCCTTCATGAACCACGTCCTGTTCTATTTATACTCCTTAACTTTTTGCTTTCCTCTTCTAGGAACTTGGCTCATTATTCAACTCTGATTCTAGTATCTCCTAGTTTCCTGTCATCTGTTACTTATTTTCAGCACACTAATTTAACTCACACTGTTACATGCAGCTGAGCTAGCTAGAAATATTATAGGCTGTCAAACAAGGCTAGACCCTCGAAGCTCGCACAGAGTACCAGTTGTCTTATGACACACTGAAGGAAACACACACCTCTTGCTGTAGGCCAGATTTCAGGACAGGGTAGAACAAATGCAATCACATCCTTAAGTATAATCTTTAGATATTAAGTCTGGATCACCTTGATAAGCCAAAAGTCACCATCCTAACCCCCTATAGGAAGAGTCACTGATCCATAAAGAATGCTCACTTGCTACATGACTCCCTTGCCCATCTGTCCCTGATTTGGTCAATTTTACCAGAACAATTAAAACTTATTGGTTGATCATATAGTCTGTCCCACCTCATGCCCATCTACCTTGCAAGTTCCCAGTTTTCTTCAACTTTAGACCCACCTCATCTCATGATTTTACTCTATAAAAATCGCAAGAAATAGAATCTTTGGCAGCCCGCTTGGGACCCCTTCTGTCTGTCTCTCAAACAGAAGCTTTCTTTCTCTCAATAGATAGGTCTGCTCTTAATCTCCTCCATTATTCTTAAAATTTATTCTTCGATTTTAGAGAATAAGAACTCACTCTGGACACACAGTAGGTTGGAAGTTTCATTCCCTTATGTCAACAACAGCACTAAACATAGTTTTCTTCACCTTGCTTCCTTCTCAGCATAATGCTCCCTCTGTTCCTAATGTTTACCGAAATTGTTCAAAAGGAGCAGCTCACACTTCTGTTTACATTTCCTTACCTCATGTCTACTCCCTGATGCAACCTGCCTTTTTCAGCACGCTACTAAAACTCTCTCTGCCAAACCCAGGGACTTTTCAACCTCATCTGCTCTTACGATTTACATCTAAATAGTCCACCAAGCGCCTCGTACATTGAGAGGCAGGGCTCACAGATGGTAACTGAATTATGGGGGCATGACAGCTAATATGCAGGTTACTGGGGGTGTGATCTGGAGGAGCGTATCTCCCTCTTTTGCTCTTCCTTTTTCTATTTCCTGCTCACCATCATGTGAGCAGCTTGTCCTCTGCTATGTCCCTATGTCATGCCATTCTTGTATGAATCCAGCCAATCGCAGACTGTAGCCACCCCAGCAACAAGGAAAGTGACTAAGGCCACCCTTACCTTTGCCACAATGACTCTGTCAATTCTCAACCTGCACAATCAGTGGAGTCACCTGGAGATATTTTCAAAGACACTAATTCCAGTGCCCTCTCCAAATTTCTACCTGTCACATCTGTAGGACGCTCTGTATATTTTTTTCCTATATGCAGCCAGGCTTGGGAACCACTGGACTACATCACCATTAAAACTCTTCTGGCATTTATTTCCATGTCTCTAACTTTTCCTAGTTCCTTTAAAATCTGAAAGTTTTTTCTCTCATTCCTAGAACCTCTTCCTTTATTTCCTCTGATTATACTAACTCCAACTTTCACACTTCTCTATTACCTGCCAGAGGAGCTAAGTTTATTATTATCTAGTAACGATATTTCCCAAATCTGTATCTCTACCTCTTCTGAGATTTAAAGCCATTATTTCCCAATGCTAGGAAAATTTTTTCACCCAAATACAAAACAGAAGAGTCAAATCCAATCTACTAAAAGGTCCAAACAATCAAACTGCCAAACACTTAAGATCTTTACCTCTTCCATCTATCAACAAATCCAATCAATCTCACCTCTGAAATGTTTTCTAAGCCTGCATCTTCTACTCTAAACCACATCTACTACCTAGTCTCACCCTATTATCTCTCACCAGAAACTAGTCTGTTTCTCTTTTAGTCTGTAGAGTTAGGCTTTCTGAATTCATATCTCGGCTTCATTAAATTCTAGTAATTGCACATTTCCATTTCCTCATCTACGTGTATGCCTTATATATACCTTGTACTTAATGTAGATATAAATTATATATAAACATTTATGACATGTGCATGCTATGTCTATATTTCACAAGGTATTTAGTACATACTATATTTACAATGTATACACTATATCAGGTATACATATATATACACAATGCATGTATAAATACTTTAACCCATGCCACATGCTGCCCTTGAGAGCGAGTAATGTAGCATCACAGGATTGTAAACACTATGACGTGACTTTTAGCAGTATTTTTCAACATTCAATTACACAGTGCTTAACCACAGACCGTGCATGGAACACAATACTGTATAGGGGAGGGTATAGTACAGTGCTCACTTTGCCTCTTGTACCCATCCCCACAGTCAGTCTAATGGAAATCTGCATATATCAGATGTCACTTACATCTGAATGACTTGGAGTAAAACATACTAATTAT
This sequence comes from Cavia porcellus, assembly GCF_034190915.1. Taxonomy (NCBI): domain Eukaryota; kingdom Metazoa; phylum Chordata; class Mammalia; order Rodentia; family Caviidae; genus Cavia; species Cavia porcellus. Next base: position 71,199,988 of record NW_026947496.1, read on the forward strand.
CAGTTAACAGTACTTCAACTTAAGTATAGATAAATGTGCTGGTAAAGACAGGTGCTTATAGTAATTAAGTAGACACATATTCTTTTTATTAAACTTGGGCTTGTATAACTTTGTAAAATTATTGAACAAATTTAAATACCTTAAATAGAAGTTTTGGGCCAAAAATGACCCTCAGAAACATCAAAAAATAAATAAATAAACAGAAGTTTTGTTACTTATATACATTAACTATATATTTTATATGTGGTTCAAGACAATTCCTCTTCACTTGATATAGCCCAGGCCCAAGGTGGATACTCACGTATGTGTAACATACATTTATATATACATATATATGACAAAATATTATTATTACCATTCATTTTACCTAATACTTAGCACTATTTTAATGACTATATATTTTCACTCTTTTAATCCACATAAGATTCCCACAGATGAAATTAAGGCACATATGTGATACCATTTTGACCTTTGTGTTTATGTTATATATGTAGTATTATTTTCTGCCTAGAAAAAACAAATTCAGTCTTCTGCCATCTGACCCAAACACTGCTTGCTTTTAGCAGGTAGAGTTCACTATATCCTCACTTATACTTGCAAAAGTTTGTCCAAAGACTGACATAAGTCATACCTCACTTAATAACAGGAATATGTTCTGAGAATCAAGCTCATACATGATAGTACCATTTTGCAAATATCACAGAATACATGTGGGCTGGGCATGGTGGCACTGCCTATAAACCCAACACTAGAGAGGCTGAGACAAGAAGATTAACGAGTTCAAGGCCAGCCTGGGCTTCAAGGCAAGTCCAAAACCAGTACAAACTACATAGTGAGACTTATCTCAAAAAAAAACAAATACATGTGAAGATCAGATCATACTTACTCAAGCCAAGATGACTGTATCAACAGATCGCATAATCTATGGGGACTACCATCATATACACGCTGTGACAAACTTCACGCAGCAGATACCACACATTACACAGTACATACTGGACTTTACAATGATCAACTATCTTCCTAAACATACTGAATGCCAACAGTCTTACTCATTTTTACAACTAGGACAGCACCTGGCAAGGTATGAGCTCTCTATAAATAATCTGAAATAGCATTAAAAGTTTAAGAAAATGAAATGTAAAAAATTTTAGTACTTACAAGAGTCACTAGATGAAAAGTTTTAAAAATACAAAATGCTTTTGCCTTGTTTCCTATCATTTCTATTAAAAATACATACCCAATTTTACAGATCCTCCAAAAAGTGAACCTTTATCAAAAGCATCCTTCCATGTAAATGTCAAGCATATCTGAACAGAATTAAAGAAAACAAAATTATTTTATCATCTTAGAGCTCATTAAATGTTGTCACTTTCAAAGAAAAATCTATAAGGAGAAAAAATCAAAAGCTCAATATATCTAAAACATTATCTTCTCCTAGTCAATCAACTCTTTTTCCTTCTTCTGTATCATAAATTTTTTAAAGTAGAACAGTGACAATAGGATACTTCAAAAGGTCACTATGTCTGTAATCATAAACACTATTCTACTGATCATTACAAATGTACCATGGCTTCAACAGAAAAACTCTTAATAATTACTTGGGGGCTGGGGATTTAGCTCAGCGGCATAAGTGCCTTCCTTGCAAGTATGTGGTCGTGAGTTTGATCCCTGGAACCGATAAAAAAGAAAAAGACAATAAATAAATAAATAAATACATAAATACTTGCCAAGTAACAGAAAAAATAAAGCCAATAAAACATTACAAGTTTGGGGCTGGAGATTTAGCTCAGCAGCATAAGCGCCTGCTTTGCAAGCAGGCAGTCGTGACTTCGATCCCTGGCACCGATAAAAACGAAAAAGACAAAGAAAGACAAAAAAAAAAAAACACATTACAAGTTTGCTAGGAGATAAAATTAAAAACCGACATTACAAAAGGTGAAGAGGGTCAGGGATATAACTCAGCGGCATAAGTTCTTGCCTGCCAAGTGCAAGTCCTGAGTTTGTTTCCCAATACCAAAAAAAAAAAAGGTGGAGAATAATTTCTTTGGGGAAATGAAATATTTTTTTTATCTGAATGGTAGTTATACAGGTATATTCACTGTGTGAAAATTCAAAATTATACAGGTATATTCACACTGTGAAAATTCAAACTATACACGACTTACTTTTCTGTATGACAGTATATTATAAATGAATGAAATTTTAATAAAAGAAACTATCTGTTTTTAAAACAAGTATACTACATATGACAGTTAAAAAGAATTTCACAGCTTGTGGATACAGCTCAGCAGTAAAGCATGCTGAAGGCGCTGAATTCCTTACCCAGTCAGTTCTACAAAAATACACACATATATACCTATACAAGAGCTTTACCTCATTTAAATTATCTCATTTAAAAAAATTCTTAACTAAGAAAAATTTTAAACATACATGAAAACAAAAAGATTAGCAGAATAAACTCCTATATACTATCAGCAGCTTCAGCCTTTTACTTGTCTTGATTCATCTAGTCCCCAGCTCCCTTAACCCATTATAACACCCACCCACATACACATTTTTTCTGAAGCATTTAAAAACAAACCTCAATGTAAATTATTTATAATTCTAATTTTAATCTATAAAAACTTCAGTGAAAATATGCTTAAAGTACTTTTCTTACACTATTTTGAAACTCTAAAATACCACACACTATACAAATTTTATCAGACCCAGGCACTGTGACACAGGCTTACAATCCCAGCATTCTGGTACTCTAAAGGAGAAAGATCACAAGTTTGATGGCAAATTTGATGAGAACCTGTCTCAAAATAAATAATTTTTTTTTAAAAGTTGGGAATATAGCTCAGTGTGAAAATCCTATATACTCTAGTACTGGGAAAAAAAAATCTTTTAATCGGTCTCCCAAACATCAAATAAACTTTAAGAAATCATACATTTTCAACAACTACACTTTAGGAGGAAACAAAGATAAACTTATTGTAACAATCAGAACAGCATTTGTAACTTTTATACGTAAATATAATTTGTGTCAATAGTTTTTAAACCAAGAATAGTAATTCCTGAATTATACAGTTTCCTTAGTTCTGTGAAAGTCAAGGAGGAGGACACAACAGGTCATATTAATCAATCTATAGGTCCTCTATTTGAGGATCTAGATAAAATAGTTTCATGTTCTACAGAGACCCAGAAGACTAGGAAGCATTACATGAACAGAATTCCAGAAGACTCTCCAGAGGACATAGATTTCTATCAGACAGTTAATATAAAACTATCTCATAAAAACTTAATGGTAGTAGAAAAATCACTGATCTCAATAAAATGATGCCATAAAAAGAAGGAAACGGGTAATATACAATTATCATATGACTTTAAAATAAAATCAGTGACTTACCTGATTTTCAGAAAATGGGAATTTGGGTTCAATGGCACAAATCTGATCATAATATCTAAAAAAGTAGAGTAAAATCAATAATTAGCTGAGCTAAATATGATACATTCATATAAATACAAATGGTTTATTCTTGGAGTAGCTTAATTGGAGTGATCTATAAAAACCAATTTAATCAGTTATTTTAAGATAAATGAACAATCTTTTAAGGTAAAAAAGACAGAAGTTAAAATATATGCACTAAAAAAAACTGTGAGTAAAAAACATACCTATGAGCACAGAAAAATATGTATCAACTCTTACTGTCTAAACATAAACTAATATGTGATCTGGAAATCACATATTTCTTATTTTTATATCCGTTGGAAATCAAAGCTCTGGTAAATTGCTGATTAAAACAAGATAACCAACTTTCAACTGTCCTTGAGTATATGTTCACTTCTTTAGGTTCGTCCAGCACTGCCATCCAGCTCATCAAAGTTCACATGGCTCATCCCTTTCAGGTAGACTAACGAGGTTTCCTCACTAATCTTCCAGTCTCTTTTCTCCTTTCTAATACAGTCTCCACACAGCAGTCAGAATGATCATTAACATGAAGCAGTCTCCCCATCATCAGCATGAGCTTTCAGCCAGCAAGTTGATGAGAGAGGAAGGCGAAGAGTGTCAGGGCCAACTTTGTAAATGACCCCTAATCTTTATTTCCTTTCTACTTTCTTTTTTTTTTAAGCCAGTCAAATTTAGCAGTGGGAGGGGTGGTATACCAACTTTAGTGACACTAATGTTAGTAAGTTCTGATAACCCACTGCCATCAGACCAGCCCCCTTCTACTTTCTTAATCTTCCCTAATTTCCTTCTATCCCACCTGGCCTTCCTCAAGCCTCTTAACAATGGTTATTTCTGGGGGAAAGTTTTCAGGGTTAAGTGAGTGGGAATAAGCGAGGTATAAAATTAAGCTTTTGGCTAGCATGGCCATGAGTTGGATTACAATTGGAAAGAACTGAACACACATAAAAGATAATGGGACATAGATTTCTCTCTGTCAGAGAAAAGAATTATAAATATGGGAAAAGATAAGACCAGTGTTGATTTGGGGCTGGACTAGAAGTATCAATGTGAACTCATCTGCTACTGTAATGGAGAGAAAAACAGACATAAATACATATGTGATTTCTAAATGTATGTGCTGAGTGAGACCAGAGGTGACTAGAGCTTCAAAGCAGCTATCAGCATACCTACCTAGTGCCCAGGTAAATAATGCCCTGTATTAAAAAGAGCTCGTATAAATTAACCTTACAGAAAAAGTTAATTCCATGAATGAGAATGAGAACATTCAAGACTCAAACCTAAAATATCTGGTTATGCAAAAAAGTGATAAAATCAGGCTAGACATGGTGGCACACACCTGTAATTCCAACAATTGGAAGGCTGAAAAAATAGAAACACCATGAGTTCAAGGCCAACCTGGGCTATACAGTGAATTCAAGGCCAGCCTGAATTGCATAGCAAGATACTATCTCAAAAAAAAAGATAAAGCTTTTGATATAGGAGATGAAGATCAGAATTCCACAGGTGAGGCAAGCAGTATGAACAAAAAGTTAAGCCTATGACTGAAAATTTAGTGTTGTCTTCACACATTGGATTTTGCCAATCTTCAGGAGATAAAGCCTTGTCTAAATCAGTACCTGTCACAGTGGCTAATGAAGACACCAACGGTGATCCTGAGAATTGGCATGATTCCATCTGTAAGGACTTTAGAAAGACTGTAACACACCCTAGATGTGGGTGCAAACCGTAACATGGGAACAGCAGACAGTTGTAAAAATCGGGAGTACCTGCCAAAAAAAGATGTTGTTCCTACAAGCTTGATACAAGGGCCAGAAGATGGGCTAAAACTCCGAAACCTTAAAAAACAAAATAAATACTAACTCAACCTAGCACAGGATATGTTACAAATACAGAGCTGTCAATTTTATGTTTCCCTGTAAACTGTGATCATTTTTTGGAGATGATTTTAATTTTGAAATATTTGATGAAAGTTAATCATATTTCAACAAATTTGTGGCAACACACACCAAAAAAAGAAATAAGGACATGCTTTTAAAAAACTGAAACTAGGGGCTGGGGATTTAGCTCAGCAGCATACGCGCCTGCCTTGTAAGCGCGTGGTCATGAGTTCGATCTCTGGTACCGCTGAAACTAGCTTTATGGACCTAATAGAATAAATAAAATAAGTAATACAAACAGTATTCTAAAGTAAATAGAGATGAACAGATGAAAGTTCCGCCCCACTGTACAATGCCAATGAATAAATCTAGAAGAAACAATCAGAAAATTTGTTATTTGGCACCTTTTAGAATAGTAGAATATCTGATTTGATTTTTGTAACATTCATCAACAGATACTAAAAATAATGAGTTTGATAAGAAATAAGATATCACACAAATTTCAAGTATCTATGTACAAAATATCTATTAATAAATACACAATACTCACCAACTATAAAGTCAAGAAACTTAACACTATCTTAACCAAACGATAAAAAAAAAATATGACCACTAAAAGGACACATCAATATCGTGTTTGCTGATATGCACTAAAAAGAATTCAGCATCAATTCACGAATACACCTATGCAAAAATGCATAAATCACAAGGAAATATGAAACAAAACCTTACTAAGAGGCATCCTTTAAAGTAGTTTATACTCTTCAAAAATGTGAAGGCTATAGAAGAAACTAGGAACTGTTCCAGATTGAAAGAGACAAGAGACAAACATATTAAATGCAATGCATGATCCTTCAGATCTGTAAATAATATTGAGAAAAATCAATGAAATCTGAATGAATTCTATGGATTAAATGGTAATACTGAATCAATGTCAATTCCATTATTATAAAAATAAAGAACTATGTTATAGCCAAGTGTAGTGATACACACTTAAAATTCCAGCACTGAGACAGAAGGATCCCAAATGCAAGCCATGCCTTGGAAATTTAGCAACTTAATGAGATCCTAATTCCAAAAAAGGTTGGGAAGGGCCAGGGATTTAGCTCAGTGGTGTATGCACCTGCCTGGCAAGCATGAGGTCCTGAATTCAATTCCCAGTACCAAAAAAAAAAAGATTGGTGGAGGGAGCCTTATAAATATATCTCAGAGCAAACGCCTCAGGTTCAATCACCAGGGTTAACAAAACAAAGTTACGTAGGAGGCACACTTGTATTTAGGAACTAAATTTCAAAGTACTAATATTATATCCCTTTAAAGGATTTCCATTATACTTCATTTTGATAAGATCTTTTATTTACCTAGTCATCATCCAATTCTCTGGCACAAGATATTCACTGTACATTCAAGTCATTAAATTATATGGTCTCCTAGTTCAGGGCCTTCAACTATTTTTTTTCTTTTATATTTGAATCCTTTTCTCCTATTTCTCACTTTCTATTCTAAGCTTGCATGTTTTCAGAGTTTCTGCTGGGAATGGCAAAACACTCCTGCCTATAATCCAGCATTCTCAGAGGCTGCGACAGGAAAATCACAAGTTGCTATAATCCAGCATTCTTGGAGGCTGCGACAGGAAAATCACAAGTTGGAACCCAGTCTGGGCAACTTAGCAAAACCTTGTCTCAAATAAAAAATGGTTTTTTTTAAATGGGCAAGAGGGGAGACCTGGAGGTGTTCCCAATCCAAAAGCCCTCAATTCAACTGCAGTTACTATGAATCAAACACAGTTCTAGGGCTAGGAATTCAGCAGTAAACATTTTAAAATATGTGTATTTGTGAAGCTTTTAGAGGGAAAGAAAAAATACAGGACAGTGTCAGGTACTGTAGAGAAAAACAGGTAAGAGGAACAAAGTATGTGTACAGTGAGGTGAAGAGATTGCCACTGCAAGTAAGACAGGTCATTTAACTACATTTTGTTTTTAATGTTAGAACAACATGAATGGAGAAATCCCAAAAGAAATGATGGAGTGAGCTTAAGTGCTACCTGAGAGAAAAGCCTAAGGAAGGCTAGTGCCAAGAGGGAGGGCCAAACAAGAGACAAAGTCAAAGAAATAGTAACAGTTGTAGTAGTGTGTGCCTATAATCCCAAATCCCAGCACTCTGGGCAGCTGAGGCAAAAAGAACAAATATCTGAGCCCAGCCTAGGCAACTTAGTAAAATAAAGGACTGGAGATGTATATCTAAGTAAAGGTCCTGGGTTCCATCTCATTAGCAAAAAAAGAAAAAAAAAATGTAATACCTTGAGAGCAACCATAATACTTTTGGTTTTTATTATATGGGCGAGATCAGATGGTTTAAATAAAAGAGTACCATGATCTACTTTATTTTCACAGTCATCCTAGCTGCTATATAAGCAATTGCAGGAATGCAAGGACAAAGGAGAGAAATCAGGAAATCACCCACAGTCAAGAGATGATGGTAACACCAACCAACATGACTCATGGTGGCAGCAAAAGTAGTATCTCAGTCAATATAACCCCTTTTTAAAATTAGTTCCTCCTCCACTTACAATTTCATAAGCCCCTGAACACGTCTTTCATAGAATTTATCCCAGTTATTCATGTAATATTAATGTCTCTTCTCACATTCTAAATTCTATGACAGCAGACAGTGTGTCTTTTGCTTAAGTTTGTTGCTGGCCATAAAAGAAAAACCACATAGAAAACACAAAAGTTTTCGAAATATTAATGTCTCTTCTCACATTCTAAACTATGACAGCAGACAGTGTGTCTTTTGCTTAAGTTTGTTGCTGGCCATAAAAGAAAAACCACACAGAAAACACAAAAGTTTTCAAAAAGAAATCTTTCTCCTGTCTCTGAAAAACAAAGCCCTAAAATTCTGTTTTAATAATAAGCAGGCACTTGCCAAGGAGTCCACAAAGAAGAAACAAGTGCCCAAGGCCTAGGGCAGCAAGAAGGCCTGTAGGAGTAAGGCAAGGCAGTAGAGACCAATACGGCTACCCAACAAGACTGACAAGCTGTTACCAAACAGCAGTACTCTAGGCTTCTCTGGGTAAAGGCAAAATCAAAGATAGTACGGAAGTACTTATATAATAATAGAGAAACTCCTATCCTGCTCTGTACCCTTCTTGCTCAGGGCTGTCCTATCAGGTACATATATGTCCAACTGGCATCAGCTGCAAGACATTCTCTAAATGAAAGGAGCCATGTAAGAAGAGAGAAGTGATCAAAATGCCTAATTTCCTCAGATCCAAATTTATGCAAGGAATCTCTTCCAAGGAAGCCTAGACATTTCAAATTGGGCATCTGGCACATGTGACTGGAAGCCTGGTACTGCGCTCAGCTGACAATTCCCAGAGTGACGTTCCACTACTTGATGCCAAGCTATTGCTGAACAGAGCACCCAATGTGCAGGTGGCACCAGAGCAAGCCTGGGTAGCCTTAAGCATGGCCACTCGCCACGGAGGCAAGCACTGGAAGCAACAGACAGAATGAAGCATAGGGAACACCTTCACGTAGATCTGCAGCGCCCACAGTGTTAACTCACCGGAGTGGTCCTCGTGGACCATACGAAAACAGATGCATGCCTCTAATCCCAGAATTCTGGAAAGGTGAACCAGAGCAGCCCAGGTTCAAGCCCAGCCTGACTAACTTAGTAAGATTCTCTCTCAAAATTAAAAATCTTAAAAGGACTGGGACACAGCTTAATATAAAGGTCCTAGTTTCAATATTCAGTATTATAAAAATCAAAACAAAATAAAAAGAAGCAGCTGGGCAGACCTTATTTGCTGTTCTCTGCTAAAGTGGGCAAGGAGGGAAGCAGAAAAAATTACTTGCTCTACAAATGGTTCAAGAAAAGAACAGTCAAATGCTGCAAAAATTTATACCTACTGTCTTCATCCCAAAGTTTTGAAGTCAACTTAAAAACCTTTAGTTCTATGGGAAGACAGTGCATTTATATTACATATTTAAATGATTAGAAGCTATAAGGTGGAATCCTCAAAGTAAAATCACTGCCTTAGGTCAGCTAATGGAAGATGAAAGAGAAGTACAAGTGAAGGAAGTCACTGGAAATCAACAATGACTAAACAATAGGAAATAAACTCCAACACAAGAGCTCAGCCAACACTTTACAAAAGAAAGCAACCATTGCTAACTGCAGTTACCACAGGCAAAATACTGTTCCCAAAAAACAAAATACTCCTGCATATAATTCTACCAGCTATCACCTATCATCTCAGGTATCAAAGTTCTCTAGAAAGAAAACTCACAATTAAAAGAGAATCACACCTCTATTTTTATCAGGTAATTAGGCTTTTCTGTATCAGCATACTCTGACCAGGAATATATCTCTAATAAAGTAGAACCTGAGTACAAGATTTCCACAAGTAGAAAGATGGAAAGCAAGTATACTAAGCTGGACGCTGGAAGAAAATATAGAAATAAATGAGTTTATTTCTACTCATTTATTTAAAATTTAAAATCTTGGGGCGAGGGGTTTGTCTCAGTGGCATAAGTGCCTGTTTGACAAACACAAATGGTGGTTCAATCCCTGGTACTGAAAAGTTTCATTTAATTTAAAATCTTTAAAAGGTACAAAGCCACAAAGAGAACTCCATCCCTCCCCCTCTCCTACCCTACTGCTGGGACTGAACCCAGGGCTAGGCAAGCGCTTTACCCTTAAATGATATCTCAGTTACGTTTTTATTTTGAGACAGGATCTCACTAAATTGCCCAGGCTGGCTTCTAGTTTGTGATCTTCCTGCCTCTACCTCTGAGCAGTTGAGATTATGGGTCAGTCAGTCACCACACCTGGCAGTAATTTAATTTATTAATCAGTGAACAGCAACAAGTAGAAGGGAAAAAATTTTTAATTTAATTTAAAAACTCATGTATACCTGCTGATAGGAACATAAACTGATACAACCACTCGAGAGTTGATGGCCTTTCTCTTCCTATTAAACAAAGGGATCTGAATAAAGACTACTTTCTGCTCCCTCACAAAAGCCCACTTTAAAATAAATAAAAATGTATTAAGGGCTGGCTGCTGTAATACATCTGCAATCCAAGCACTGGGGAGGCGAAAGCAAAAGGATCTGAGTTCAGCCTGAATCACATATTGTGTGATTTTGTCTCATAAAACAAAAACAAGTAAAAGGAGGTACAGCTCAGTGTTAAGAGTATAAACTTAGGGCCGGGGATTTAGCTCAGTGGCATAAGCACCTACCTTGCAAGAGCACAGTCATGAGTTCAATCCCCGGCACCAATAAAAAATAAAAAATTTAAAAAAAGTACAAGGTTAGCATCTGCAAAAGCACAAAGTGCAAGGATAAAAAGAATAGAAAAAAGCACAACAGCACACAAGAGGTTCCAAAAAGGGAAAAAAGTGAATACCAGAAAAAGCTGAAATCTAAATTGCCTAAAAATTTGGAAGGGAGCCAACAAACAAGCCAAATCATATCAAGAGTCAAACAAGAATCTGAATTAAGAAGTATGCAGTATCATAATGGACTGGATTTTCACCATGCAACTGAAAAGACAAGGTGCAGCTGAAAATCCTAGAAAATAATCTTCAGATTCCCAGATCCTCCACCTGAGGATATCAAAGAATATCAAGCACCTCGAAGTGCGGATGAACAGTGTGAAGGTTCTTCCCTTTTCCCTTACTTATGTCTCAGTATTTGCTGAAGGACTATACTAAGAGAGGATTACATATATACAAATGCCAAAGAAACAGTTGCAAGGAGTCCATCTCCATAAAAGCTCCACTACCAAAATTCCCACATTCATGTTGATAAAAGAAAAATCAAAATGAACAAATAACCTTCTAAACCTCCCAGCAGATGCTATCTGAATTATCTACTATGATTTTGTTATTTTAAAACCATGGGCCAAATGCCCCTGATGATCCTAAGACCTGTTAGTACTGGAACCAACTCTAATATATTCAACAAAATATTGTAAGATTCATTATACCACAAATAAGCTTTTATAAAAAAAAATACATACTAGGGATTGAACAGTGGGGTGCTCTATCACTGAGCTACATTCCCAGCCTTTTTATTTTTTGAGATAGGATCTTAATATTGTCCAGGTTAGCCACAAATCTGTGATCCTTCTGCCTCAGCCTCCCAAGTAGCTGGGACTACAGGCATGCAGTACTGTGTCTGGCTGTGTTCTTAAAACTTCTAAAATTAAAATTCCCATTAAATGTTAAGTCAGACTACACAAAAAGTGCTTTGAAGATTTTTTTTAAATATGTTAGTCCTAAAGAAAAGCCAAGTGGGCTGAGTGTAAATGTGTATATCTATAATCCTAGCACACAGGAAGCCTAGCCAGGAGGATCTCAAATGCAAGGCCAACATGGAGTCTATGGGCAACATGGACTACGAAAGCGGGACCCTGTTTCAAGAAATAAAAAAAAAAGAAAAAAAAATGAAAAGGCCAACTATTCCTAAATGCTTATGTTAAGTATCCTTGTAGCCCAAGTTAGTTTTACCCTTCAAACTAATACTGCAGAGCCACAGCTTCTAAGTAATCTGTTCAACAGCTCTTCCTTTAGGGAACACAACCCTTCCCCTGTCCAAACTAATCCTGCTTTGATCCATAAAGGATTAAGTTAAACCAGAGAGATGACTCCAGCAAAGATCACTGAATTTTATTCTCCACTGTAAAAGGCTGCAAACCAACCAAATTAGAGGCCTCAGTCAATTTTCAACAGAGCTAAGTAGAAAGCAGTGTCATGGACCATAACTACTCTAAGAGTGGCTAGTGGCCACTTCCCAGTACAAGGACAAACAAAGCTCACCTGAGAAAAAACCATCATTGAGGGAAGCTCCACAACAGAGCCAGTGGTGCCTAATGCTTAGAAAGGAATCGCCTCAGACTGGTCCGACACAAGACTTGTCTTTTCTTAGCTTCAGCTAGTTTAACCTGGATTTCTAACATTAGCACCTTAATACAACAGTGTTCCTCTCTGTGGATCAAGAATGCATTACGCATAGGAAATGAGATCATACACTGTTACACAAATATTCTGTCATCCTTCGCTGTTAACTACCATTTAAAGAACTCATTAAACACAAATGAGGTTGTCTAGTGTAGTGGCAATCCGCTAGGTAATCCTAGCACTCAGGAGGCTGGGGCAGGAGGATCCTTGCAAGTTCCAGGTTCACGTTAGGCTAGTGAGTTCAAGGCCCGTCTGAACTACATGACCAGACTTGTTCTCGAAAAAAACCAAAAATAAATAAATAAATGTAAATACAACATGAAGTCGATAAACATTTGCTAAATTTATTCCATCACGTACAAGAGGTTGTAAACTAATTTTACACAGCCTATGTTGAACGTTCTGTCACTCAAGCTTTATTTCAAATAAATGTAGCTCGTAACTTTTAGAATTCTCCATCTGTCTCTATTTTGAATTTAAGTGGATGATCTACTTCAAATTAATATGAAATAATAAAAGCTATCAGGTCTAGTGTCCCAATTCCTCCACTTCCCTAAAACAATCACCACTGTGAAATTTAGATCAGACCCAGAAAGTCTTAAGACTGTGACAAGAAAAAGAAGAGGACAAGAAAGCCTTCAATTAAGTCTCAAAGAAAAGTGAAAACTAGTTAATGAGAGGGATCAGTTCACCACTGACTTCTCCCATGTAGCGAGGCCTGGTCACCCACAGCAGGAGCGAGCAGAACTAGAGGACAGGACGAGAAGGCACGGTCACTTCCAGTCAACAGGGCCAGCTCTGCTCACTCCCAAAGAATGCAGACCACACCTGCGCTCCCGGCCCAGCTGGGGCGGGACGGGGAGGGGCGCCTCGGATGGGCCTCGGCAACAGCTAGAGAGAAGCCGGAAGGGAGGCGGCTAGGGCGGCAGGCTGGACGACCTCCCCCCACCGGCCCCGCGCCCACCTCAGGAGCGTCTCGAGGGAGCCCTCGTGCTTATCCAGCGGGCGGCCCAGGGCGGCGCGGCGCAGCTTGCTGAGCTCCTCCGCCGCGCGGCAATACTGGGCCTGTTCCTCCCCGCCGCTCGGGTAAGTCTGCTGGATGAACTTCACCAGCGGCTTAGCCAAGTCCACCTCCGAGGTCTTTTTCAGCTGCACCGAGATGAATGTCGCCATGCTGAGCACCCTGCCCACAGTTTGGGCCAGAAAGAAGGCGGGACGGCGAGGAGGGCCGAGGCGCTTGGGGTACAGAGCAGCGGACCAGCGGACCGACGGGCTGACGGACGTGCGCTCGGCCTGCGATTCGGATCTGGTCACTTCCGGGAGCGCTGGCGCAGGCGCACTGAGAAGGGCGCGCGCGCTGCACGCGGTCACGTGAGGGTGCCGGGGCGACGCCCGTGCGCACCTTCGGGTCCGCTGACTTTGCTTCTGCAATTCTCGTTTTCTCTGCTGTCCGCGTGAGTGGACTAATCCGTTTTACTTAAGAATAACTATTCCTCCATTTGAACAACTGATCTATATAGTACTATTGTCCTTTTCACCTACCCACAACCTGGCAGCCTATCATAATTCATTCAGCTACTAATGCGTGGTTTTGTGTGCAGTGAACCTAGTTGGCATCGTCTCTGCCTGTGTGCAGATTACAGAGTTGGGGAAGAACCCAGTAAGGTTTTTTGTTTGTTTTTTTTTAATGCCATAAGGAGGGGAAAATAACCAAAAGCTTGGGATTTAAAATGTTGACGTGCTCCTATCAACTAGATTTTAAACAAGTTAATTAAAGAAGCTTTTCTCGGAGCAGGTGAACTTAAAATGACATTTGTAGTTTAGAAAGATGCTTGACATTATGAAGAGAGTCAAGAGGAATTGCTAGGCAGAAAGAACCTCTCAGACCAAAAAAGCAATTCCGGTGCCCAGGAAGTAGAAACAAATTTTGTAGCAATTTTAGAAGTAGGTAGAAGCCAGGTGCGGTGGCACGTGCCTGTAGTTCCAGTTACTGGGGAAGGTGAGAGAAAAGGATGTCAGGTCCAAGGCCTGCCTGAGCAACTTAGTAAGACCCTGTCTCAAAGTATTGTATGCAAAAAAACATAATGCTTGCTTAACATCCAGAGACGACAACAACAATCCAGTGAGCAACAGGCTCACTACCCTGTACCAAAGAATTTTTGTAAAAATAGAGATTGGAATGAAAGTTGGAAGAATAAGCGTGTATTTAATAGTTCAAAATCTTCTAAGCCAAGTTAAAGAATTTGTCAATACGCAAAAAGAAGCTATGAATAGCACTTAAAACAATTTACCTTTTATACCTTTAAAAGCTTTCTTATAGGGGCTGGGGATTTAGTCAGTGGCATAAGCGCCTGCCTTGCAAGCATGCGGTCCTGAGTTCAATCCCTGGTACCAAAAAAAAAAAAAAAAAAAAAGGCTGCCCTATAGATCAAGCTCATATTTTGTGTCTTGATGGAATGTCACGTGAACTATACAGTATCATCTATGATATATTCCAGATGAAAATACTTAATTTGAATCTATTAAGCTTTTGTGTCTAATATACAATAAATACAAGCAGACAGATGAGCAAACAAATAGTACCAGAAAAAATAACCAAGGAAATTTGGAAAGTGGAAGATAACAGGTGTATCTCTTCAACAATTTACTATCATAAGAAAATAAACTATTTTATGCAAAGAAATATAAGGGGGCTTTACCACTTGAGCTGGATCCTGATCTTTACAAACTACTTATTACATTTTTCAATTGAAAAAATTTGAGTAGACAAAATGAAACTTTTTAATTTTACTTAAGGAGAAAAATTTTAAAAACATAAAAAGGGTACAAGTAATACACAATTTCGAAAAAATAAACAGTAGGAAATCACTACTTATTAGATTACATATTATCATCTTAGAAATAGTTGTTCACGTTACAAAATTAAAGCATACAAAGTGGACATTCAAACAGTGAGACTGCAAACAGTTCTGTTCAGTGATCCAACAAAAACTCAGTAATATGTTTATCTATCTTATACACTTAAATATACATGCAGTTATATCCTTTAAAGCACTTTCTTTTCCTCTCTTTTTTACAGTAACAATTACACATTTTGGGTTTTATTACTCCCACAGTTCTTATTACTTTTGACAAAATGAAACTTTTGCCATAGAGAAGCAGAGATTATTAGCTGGAAAAAAAGTCAAAATGGCATTGTTACAATGTCTTATTTCTTTTTTAAAAAGTACATGTGTAAATTTGTGTACTCAAAGAGTTGTAAAGATAACATTATTATCTTTCATTTTTATGCTTATCTCCGTGTATTTTGTTTGCAACATACAGTATATACTTCTTACATTATAACAAAAGCTTATTTTACCACAATTTATAAAATGTCTTTAAACTATTCTGTATGAAAGTAAATAAAGTAATCACTCTGCCTGGTGTGTAGAGAGTACATTAAAGAAAAGCAAAATGAAGCAAGGAAGCACATTTTTTGGTTAAAAACAATAATTTGCCAACGAACTGGATAGAAAAGGGGAAATGATCACTGGTGGCAACTGGTTTGGGAGTTTAAACATCTGAGTGATTGCTAAGCGCCTGCCTTGCAAGCAGGGAGTTGTGAATTCGATCCCTGGTACCGATAAAAAGGAAAAAGACAAAAAAATATTATATACTGGTATAAGGAAGCCCAGTGGACAACCCACACATGAGGGTTATTTGCTTTTACATTTACATTGATAATTCTATATATAAGAATATCCCTCCACTGTGAGATTAGAGCTACACAAAGTGATCTTGTTTGGTAGTCAGTGTACAAATTATTTTTAAGCCCTGGGGCTGAAGGAACACTTCAACATAGTTCAGAAGCCACCAGGAAATACTCAGGTGTTTTTTTGCGACATGTAATCAAGGAATATTAGTTTCCTTGATTTGGTTAACTTTTACAAAAATCTTGAAAAAATTCCCTATTTTAAAAATACAAATATGTACATTTTGCCCACATAACAGCAAAATTTTACATATTTAAAGAAAAAAATCAAGAAACTATAGTCTTATTAAGAATTACTCCCTGTACAAATGCTTTTGAGGGGAGGATATCAAGAATAGAACTCAGGACCTTGTGCTTGCCAGGAAAGTACTGTGCCACTGAGCTCTGTCCCCTGTAAACATGTTTTTATCCAATATACTGCTGATTAAATTTACATCAGTTACCTGTTCTCTAATACCTCACTCACAACTATTTAAATAACTATTGCCCTTTGCCACCAGTATGGATGAGAATCATTTTGCTTGAATAAAATAATTTCTGAGAATAAGTGTTAACCAGAATTTAAACGGGGCAGGAAAGCTTCTAGGTCTTTTAAAAGTGTCACAGTATATTGTTTCCATGTTAAAAGGATCCTTAAAATAGGAACAAAACCAGTAAGGTGTATTGGACATGGAACATAATCAAGCCATTATTCAGATTATTTCAAGGAGGTATACTGCCAAATGCATTGAAGAAGAATTGGATTAGAACTGAATTATTACAAGGCAGGTTGTGATAATAAAAAATCTATAGACAGAGATATCACTGATTTAGGGCAAAGATGTGGTTTGGCCTTTACAGGAGCTTGAAGCAAACCTAGCTCCAGATAAAATAGTAAAACTAGTTTGGCTGTCTGTAGAATCCTTCGACCTTCCTTACTCCACCAACTTTTTTTCTGTGTTAGCCATCACCTTCTAAAACGCAAAGAGAATCTGGGAGTGGTAGTGCATACCTGTAACCCCAGCATTGGGAGATTGAGACAGGAGGATCACTGTGAGTTTGAGATTAGCCTAGGCTACATAATGAGTTCAAGGTCAACTTGAACTGCACGGGGAGACCCTATCTTAAAAACAAAACAAGTGCAAAGAGATTGCTAGCTGCTCTGCTGCACCAAAATCCAGGTTACCAAGAAAATAAATGGTGGTGTGGTATTAAAATTATCGCCAAAGATAACTTCTTGTATCATGGTAGTCTCAAGGCAGCACTTCCAGATTATACACAAAGAGTGTAAGACAGCTAAGTTTAAACAAACTCTGACTTTTATTCCTGGCCTTTACTTCCTATTTTTTTTTAACTCCCATAGATGCTTCCTTCTCAAGTAGTGTGGTTATGGACTTGACACTGATCCAGGAGGGAAGTATATTTCTTTAATATGTTCAGTAATTATTAAGCAACTCAAGTTAAGAGACTATTCACTACAGACAAGAAAACAGTCTGATACAAACTTGAAATCATGCATTTCTTTTGGCAGTTTGTTTAGAATATTCTGTCCCTGTGTAATGCATCCAATCTTTTTTAAAAAGCTGAATCACCATGACTCATACTCTGACTAATTTCAAGCTTTCATTACTATGGAAAAACAAGTATTACACTTTGAACCTAGCACATTATATCTAATATAGCCAGACTTATCACTGAAAGGAATTTTAGGAAATATATTACAGTGTAACACAAGATGGCTCATAAACACTGTATGTGGGGATCTGACATCTGGATCTCCTACAACCATCTTGTGTCCATGAGGAAATGGCTAAGAGAAATATTTGCTGAACTTTGAGTATATGCACGCATACTTCCTCACTGCATGACACTGAACCTGTTGTGTAGGAAGGAGTCAGAATCCCAGGAAAAAGAATCACACCAGCTGCTTTTTATAAAGCTGCTCAGAATCAGTAAGAAAGCTGCCACTGGTGAACTTCTGACTGTATCGTCTAAACGGTACAAATTCATATGGAATCTGGCAATCTGCTCTGTCAAGCACCTGTGTAATTAACCAATTTTGAACCGATAATCCAAGAGGTTGCTTAAACTATACAATACAATGAGTTTTTCCTTGTGAAAATTTGTGATTTGTGCCTGAATAGAATACCCTTACCTTTGTTTTTATTTGTTTGCTTGATTTTGGGTTTTTTGAGATAGAGTCTCACTATCTAGTTCAGGCTGGATTTGAATTCACTTTGTATCTCAAGCTGGTCTCAAATTTGCAGCAGTCTTCTTGCCTCAGCCTCCCAAGTTTTAGGATTACAAATAAATACTACCACCCCTGGAAGCACCTTTCCCTTTGATTGGAAACACAGTCTTCAGAAGTCTGTGCTCCCTTTTATATTCTTATAAGTAAGCAAGTCCTCACGACTTTACATTAAATGTGTTTTCAAATTATGATTTGCAGTTTAACACTTACTCTGCTCTAGAACATTTATTTATTGTTTTCTTCTAGAGATCAAAACTGACAAATCAAAGCAAAACAACTCTTAACGATATATTTACCATGAAACTTTATAGCTCTCTGGACTTTTTCTTATATGATATAATGAATTTCCTTTATTGTTTAAACTTCATTTAATTTGGTTTCCTGTTATTTGTACCAAAAGTAAAGGAAAAGATATACCTTTGTTTGCTCTATCAAATATAATGCCCCGTCTTCCATCATATACTGCTCCCTTATTTCTTTTCCAATTACTTATCATTATCCAAAATTGTATCATTTCTTTGTTTTCTCATTCATTGTCTATGTCTCCCAATAAAACACAGGCTTCAGAACACAGGGACCTTGGTCTGTCCAGGTGACTGATATCTAGAAAGTGCTTGGCACACAACACCTGCTCATAACATTTGTTTATAATTTGTTTTGGTCATAGAATTACATGCTTTCTTGGATTGGGCTTCCTAGAAGACAGACTATCAGGAGCATGTGATTTAGTGAAGAAATGCTTTTGGGAGAGGGGTGTGAGAGTAGCTATCCTGAGATGTGGTCTCAGCTAAAGGGTACCCTAAGCCAAATTCCATGGGGAGCTATAAAGTATTAATTGCACCAAAAAATTGATAATACTTTAAAGCAAGGGCAACTTTTTTTCACCTAAGTCAGTGAGCCATTAAAACTGTCTAAAGATAAAAATAAAACTCAGTCAAATACCCCTAAACAATAACTACATCTAAGTTTATCTCAGTAATTGACAAATGTCAAATTATCAGGTAGTTTCTGCAATTAATGATAATGTCAGTACGACATACCAGAATTTAGGGGATACAACAAAAATGGTCCAATAAGGGAAATTTATAACAGTGAATTTCCACATGAAAAAAACAGAGCAAATTCAAATAACCTAATGTTGAACCTCAAGCTCCCACAAAAAGAGCAAGTTAAATACAAAGCTTGTACAGGGAAGGAAATTATAAAGATCTGAGCAGAAACCAAAGACTGGATTAAAAAGACATATTTTTATACAATGAAGTACTACTCAGCCAAAAAGGAGGATAAACTAGGTAAATGGATGCAACTAGAGACCATACTCCTAAGTGAAATAAATCAGACTCACATGTGTCTCCTTAGTATGAGAAGCTGAAAGAAATAATATATGTATATATACATATGTTTATGTAAATGATAGTTAAGATGGCGATACTACTAATTTCTCTTACTTCATTGAAAAGTATGGTTTTGCTAATATTGTTTGGACAACTAAATGCCTATATCTTGTACTCTAAGTAACTAATTTAAAGATAACAATATGCAATATATTAATCATTGTTACCCTCTGTCTTAGTTACTCTTTACTGTAACTCGTTGCTGAGACAAAATACCTCAAGCCCAAGTTGGGAAAGAAAAGGTTTATTTCTTACAGTTTTTGGAGGTTTCAGTCCACACTCAGTTGGCTCCAAGGCAGGCGGGCATGGCTGGGCCGCAGTTCATGGCGGCTGCAAACAGCAAACAGGAACCAGCAAAGAGCAAGACACACCTTCTTCCTGCCATTACATCACATCCTGGCTCCACCCCTATGTGGGTGTAGCACTGACACCATCAATCCAAGCACTAGACATTGAACCATCACAAATGCACAATGCAAACTCATGAGGCCTGGGGGACACAGACATAAACCATGATGCCCTCTCTAATTATCATGTTTGGAAACTTTGTTATTTTTTTTCTCTTTAAAAAAAGATCAGAGCAGAAATTAATTCAATTGAGACTAACAAAACAATACAAAGAATCAATGAAGTGCTTCTTTGAAAATATTAATAAAATAGACAAGCCCTTAGCCAACTCATCAAAAGAATGAGAAAAAAAGACCAAAATTCATGCAATTAGGAATAAAAAGGGTGAAATCAATGAATTCTGCAGAAGGCCCAAGATCATTAGTACCCACTTTGAGAACCAGTATTCTAATAAAATGGAAAATTCAGAAGAAGTGGACAAATTCCTGAATTACCAAAGCTGAATCTAAGTAATGCAGTATTAATTACTAAAATTAAAGAAGTAATTTTTTAAAACTACCAACAAAGAAAAAAGTCCAGATCCTGACAGATTCGTTGCCAAATTCTACATGAACTTCAGAGAAAGTCTTTAGAGAAAAATTTTGGAGATCTAATACCACTACTCCTGAAACTCTTTAATGGAAATAGAAAGGAAAGCAATACTTCCACAGTCTTTCCTGGAAGCATACATCACCCTGACACCAAAACCAGAAAAAGATCCAACCAAAAAGAGAACTACGGGGCAACCTCCCTAATGAATGTACATGCAAAATTCCCAATAACATATGGCAAACAGAATGCAGCAGCTCATCAAAAAGATACACACCAGGACCAAGCAGGATTCATTCCAGGGATGCAGGGATGATTCAACATACACACATCAATAAATGTAATACACCATATTAACAAAACTAAGGACTAAACACCACATGCTCTCACTACATGAAGAAAAAGCACTTGGCAAAGTCCAACACCTGGAATGGAAGGTTCTTTATCTCATCTTTATCTCAATCTGATAAAAGCCATCTCTGACAAACCATCAGCCAGCATCATACTAAATGCTCAAAACCTGAAAGCTTCCACTCTAAAATCAGGAACAAAACAAGGTTGCCCACTATCACCACTTCTATTCAATATAGTTCTGAAAACATTGGCCAAAGGAATTAAACAACAGAACATAAAAGAATATGGATAGGAAAGGAAGAGGTTAAGTTATAATTTTTTGTTCATGACATGATACTCTACATAGAAGACCCAAAAACTCCATTTCAAATGGCTTCTAAAGTTAATAACCAAATTTGGTAGTATACCAAGGTACAAAGTCAACACTCAGAAATCAACAGCATTCCAATGCTGTATACCAATAACAAACTCACTGAGAGAGAAATTAGAGAAACAACACCTTTCACAATAACATCAAGAAAAATCAAATACTTAGGAATTGCACTCACAAAGGAAGTGAAAGACCTTTACATTGAAAAGTACTACTCTGAAAAAGAAAAAAAAATCACAAAATGGAAAGCTATCCCCTGTTCTTGGATAAGGAGTACAAATATAGTGAAAACAAGCATACTTCCAAAACTTATGTACAGTTTATTGCAATCCCAATGAAAACATCAACAGCATACCCCAGAAAACTAAAGAAAACAATCCTGAAATTCGTAAGGAGCCAGGAGACCTAAAATAGCAAAATCAGTTCTTGACAACAGGGGGCAAGGCAAGGGGCATCACAATCCCTGATTTGAAATTACATGACAAAACTACCATGATAAAAACAACATGGTACTAGCAAAAGAACAGACCCAAAGATCAATGAAACAGATTAAAAGATCCAAAAACAATTCCAAACACACTTAGCTGCCTTATCTTTACAAAGAGGCCAAACAAGCTGGTGTGGTAGCTCATACCTGTAATCCCAACACTCTGGAGGCTGAGGCAGGAGGATCGTTGCGAGTTCAAGACCAGCCTGGGCTACAAAGTGAGCTCAAGGCCAGCCTGAACTGCACAGAGAGATGCTGTCTCAAAAAGACAAAAAAAAAAAAAGTCTTATACAAAGAGGTCAAACATCTTCACTGAAAGAATGGTAGCGCCTTTACAATGGCACTGGGAAAACTGTCTTTCCACATGACAAAGACTGAAACTAGACTCATATCCCTTGCCATGCACCAAACTAAAATGGAAATGAATCAAAGATCTAAATATAAAAACACAAATATTTGTCTAAAACTGTTGAAGACATATGTGTAGGCAAATACTTTATGAACAAAACCCAATAACAGGAAATATTACAAAGAATCAACAACTGGGATCACATCAAATTAAAAAGGATTTGCGCAGCAAAAAAAAAAAAATCACCAGCAGGATAAAGAGAAAACCCACAGAAAAGGGAAAAATATTTTACCAGCAACTCCTTAGACAAAAAATTAATATCTAGAATATATTAAAAACTTAAAACAATCAGAGCTCCCCACAAATTCAAAGACCCAATCCAAAAATGGGCATCTGAAATAGACACTTCTCAGATAAAGTACAAACAGAAAAACAATGTGAAACCTGCTCAATATCATTCATCATTTGAGAAATAGAAATCAAAACAACACTGAGATCCCATCACACTCCAGAAAGAATGGCTATAACCAAGAAATCAAAACAATAACAAATGCTGGAGGAGATGTGGGGAAAAGGGAACCCTTCTCCACTGTGTAGACTGGTGCAACTTCCATGAAAATCAGTATGGAGATTCTTCAAAAAACTGAAAGTAGAGGTTCTATTTGGCCCAGGTATTTACCTTCTAGGTATCATCCTAAAAGAGTTAAAAGTGTCACACCACAGCCCGCATGCCTATCAACAGACGAGTGGGTAAAGAAAATGTGGTGTTTACACACAATGGTATAAAGAAACACGAACTTGAGTCATTTTTTGGTAAATGAATGCACCTTGAAACCATAATTTTAAGTGAAATAATTAAGACACACATGTTTAAATATTGCATTGTTTTCTCTTGTGAGAAACCCTATGAACAACCAAGGAGAAAAATAGATGATCGATACTGGAATTAGGAAGAACATGTTCAAATGGAAGGAAGGGAGGAGGAAGGGGAAAGGAAGGAAGCAAGGGAGAAAGGAAGAAAAAAGAAAGAGAAAAAAGATTTTTAAAAAAAGAAGGGAAGGGAAAAATGGAAACAAATCAGTAAATGAGCAGGGGAAGAAGGATTGAAGGGAGGGAATGGAAATGGAGGAAAAAAGAGAAATTAAGATATATTATGCGCAGGTACAAACTCCCTATGATGAATGTGAATGCTGTGTATGGCAAATATGTACTAATAAAAATTTTTTAGAAAGAGAAGCTTCAGGGCCAAGGATATAGCTACGTAGCACAGTGCCTGCCTGGCAAACAGGCCTTGGGTTCAATTCCTAGTTCAAAAAAAAACATAGAAGAGAGAAGCTTCACTTCTTCCACAGTTAAACAAATGCAAATCCAAATAATAGACTAGAGCTTTCACTTTTTTAAATTAGCAAAATTTAAAAGTTTAATGTTACTAACAAAAGTAGGCGAATGGGGCATGCATTTGTGTAAATAATTTAGCTGTGATTATCCATGTAAAATACATGCTCTCTTGGTCTGTCAGGTTCCTGTCCAGAAATACTCCATACAGCTGTAATTGCAAAAGTTCATTAAGGTGGGATGTACAAAGACGTTCAGTGAAGCATCCTTTACAATAACAAAGCAAACGAGAACAACCTGCAAGCACCACTGATGACTGGCATGCTGACGCCAGGGAGTTAGCTCAGTGACATAAGCACCGGCCCAGCAAGCATGAGGCTGTGAGTTCGATCTCTGATACCAAAAAAAAAAAGTATAAGATAAATTAGTCATGCCAATATGGAATGCTATAAAGTGGGGTGGTTGGTTTAATTAGCTAATCCTTTTATTAAAGAATTGCCACAGTAATCCAGGTTTCATCGGGAACGCTTGCAATCTCAGGACTCTTGAAGGCTGAGGCAGAAGGACTGAAAGTTGGAGCCCAGCCTTGACAGTTTAGCAACTTAGCAAGGCTGTGTCTGAAAATAAAAAGCAATAAAGAGTTGGAAATGTAGGTCATTGCAGAGTCCTTGGGTTCAGTCCCCTGTACTGGAGAGAGAGGGTGAGGGAGAGAGGGGGGAGACAGAAAGGAAGAGACAGAGAGGGCCGGGCTAGGAGATGGGAGAGGGAGGGGAAAGAGAGAGAGTGAGGAGGAGAAGGAGGAGGAAAAAAGACAAGAGGAGGGGAAGGCAGAGCAGGGGAGAGAAGGGGAGGAGAAGAAAGAGAATGAGAATAAATTGCCAAAATAGCTGGGTGAGGTGGCACATGCTTGTAATCACAGCAAACTGGGGGGCTGAGGCAGAAAGATCACAAGCTTGAACCCAACTCATGAGCAAAAGTCCCTTGGTTTAATCCCCTGGACAACAAGCGTGTGTGTGTGTGTGTGTGTGTGTGTGCACGTTAAGGGTAACATACCAATACTTCTACATATGCTGTTGATCCCACAGTCCAACCTTGGCATACCAGGAGATGGGAGTAGGGGCTACCTGGGAGGCCACCTACCCTCAGACTGTGCAGTTAAACTCCAAGGATTGAATACTGAGCCCTGTAGTCACTTAACACCTCAGCTTATACATATATAAAATGAGAATTCAAAGTTACCTACTGGATTAGAATATAGAATAGCTAATGTATTTTAATGTTTATAATATATTTAAGATATATATGGAAAATTACAAAGTGTCTGGCATTTGCTTTAAATACACTAGAAAAATATGGGATAGAGGAAGAAATTATACTGAAAGATAAAACAAATATGGCAGTGTTAAAATGTTGACAATGGCTGAAACCAAATAATACATACCGAGGCTCTTCTATGCTTTCTTTAGTTCTTAAATTTTAAATTTTCACTTGTAAAAGTTACAAAATTCTTCACATAAAATGCCCATAGCATTACCTGAAAAATTAAGCACTCAATAAATGTAAGTTATTCATGTGGGCATGGTAAATAAACTGTATTTTTCTTTACATAGGCAATATAATTTCTTACTGCACTTTCATCATGTGTAATTCTTGATTAGATAAGTTATCTTAGGTTTTTAAAAGTGTTTTATTAAAAGTTATCGATCCATTTAGCCACAATAATTTTTCTACCCTGAGCAAGCATTTAAAATTTTGTCTTATATGTTATATGTCCTATGAACCACAAGAGGGAGCCAGTGTCCAGAAACAAAGAGTAATAGCTTTACCTTTACCAGGAACCGGGATCCACCAAGCACTTCCCTAAGATCAGCATTCCTCCCCCACTCCTCAACAGAGAGGCCAGGCCAGCATTGTTTCTAAAGATTTTGAGAAAATGTAAAAAATGGTTCCACTGTGGAAGGGCCAAATGAGTCCTATAAGTGTAGGGTGATACCGGGGTTGGGATGATTGGACACGCACTTGGTTGGGCCTGATGGGGTAACCTGTACTGGCTCCCCTGCAGGGCCTAAAGAGAGGACCAGTCACTAAGGGTCCTGTCTCACAGGCTCAGTATGCACAGCAATACATTAAGGGCGCCAAAAGGCCTTCCCAACCAAAATGTTCAGATGCCTCCAGTTTCTCTCAAGATAGATTCATTTCTTGAGGAGTCGGTCGTGGTTTTAGATACATTTAATCCCTGCCTGAGAAGGAAGCCTTTGCTTTCCACTGTCCCAGGGTTCAAAGTTCCCAGGAAGGGGTGTCAAGAAAAGAATGAAGGATGGGGCATAGGAAGAAGATTATAGTAGAGTCTTACTTGTAGACATTCAGCATATCGCAATCCAGCTCAATTCAGGGAAAGTACTGGGCATCCGGATTGATTGTTAAACTAGAAGAGCCCAGGAGACACTGTCAACTTTAGAATGCCCCACAGCAAGTGGGAGATCACACCGAGAGACATGATTTATAACAGGCTACTGAGGAAATGGGAATTTTCCTCGTTTTATTAATCTAGGCCTCAGCTGCATTAATTTTTCAGCTTTGTAGCCATTTTGGTGGAAGCTTTATGAAATATACCCAGGCCTGGATGTTGTGAGACAAGCAACTTTTCTACATTTTTCCTTTGCTCCAATCACTAAAACTTTTTCTCTTTTAAATTTTTCTCTTAATTACAGAATTATGAACATCAGTATTCTTTAAAGGATGTAATTTTTCTTTTTTTTAAATTTTATTTAAAGAAAGACTAAACAAAACAGAAAATAGGTAGAAATAATACATACGTTCAGAGAAAAAAATAAACAGTAAGAAATCACTAGTTGATGTTTACATATTGTCATTTTACAAATAGTTGTTCAAGATACAAAAATGGAACATATAAAGTGGGAATTCAAACAGTGAGACCGCAAACAGTTCTGTTCAACTGTCCAACAAAAGCTTAGTAACATGGTTGTCAATCCTATACACTTAAACATACATACAGTTATCAATATCTTCATTTATGTTTAAATTAAACAAACTAAAGCGGGTTAAAATCATTCTGAACAAAGAATAATAGTATTGCTAGATTTCACATCATGACACTCCATGATCAGCACTGGGTACTGTAGTGTCTTTTTTTTTTTTTTTAATTTAAAGAAAGACAAAAAAAAAAAAAAAAACAGAAAATGGGTAGAAATAATACATCACTTCAAAGAAAAAACTAAACAGTAAGAAATCACTAGTTGATGATTACAGATTGTCTTCTTACAAATAGTTATTCAAGATACTAAAGTGGAGCATATAACGTGGGGATTCAAACAGTGAGATTGCAACCAGTTCTGTTCAACTATCCAACAAAAACTTAGAAAGATGGTTATCAATCCTATACACTTAAACATACTTGCAGTTATCCATATCTTCAATTATATTGAGATTGAATAAACCCAAGCAGGCTAATATCACTCTGAACAAAGAATAATACTACTGCTGGGTTTCACATTATGACACTCCAGGATCAGCACTGGGCATTTTAGTGTCTCTTTTTCTTCAAAGTATCTGTTCATTTCATCAAGTGTCATAAGATCAGTTCTCATAAACTGTTTATAAATTCTACACATGCATGAGTCTTAACATGTATTTCTATCCTTTCTATATTAGAGGCAGAAACGAAACAAAGCAGGACAAAACAAAACATATTCCTATAAACTCATGAAACAAAATAAACATATAAGACCATTGTACAGAGTTCTACCATGGTTCCTGTGTTGTCTCGTTATCCCCAATAGAACTGACTATATCATCAGACATATTATAATTGAATATATTGGTACATAACAGTACTAATAAAAACACAACTTTGTATATAGGATAGAGTTTCAAAAACCAGCAGTTATCAAACCAGAATGTGTATCATAGAGTCTTGCCATCTTCAGTGTAGTTGATTTATACTCTCAGACTTGATACTATCAATCATATCAGTTTTGAATAAAATCTTCTCTGCTTCATTTCTGTTATGCTCTTTTTTTGCCATCAGTTGTCTGCTTATCTTCTTTATTCTGTTTTCTACTCCATTCCTTGAGGCCTCTCTGCCACTGTTCCTGGAATCCTAGTACTTTTCTCTCTCTCTAAGATGCCCTGGAGTATTTTCTGTAGAGTTTGGGGGTTGCAAATTTCCCAAGTCCTCTTTGTCTTGGAAGCATCTTCTTTCTCCATTAATTTCTAGAGACAGTTTATCAGGGTACATCAATCTGGAATGGAGTTATTTTCTTTCAGGGCTTGGAATATTTCACTCCAAGATCTTCTTGGCTTGATGGTTTGTGTTGAGAATTCTGCCATTATTCTGATGGGCCTTCCTTTATAGGTTATCTGTTTCTTGTCTCTAACAGCTAATATTCTGTTCTTGTATTGAATTTCTGGGATCTTGATTATTATATGCCTGGGTGTAGCTCTGTTTTGCTTGTAGGTGGCTGAAGTTCTGTATGCCTCATATATCAGAATATCATTTCCTCTTCCTATGTTTGGGAAGTTTTCCTTAATTATTTCTGTTGTACTCTAAGAAAATAGCTTCATTATATGTGTATTATAGCAAACCTGCAACGTGGCTTACTAAATGTGTTCTTTTATCCTTTTTCCCTAACTGATATGTTAAGTGACCTAATTGATATGTTGAGCAATACTCTCCTCTGTAAAGAATTGCAAGAATCTCACCTAATTGATATGTTAACCATTGTTGCCCTCTATAAACTACAGAAGTTGTGCTAAAACAAGCTAACAAGGGTTGTTAATCACTGTTAGGCGCCTCTATTTTCAGCTAAAGAGCTAAAGAAAACTAGGATGGCCCACTAATTTACACTTGTTTGAAGTAACTTGCTTGTGTGCAGAGAGATTTGCGTATGAGTTTAACCCTTTACCTGACCTTGACACATAACCACCCTTTTCTGTTCTGTATGGTGCCTTATTGCCTCCCTCTCCCCTCACCTATCTATCTAGGCCATAAAGAATTTGGGTTTCTGGTGACCTCTTCCCAACCCGGTGATGATCTGTCATAAAATGAGCCTGCCCCAATTTTAAGAACTGTTTAGCTTCAAAGAAATTACCAGAAATACTATGGCCCAAACCCCAATCGGTGCTTTCCTTTTGTTCTGTATGCATCAAATGAGTTACATATCAGATCTTTATAAAACTTAAGTTTCAGCTTCTTATAACTCTTGACCCCTTCGCACCCACTAGCGAAAATGAGCTGTCCTGGGATAATTAACTCTCCACTTTCTTCTCCAAATATTGCTGCAGATGTGCCACTCCGAGATAATGTCAGTCTGTAAGATGGGAGTAATTTGAGAAACACCAGGAACTCCCGAGATTGTCAGAGCTAAGTGGACAGCAATACAGTTTCTAGACTCGGGTCAACAAGTTTGATGGCTCTGCAGGTTTCTTTGTTTCTCCCCCCACCCTTTTCCTCCAGCCTCTTTTTAAAGTCCTCCCTCCAGTCTCTGGGGAGCAGTCTCCAAATTGGCTCCCGGAGACTCGTCGCCAGGCCTGGAAATAAAGCCTTTGCTACCTAAATTTTCGGTCTCTTGCTTCCTTGGATTTTATACCGGGGCCCGAGTTATAACAATTTCTGTGAATAACCTTTGTAGTTCCTTTGTTTGTATACCAGCTTCTTCATTTATGTTATTTATTCTCAAGTTATAGATCTTTTTGTCATCTTCTAGCCTTTGTATTGTTACTGCTTATTTCCTTGTTATTTTTAAAAAGTTTTCCCTTTCATACTCTCACTTTGCAAAATTGTCCTCCAGTTTGGATAATCTATCCTTAGTTTCTTTCAAGCTATTTTACCATCTTTCCATAGAGTTTTTAATTTCCTGGTGATCTCTTTAAATCTGCTTCATGTATTCTATATTTTTTATATTCTTCACCAAATGGTTCTCTCCTTTGTTTGAGTTCCTCCCTTTTTCCGTCTGTGTCTGCTTGAGGGGTGCTTAGTATCTCTTTTATTAATCTTTTTATATATTGCTTTAATTGGCTAAATATTTCACATTTGAAATATTATGAAATGGCTCCACTCCTGTCACTCACCACAGGTCGATGTAGGCACCCTGCCAACTCAGCCTTCCATTCAGCTTGCCGACCTCTGAACTCAATGTAACTGCGCCTCCAGTGAGTCAAAGTGGTGGGACCTCAGATGGCTTGGCAAGTCGTGGCGGGACCCTGGCCAGTCACAGCGGGACCTCGGATGGTCAGCAAGTTGCCCTATTTTCTTCTTGGGATGAGAAAATTCATCTTCCTCTGTTTGGGGCTCCCCACTCTATATTATGTTGAATTCTAAGTTGACTATCTCAGGGAGCCTCTGTAGCCAGTTGTTATCTATCTGCCATCTTTGCTCCTCCCCCCCCCAGGATGTAATTTTTCTAATAAATAGAAAATTTACCTATCTGCTTATAGATTTGATTTAACTTTGATTATAGTGGAGTCTTACTTGTAGTAGACATTCAGCATATCACAATCCAGCTATGGAGTGTAACTGAATTCATATAATATGCATTTTTAGTCCTTGTGTACTGTTAACTCCATATATACTTAATAAACATTTACTAAGGCAAAGTGTAGTACCAAGGTGTTTAAGAACAGTGGTATTTCTCAGCTTGATCTACTCTCTACCACTACCACCACTACCCAGGGGGAAGGGAGGTTGTTAGTAATACAGGTTATGTCAAACTACATTGCTACCTTTTATTTATATCATTTTCAGTTTACAGAAGAAAATCATAACAATGCCTTAGGGTAGCCAAGTAAAATTGAACTTTTATCCAGGCAATCAAACACCTTTAGTATATGCCTTTGCTATACCTGATGCTTACTGTGATGGGAAAAGAGTTGGTAAGAAACACTAACTGATTGCAGCGAGTTCCTCCCCTACCCTGGCAGAGACAGACTGACACTTACTAAAGGTCTATGGAGGAAGTGCACACAGGATTCTCCCAGAGAACAGGAATGGGCTGGACTGGCTTAGAAGGAAGTGATGTATGGGACAGCAAGAAAGGAGGTTTGGTGAGTTCAGTAGGATCATCTGCACTGAAAGTTCCTAGAAGGGATGTCAGGCAGACTTACTTGTAAAGCAGCAAAGCAACTCTCCACCTAAAAACCATGAGTGGGCACCTGCTAAAGACACCAACATTTGTCAGCACCGCTCTTCTTTGCTGTGCCTTTGTCTTCACTCTGGCATCTCTTACATTGCCCTGGAGGAGGAGATACCTGCATTGCCGTCCTTGTAATGTGGTGTAGAAACTTAAGAGGATTTCAGGACATGAATTCTGTCTAGCAGTTAACAAAGGTAAGGCAGAGGAGAGTATTGCTTACTGCAAACAAAGGTGCCTTTTTCTTTAAAATGGAAATAGCTGTATTGATATTTAAGTGACTATAATGTAAACTATATTCATGGGAAAAAAATCAGATAATATAGAAAATTATAACCTGCATATAATTTTAATGGGGTAAGTCTGTATATACCACCTGATAAATACTATTTGACAGCATGCTTTCCTGAATAGTATGTTTTGCACATCTTTCTGTAATATAAATATCAGTCTGTGATGACTGAGTATACTCTTACATGAATATGTCAAATTAAACTGAATGCCTTTAGACAGAAATTTAGATTGTTCATAGCATAGTTTATTTAATACAGAAATAGTGATGTTATAAGTATAGATTTTGTACATCAGTTCAATTATTTTCTTAGGATATACTTCTAAAATTGAAGTTGTTGGGTCAAAATTTACATAAATTCTAAAAATCTTAATGCTCACTACCAAGTTGCCCCCCAGAACTTTAGTACCAATTTATAATCTCAGCAACAGGATATTGACAGTTTATTTGTTCACATCCACATCAATTCTGGACACTACCATTTTTTAATTCAACAAATTTATTTCTTACTCAGAATATTAAGGAACTTCTAAGCCCTACACACAAGTGATACATTCCAGAAAGTTGTAAAACAATAGTAGTTCATCAAATAGAAAGCAGTGTGATTTTTTTGAGACAGGGTCTCACTATATAATCCAAGCCGACCTGGGTTCACTCTGGAGTATAGAGTGGCCTCTCCTCCTGCCTCAGGCCACCAATTGCTGGGATTACAGGTGTGCACCACCACCCCTGAGTTAGAGCAGTTACATTTAAGCAGACACAATTCTCAATGAATTTTATTAAAGAAAAAATAATAAATTAATATTTGTGTAATATCTGATTATTTAGATGTATGCTATAATTGTGGATTATTCTATAATGTTACTGTAAAATCACTATGCCAGACTTATAATTGAAGATCAAGTTGGTATTGACTCAGTCTGTGATGATCTTTGCCCTAAATATAAATGAAATATATAGACTTATATAGATTTCCAAACTAGAGGATTCTAAACCTGAAATCACTATAATTTGTTCTTCCTTTATTAAATTTTTATAGAAAATAAGTCAACATTTAGACCAAATAATTGAACTTGAAAATAGTAGCTATTAATGTCCCACAAGTCCTTTTTAAAAAAATACGGTTTGAATCCTATATGATTACATTAATTAACAATTATTCTAGAATAGGGGCTGGGGCTTTAGCTCAGTGGCATAAGCACCTGCCTTGCAAGCAGGCAGTCGTGAGTTTGATCCCTCGTATCGATAAAAACGAAAAAGACCGAAAAAAACCCAAACAAACAATTATTCTAGAATAAAGGTTAGGATTTCATTCTTCTCTAAGTAAGCATGGTAATTTAAAGAATGTATAATGATGCAAATTAGAGTCAGGATAAGCAAGAGCAATGAAAAGCTAGAAAAACTACATAGAAGCCAGGCATGGTGGCACATGCCTGTAATTCTAGCACTCAGGAGGCTGAGGCAGGAGAATTGTCCAAGACCATCCTAGGCTACAAAGTGAACTCAGTGCCAGCCTGAACTGCACAACAAGATCTTGTCTCAGAAAAGAAAAAAGAGAAGGAGAAAAACTACACATTTTTTCTTAGACTTACTTGAGAGAGTTCACTTCAATTTAATAAATAGGTCAATTACCTAATAAGTTCACCTTAAGCAAAACTGTATGTGATGTTTAGTCTTTCTCAGTGCCTAAACAAAGCTGCAATTTTTATTGAAATGAAATGTGTGGAACTCACCACTTCAAAGTCCACCATCAGTGGTCTTTATATATTAACGATGTTGACACCATCCTTCATCTCATGCTCATTCCAGCCTATTTAAATTCACTCCCAGTGAACTCTGTGCCTTCTAACGGGCACTTCCCATTCTTCTCTGCTGTCCTACCTTGGCAGTCACCGTGCCCATCTTCTGACATTTTATTATTGCCATCCTAGGATGTGTGAAATAGTATCTTGTGAACTGTTTTTGCATTTTCTTAATAATTAATAGTTATATTAATTATTAATTAATTATTAATACTCTGGCATGTATTTATTGACCATTTATGTATCTTCTTGGGATAAACATCTATTCAGATCCTTTGTCCTTTTAAAAATTAAGTTATTGTTCATATTACTGAATTTTAAAGAGTTTTGGATTGGTTTTTCTTTTGTCATGTTTTGCAATACTGTGGATTGAACACATGATAGACAAATGCACTATCACCAAGCACCATCACCAAGTTTTTAAAGTTTTAAATTTTTTATTTTTTAAATTTTGGTTTGAAACAGTCACTCTAAATTGCCTCATACTTGCAATTATCCTTCCTCAGATTCCAACTAGCAAGGATTGTAGGCATGCCGGTTAAGAATTCTTTATATAGACTAGAAGTAAGATCCTACTCAAGTACATGATTTGGAAATATTTCTTCCATTCTGTGGGTTATATTTCACTTCTTTTTTTGATAGGATGTGTGTGTGTGCGTGTGTGTGTGTGTGTGTGTGTGTGTGTTGCTGCTGAGAATCCAATCCACAATCTTGTGCATGCTAAACACATAGTCTATCATCTCAGTGGATTTTCATTTTTTTGACAGTGTTATTTGAAAAACTGAAGTTTTTAATTTTTGATGAAACATAGTTTACCTGTTTTCTCTTTCCTTGATGTGCTTTTGATGTCATCTAAGAATTCACTGCTTAAATATTCACTACCATGTTTCTAAGAATATTATAGTTTAAGCTTGAATATTTAGATTTTTTTAATCCATTTCGAGTTAATTTTGTTTGTGTGAGAGATGGGCATTCAACTTCATCCTTATGTATGTAGATGTCTAGTTGCTGAAAACGTTATCATTTTCCCTACTGAATCGACATAAACCCTTGGTAAAATTCCAATTGACCGTGTGTGGCTTTATATCTGAAATCTCAGTTCTGTTCCACTGATCTATGTTTTTTCCCTTCGTCCCATACTGTGTCGATCGCTGTTTCCTTTGCAGTAACTTTAAAATTAGGAAATATGAGTCCTCTTTCCTTCTTTATAGTCAATAGTCTAATCTAAATCTTTTGAAGTTCCATATAAACTTTAGAAT
Source organism: Cavia porcellus (assembly GCF_034190915.1). Classification (NCBI taxonomy): domain Eukaryota; kingdom Metazoa; phylum Chordata; class Mammalia; order Rodentia; family Caviidae; genus Cavia; species Cavia porcellus. The sequence continues at coordinate 71,234,001 of NW_026947496.1, forward strand.
CCGTTTGTATTATTTTTTAAGGATACTGGGAATTAAATTTTGGGTTTTATGCAACTCTTGATCTTTTACCTTTTGTTTTGAAACAGAATCAAAATCAGGCTCAAAGCTGCCTTTACTTTGCTCAGCCTCCCGGAGACTGCACCCCTAGACCTCCCCACAGGCGTGCATTATTTTTTGCATGTTGACGGAGTTTGAACTCAGGCCTCCCACATGCAAGGAAAATGCTCTCATACAGAACTACACCCCCAGAGGAATTTAAAGATGTACTCCTGATCCAAGTGAGGCAAGATATAAAGAGATTAATTAAAGAAATGACAAGCCCCGCCCAAGAGAACACAGATGGAAGAACTGAGGAAATCAGAAAAGAAAGAGAAGCATCTGAAGAAGAATTTAAGCATAACTTAGAATACATGAAACAGATCCAAAGAGAATATCAGGAAACTCAGAACTCCATTGAATATTGGCAAAATGCCTTGACAGAAACTAAAGACAACCTTCTGAAACTTGAAGAGAGATTTAGGGCTTATGAACGTGAAAGAAAAAGCCTCTTAAAAATAACAAGGAACCAGAAAGAAGCAATTCTAAAACTGGAAGATGATAAAAAGATACATAACCTAAGGATAAAGAATGTGAGTGAGGAAGCAGGAACATCCAAAAATGAAATACAAAAAATATTCACAGAGATATTAAAGCAAAATTTCCCACGTATAGCAAAAAGAAATGATATCCAGATAAAAGAAGCATACAGAACGCCAGCTACCTACAACCAAAACAGATCTACGCCTAGGCATATAATAATCGAGATCCCAGAAATCCACCAAAAAAACAGAATATTAAAAGCAGCCAGAGAAAGGATGCAGGTTACCTATAACGGGAAATCTATCAAAATAACAGCAGACTTATCATCACAAACTCTTAAGTCAAGAAGGGAGTGGGGAGAAATATTCCAAGTCCTGAAGGAAAAAAATATGCAACCTAAGTTCATATATCCGTCAAAACTCTCTCTAAAAATTAATGAAGAAATAAGATACTTTCAAGACAAGGAGGAACTGTGGGAGTTCGTGGCCACCAATCCAACCCTACAGAGAGCGCTGAAGGACATTACAGAGAAAGAGAGGAAGAGATATCAGGATTACAGCTACAGTGGCAGAGAAGCCTCAGTGAACGGGGCAGACCATGGAATGAGGGAATAAGGTGGACAAATTATAGCAGAAAAGTGGAGTAGCAGACATGAGGCAGAGACGGTAAGCTAGTCTTTAGTAGAAACAGCTCTGAAACTATATTTAAAAAAAAAAAAAAGCAGAGGTCATTGCTAATGGTGTATAACGATTTAAAAGACACAGTAGTCCTAGTGACATATTTAGATTGAATCAAATTTGTTCTGGTCTGTCCACTCATATCAGATTTGAGGACACAGACCTCTAGAACCAAAAATAGCAGGTTATACCATGGCAACTATCCTTACTTTCCTATTGACTTAGGCTGAAATTCTGTATTACTTACATTGTCTTACTATGACTGATCTTAATTGTATCTGAATCATAAGACTATTGGTTGGCCTTGACTGATCCTATTTGAAATCGGTATACGTGTTAGAATCAACCCTAAAAGTAGAGGAAACTACTCTGAGCATGACAAGATGTAAAGGATATCCATACTGGTATGAATCAGTAACAGCTCTCAAATACTACAATGCAGTCAAAGATAAGTTTTTATAAAAATAGGTGATAGTATGTTTAACTATAATAAGCCAGTGTTGTCGACAAATCTATTGAAAATAACAAGAGAAAACATAGTAGCTACGGAAGATCATTTATATTATAGTTTTATAAGTCCTATCCATTGCATGTTTATCTAGGAAATTGTTTCGTTGTCTTGTTATGACTTGGTTTTCCCTATAATACAGAGAGGATAGGAACAAATACTCTGAGGAAGAGACCTGAAAAACCCGAGGCTTATTTTGTAGCATTATAATATAAATTCTAGCAATCTATTGCTTGCTGATTAAAATGACTCTGGACTGGTTTCTTCAGCTCAACTTCAGCATATGCAGAGATGGGGACGGCTATCACAAAGAGAATGAGAGATGCGATGGTAGTTGGTATTGTCTTCCCTAATTTGGAACTTGAGGACCTAAAAAGACTCCATCATCCTGTAATGATTTGATTAGTTCTATAATATGCAATAAGTATAGAAAGTGGGTGAAGTTAGGGACAACTATTTGTAAGAAGCTAGAGACAGTTAGATAAGGTAGATCTCCAGTGGACTTGCTTTGAAATCTGTATTTCTTTAAATTGTTTTTTTATTTTTTTTTAAATGTTCTGTTTTGTTTTGATATGGTTAACCTTATCCTCTTAGAGATGTAAAACAAATAGGTGGGACTGATAATCATATTACAGAGCTTTTGTTCGGCCATAGAGCAGAATGGTTTGTAGGGTCATTTTTTTTGAATGTCATTCTATATACTTTAATTCTATAACCTGAACAGCCATTTCGAAGATGACAATTTGTAACTTATCAACTGGCAATTTCTTACCTTTTGTTTGTCTGTAATTTAGAATTATTTCTACCCTTTTTTTTTTAATCTCCATGTATTTTTTTTCGTTTCCTTTTCTTTAAATAAAAAAAAAAAAAAAAAAAAAAAAGAACTACACCCCCAATGTCTGTTTCAGGGTGGATGTGCGGGAAGGGAATAGGTAGAGTTTCAATGAAGAGTGACCTGAATTTGTACATCAATTTAGAGAGTATACAATAAGTTTTTGAAAACCATTCTAACCTAGTAAATTGGGGTGGATTGTAAAAATAGCCATAGTTATTCCTTTCCTTAGCTCACATAAATATATGCTTCATATTTTGGTTCCTCCCATCAAATGATGCAGTCTGTTTTCCAGTCCTTGACTCCAGGCTGCCCTATGTCCTACTTTGACCCAAATGAATGAGGCAGACATATTTTGATAGTTCCAAGCCTAAGCTTAAAGAAGCTGTTATGGGTAATAACTGGATGTCCTCCTAAAGCCTCAGGTGATCATGAGCAGGAGCTTTGGGGGGTGATTTGCCACAGGGTAGTAAAGCTGACTCAGTGGTTAGCTCATAGCTGGACGAGGCCATCCCTGTAGGCGTGGCCCAGAAGTCTACATCTCCCTTCCCAGCTCCTCCCTTGTCCTGCTCTGCTTCCTGGACTCCATGAGTTGAGCAGCAATCAGGCATTGGAATGTGAGCCAAAGCAAACCTGTCCTCTCTTACACTGCAGGTATTAGGTATTGTTTTTAATGATGAAGAAGTGACTACAATAGAAATCTTGCCCATTTCTGCACCATGTCAGCAAATCCAGGCTGGTCTTGTAGGAAGTCTCAGGTAACTTGATCAGATAAACCACCCCACCAGAGGCCACTCTAGACTGGCCAGCTCCCAGCTGACCTGGAAAGGGATCACAGATATGATGGAAATTTGACTGAGATGAGAAAAGCCTGGTTCAAGTGAACAGGACTTTCTAGTCTTACCAATGACTCAGTGTCATGGGCTTCCTTGAAATGAGGGATTTTAAAGAGCATTCAAATCATTTTCTCAATCCCAGCTGATATCCTGATAACCTCTTTAAGCTATTTCTCCTGCAGGCTTTTTGTTTGGTTTTGGTTTTGGTTTTTATTTTCTTACTGAAGAGTGAATCAAGAGCTTTCACACTAAGCTATATCCCTGGCCTTTTAATAATTTCTATTTGGAGACATAATTCTTCAGCCTGGCTTCAAATTTGAGATCCTTCTGCCTCAGCCTCCTAGAATGTTACGTTTCTAGGCCTGCGCCACTACGCCCTGCTATTCCATCCTAGCTTCTTACAGGCAATCATCTCAGCAGGCTTTAGGAGCCCACAGCCTGGCTGAATCTTCACATATATATTCTTTACCTTCTGTTCTACATGAAAGAGCCCCTCATGTAAACTGCAATGTTAGGGGCTGGGGGTTTAGCTCAGCGGCATAAGCACCTGCCTTGGAGGCAGGCAGTTGTGAGTTCGATCCCTGGTACCGATAACAACAAAAAAGACCTAAAAAAATAAAAAATAAAATAAACTGCAATGTTTCTGTGGGTTGGGAAGGCAGTTTAGCTATTTTCCTAGTTTGGCCAAACTGCAAATAAATTCATTTTTTCTTTTTAATATCATCATTTTCTTATTCCTAGTGCAAGCCTGTAACCAAATCTAGTAAATTGTGATCTCCAGATTCAGGCCCCTGTGCTAGGCCTGGTTAACATCAAAAGCAACACATTAAATAAAGTTGTTGCTTAAGCCACTTAGTAATAGTGTTTTCTTTTTAAATACAGTAACGAATAATTGTTATAAAGGAAAAAAGTTTTAAATGTCTTCTTTATGGATAAAGACATAGTACTATTTAGCCATAAAAAGGAGTGAAACATACTACAACATGGATGAATCTTAAAATCATTCTTCATGAGAAAAGCCAGACATAAAAGAACAAAGACCATATGAGTCATCCTACATGAGGTACCCAGAGTAGACAAATTCGTAGAGACAGATGGTACTGAGGCTGAGAGAGAAGGGACTGGGCCATTAGTGTTAAGGGCATACAGAATCACACACACACACACACACACACACACACACACACTCACATACACACACGAAGAAAAAGAACGAGAAGAGAAAGGGGAAGAAGGAGGAGGAGGAGAAGGAAAAGGAGAAGACAGAGATGGAGACACACAGAGAAGAATAAAGAAAAGAAACAAACATAAAAAGGTCTCCCAAGCTCAAGCCAATTATTTCATGCTATCCAAAGAAATATTATGTTCCAATACTGGTGGAAAAATTGACCCATGTGTGATTCCAAATTGGAACCTTGCTGAGGATTTCCAAGGCCAATTTTTACTGTTTTAAATTTTGTTGTATGTGGTAAATTTAGAATCTAGACAAATCACAAAGGACACCTTTATTTAATACTGATTTGTAAGTGATTTTTAAGAGGAGATAAATATACACTCTACAAATTCCAGAAAGTATAATGAGATGGCTGCAGACCCTTCACATGTCGGGATCCCTTTTTTATTGGGTCTCTCAGCTGCTTGGAAGATTGACTGCTAATTTTTAAAAGTTTCCCCTTTTCCTGGAGAAGTATGCTTGCCAATGAGAATCATCTCTCTTGAGAAGGTGCTTCCCCTGTTTGAGGGTAGCCCATAGCCCAAGTCACATTAATAAGGGTGCAAAGGCCTGGCCCTTGTTTCATGACAGTGTTGCAGGCAGCCAAGTTAGTTAGAAATATTATAGGCAGTGAGACAGGGCTAGGTCCTCAATAGAGCCAGGGCAGACACCTGGCAACTCAGAGAGAAACAGATACCTCCTGCTGTGTGCCAGGCCTCAAGACAAGGGACCAAACAAATGCGTCTAACCCTAAAGACTGATATTCTAATTAGTTCCCCATCACCCTGGAGTCACTATCCCATCCTCCTAGGGGAAAAGTCATAGCTCCAAGAATGCCAGCTTCCTACATGACTTGCTTTCCCATTTGTCCCCAATGTAATCAATTTTATCTGAACTATTGATCTTATTGGCTAACTATAGGTATGTCCCACCTTATGCCCTTCTGCTTTCTGAGTTTCCAGCCACCTTCCAACACATTGGGTTTACTCTATAAGTCCTTGGAAAAGGCAGAGTCTTGGGCAACCCACTCGGGACCCCTACTGTCTTCTCAGACAGAAGCTTTCTTTCTCTCAATAAATATATTCTATTCTTCACCTCATTGTTCCAAAAATTCATTCTTCGATTTTAGAGAACATGGACTCGCAGACATAGTAGGTCGGGGGTTCCATTGCCCTATATCAACAGGACCAACTCTCTAGTACAAGTCACACTCCACAGCTGTTCGAGTTACCAGGCAGAAGCTAGGCTCCAGCTAACTCTGCTGAGGTTGTGATCTTTGCTCTGCACTGGTTCCTTTACTCCTCTAGCACACACTCAAGACGTCCCATCTCTGGGCTCTTCCCCTAGGAAACCTGTCGAGAGATGAAGGTCTAGAGTAAAAAGGTAGATTTACACCTGCTTCTTTCCTTCAGGAACCCGGTTGATTTGTAAGCGGTAATCAAGTTTGCCAGGGCATAGGGTGAAAAGTATCATTTAAAAAACAGGGAACATAGATGATAAATATATAAATTACACTAAATGTGTATTTTGTGAGTTTATTTTGGTTTTATACATAAATGATATCAACACTGTCTCTGTTCTGCCCTTTACTTTCTTATGCATTACTATTCCTTGTAGATCGTTCTTAACAAGTGCCACTGTCCTTGTAAGAGCTGCTAAGTACTCTTTATATCTATCATACAGCAATTGGTCCCCTAATTATGGATATATAGGTTGTCCCCTATGTTTAACTATTAAACCAATATTTATTTATATGTAGCATACGTTAGTGACAATCCTTGTATACCAGAAATACCATAAATTATGAAAATTTCTTGTAGGATAAATTTCTATTGGTATGCTGGGCATGGTGGTGCATACCTGTAATCCCAGCACTCAGGAAGCTGAGGAGGGAGGATTGTCATAGTTTGCAGCCAGCCTGGATGATAAAGTGAGTTCAAGGCCAGGTTGAACTGCATAGTGAAAACCTGACTCAAAACAACCAAAAAAATTATTTTCCACAAAAGTTAAACCCATTTTCATAACCAGTGAAAATATATAGGAGTGTTTCTTTAATTCTCATTAACATGATGTATAGCCACACTTTTTGTATTTGCCAATTTGACATAAAATAGTATCTCTTACAAAGAATGAGTCTTAGTTGAAGTTTATTTATATGTTTACAACACATCGATATTTCCTTTTCTGTGGACTGTTTCCTTTGCTGTTCTATTTGAGGTTTTATTTGTAATTTATATGGTCTATTTATTAGGAAAATTAACCCTCTGTGATGTGTTATAAATAGTTTTCTCCCCCCACCCCACTTTTTTTTTAACTTTTTTTTTTTTTTTTTTTTTTTTGGTACCAGGGATCGAACTCACGACCTCACACTTGCCAGGCAGGTGCTTATGATGCTGAGCTAAATCCCTGGCCCTTTTTAGCCTTTTTTGAGATAAGGTCTTGCTGTGCAACTCAGACTGAGTTTCAACTCTGTACCACAGGCTGGCCTTGAACTCATGGCAATCCTCTGTGTCAGCCTCCCAAGTGATGGGATCACAGGCATACACAACCATGACTGGCTGTTATAAATGTTTTTCAGCCATATCATTTGTCTTCCTCTTTTGTTTATGAATTTATATTCTCTTTTAATTTTTATTTTTGGTACTGGGGATCAAACTTATGACCACGCACTTGCTAGGCAGGTGCTTATGCCACTGAGCTAAATCCCTGGCTCTTCTTTTTTTTTTAATTTTAGATAGCTGACTATATAAACCTTTTCTTTTTATGGCTTCTTAATTTTGTGTGATACTTAGCTAGTCTTTCCTTGGTCTAAGATTATTTCAGAATTCTCCTTTTTCTTTTCTTTTCTTTTTTGGACCAGGGATTGAACTCACAACCTCGTGCTCACCTGACAGGCACTGTGCCACTGAACTATGCCCCCAGCCCCATCTTCCATATCTTTTCTAATACTTTTATGACCTTTTTTACATTTTATCTAATGCATTTTTCATTTGTTTCTTTATAAAGTAGGACATTAAAATATCTCTATCTTTCCATCTCTCTCTTATAGAAAAATAGTCATCTCAATTGAGTATGACATTTATTTAGTACTGCCATTGTTCCTATTTTATTAAGAGCTAGCTAAAACAGAATTGAATTTCTTCAAGTGATTTTCGGCACTTGTAGAGATAATTGTTTGATTTTTCTATGTTTTGCTCTAGTAAATGATTTTTTGAACAGTGTTTCATTCCTTGAGTAAATGCCACTTATTAAAGTTTTATTTTTCTTTAAATGTATTGCTTTAATTTAATTTGCTAATATGCTATTGGGATTTTTATATAAATATCCACAAGCGATGCTGAATTGTGGATAATAGGTGGCAAGCATGAAAAGAAGCTGAAGACTAAAAAAGCTGCAGTGGAATCTATAAAAGCTCAACAAGAGTCTCTAAATTCCTTCTCTCCCTCTTCTTACAGCTAAACTAGAAGAATTTAAAACACAAATATTAGACCTTTAGCTACCCTCATTGTTAGAGGGCTCTAAGAGCTGACTGGGTGTAATTGCTATTTCAGTCTTTTAGGAATAGTGTCTGGATGCAGTGATTTCCCCAACCTGCCTTTCCATTTTACTCATGGTTTGATTACAGACACTTTAATTTCTTGGAAAATTTGCTTATTCTTGTCTAGAGGCTCCAAGTGATCATGCAGATGGCCAGACTGCTTTTCTTGAATCCACCAGATTGACCTTGTAAAGAGTTCCTAACTGCTAAACTGCAGCATGACTTCTATCTGAGGCCCATTAGATTGGCTCTCTGGAGAAGGCTCCTGACTGCAATTTCTCCTACACTGACCCTTCGCATTTCAGAGCGACCAGATGGAAATTATGCTCCTTCTCCTCGCAACTGCAGTTAGGGGACCTCTTCAGAGAGGGGAATATGAGACAGCTAAGTGAGGTAGAAATATAGTAGGCAGTCAGACAAGGCTCAGCCCTCAAAGGAGTCAGTGCAGAAGATGGGAATGCACCAGGACTGGCTGGAGGTGCATCTGAAGATAAAAATCACAGTGGCTAGTTTTACATATTTCCCTAAGGGATGAATGGAGGTTTGGGATCACTGATAATCAGCCTTTTGTGATTTCTCATCATCTCATTGTGAGTGGATCATCCTCTCCCACCTATGAAGACTAAGCCAAGACCACTAAGACTAAAACTAAGGCTAGGACTAAGGACAAGGTCAAGACTGTAGATTATCAGCCAAGGTTAATGATGTCATTCGCCTACCCTTGCTACCATTAGATCAGTATTACCTAAGCAACCGCACATGCAATCTTTTTGGTTGATCATAATTGTAATCCACATTGTACCCACCTCATGATTTTAGTCTATAAAACTTCCTTTGAGAGGTGGGCTAGTTGGCAACCTATTCAAGGACCTCACCCGTCTCTCGGGACCTCTTCCTATTGCCCATTCCCCCATTCCTATTTCCCATTCTTTTTCTCCAATAAATTTTCCTATGCAAAAAGAAAAGAAGCAGGATTTCAAATGGGGTTATTCAGGATTAGAGTTGTGATCCTCTCTCTTGAATATATTAAATAGCACCAAACCTTGAAAGCAGAAGCTGCATCCAAGGTTAGATGCAATTTGTGCAGCAGAATTTAGGGTATTTTGTGTTTTCAGTAACAGTAGTTCCATGTTTTAGTGAGTACTTTCTAGCTGGCAGTTACTGGGCTAAGAGCTCTCACTTTCTCTCATACATACATATAATATATATATACATATATATATACACATGGGTGTATATTCATATATAATATGATGCATACATACAATCTTATGAGGGAAGGGGTAATGATTGCCACTTTGTAGATGAAAAACAGAGACAAAGAATTTTTCAAGATGATATAGTTGCAAAGTAATACAAGTCATAGGAGTCATGACTGGAATTTTTAGGTATGAAAAACAAACTGAAGAGACATCCAGTTGCAAATGAGATGGAGTAGACACTTCTCTTTATTCTTCCTAGTGAGTATGGCTTAAAAACCCTACATATCATACATGAAACAATTATTAGAAGTCCCTGAAAAGTGGACAAAGAAAACAGAACGTCTAGGGACTCCAGGAAGATACACATTATGCTTTCTTTTTTTTTTGAGACAAGTTCTAACTACATATTTCAAGCTTCCCTTGAACTCACTATGAAGCCCAGGCTGGCTTCCAGCTTGTGATGATCCTCCTGCTCCTTTGCCTGAGCCTCTGGAGTGCTGAGGTTACAGGTTTATGCCACCATGCCAAGATCTAGATTTTCCTTTTAACAATGCCCAGCATTTAAAAAAAAATAGACCAAAAGAACTTGCCAGAACAATCCTATTAGAATGGCTAAAGAAAGTTCTTTAAACTCAAAAAACAATTAGGAAAAATAGAATCTTGGAATATCAAGAAGGAAGGACAAACATTAAAAAGAGTAAAAATAAAGATAAATCCTTTACATTTTTATTCTCTTCTTGAATTTTTGTGGTGCTAAGGATGGAATCCAGGCTATACCCATAAGCCATAACCCTAATCCTGTTCTTGAGCTACTTAAATTACATTTAATTGTTGATGCAAAAACTGTAACATTGTTTAATGTGATTCTCAATGCGTATAGAGAAAATATGTAAGACAATTATGTTATAAATTGGTGACTAAAGGAACTTCAAGAGAAGTATGATTTCTGTGCTTCATTCAAACTGGTGAATTTTTTTTTTTTTTTTTTGCTTATTTGTTTCTATTGGGGATCAAACTCACCACCTCACGCTTGCCAAGCAGGTATCTGTGCCACTGAGCTAAACTCTTGGCCCCAAACTGGCAAAATTTTGATATCAACAAAATCAAGTAATGTAGAACATTATAAAGAAAGTGATAATACCAGCCCCACTTCATTAGCAGTGAAAGGGCAGAGGGCGCTGTATCAGTAGTGTGTTCAGTATGACAATGATTAAGTGTATCTATACACAGAGACAATTTAGAAATGTTTGTGTTCCATGCTGAAAGATGTACTATGGGGAGCTCTGAAAAAAGAGGGTATATATGAGGAGAGGCTGGGAACTTTGATAGGTAAGTGGGGACTGAAAGCCATTGTAATTAGGATACTAAAGAAGATGTAACTTCAATTTATTCTTAAATTCAGATAAATATGGACATAGAGAAAATAATTGCTTTCTTAGAATACCTATGGATGTGATTTGTCAGATCTTGGTATATAGCTAAACCCCTTAAAATGAAAGATCATTTCTAAAAAATTGTTTTCTAGATTTCCTCAATATTTCTTCATTATCTAAGAGACTGTACTGTTTAAAAATTGTCCCTGTATGCAAACTAGTCTCTTCCAAGATGTGTTTACATTTTGCTCATATTTTGAGTTGAAATACAGCTTTCATATTTATTTTTTAAATCACTTTTTTTTTTTTTTTTGCCTTTTTCATTTTTATCGGTACCGGGGATCGAACTCACGACCGCCTGCTTGCAAGGCAGGTGCTTATGCTGCTGAGCTAAATCCCCAGCCCCCTAAAGGATATCATTAAAGCATTATGATTGCATTAGTCAGAATTCTTTAGTTGCAAATGACAAAAATCAAGTTGGCTCAAACAGGCCTGGAGGGGTGTGGCTCAGTAGAATAGGACATACTTACCACATGCAATCCTGGATTCAATCTCCAGTGCCAAAAAAAAAAAAAGCAAATTTGGATGGAAAGGAGTTACCTTTGACTAAAGAGCAAACAGTGAGTGCTGGTTCAGCAGTATTTCCAGCTGTGCCTCAGATCTTGTTTTACTGCCTGCGGTCTGCCTCCCATTAGACCAGCAGCTGAATTCGATTCTCATAGCAGCAGCTCAACCCCTGCTTTATTTTTTTCAAAGAAGGAAAAAATATGTAGGCTTTATTTTTAAAAGAGCAATTACAGTCATCAATAAAACACCTGCATACTAACAGTCTTTTTAAATTGAGATTGTCAAACCCTACTCTGAACTATATATACAAAAGTCTACATGCAACACTGCTTGTGAGAATCTAAGCCCCCATCCACCTGCATTTGTGGAAAAATTCTCTTGCATGAAACTGGTGCCAAAAAGGTTGAGGACTGCTTTTTTTTTTTAATCTGTACCAGGGATTGAACTCACAACCACCCACTTGTAAGGCAGGTGTTTATGCCGCTGAGCTAAATCCCCCGCCTGAGAACTGTTGACCTTAATGATATACAGATTTGGAAGTTCAAACAGTCTTCAGGGCCTCATGTTTTTCTCTTACAATTGTAGGCTATTTCTCTATTCCAGAAAAGTTTCTTTCCAACCAATAAGCAAATAATAAGCCCTAGAGAGTACTCTAATTGTCCAGCGTAGAAGTACCATGACTATGTCTGAAATAATCACTGTGCACCAGAGAGGATGGCCAGGCCTGGTCACCCACGCAACCCCTCAAGAAAGAGGTATTCTGGTCCCAAATAAGAGAAGAAAATTCAGATTACCCCAAAAATGACGATGTTCAGCAGATATCTACTAACCATATATGATAATAAACAAGATACTGACTCCAAGGGGTACATTCACCCATTTTTTTCCCTCTTTTCTCCCTAGTTTCTTACACAATTTAGTATATTGCTTTACTTCATTTGTAAGATGCTATTCCAGCCTGCAGTCTCTGATATTTTTTTTTATTGGTACCAGGGATCAAACTCACAGCCACACACTTGCAAGGCAGGCGCTTAGGCCACTGAGCTAAATCCCCAGCCCTAGCTCTCTGATATTTAAACAACTGGAAATTTCTAATTATACTCTGGGAAAATTCTTGGTCACTTTGAGATTTTCCCATTCTCTGTTGAAAAAAATTTTAAACATTTTTTCAATGTAATAACTGTAGTAATCAGTTTATTATACAGATTAAGCAATCATTCATGAACATACAGGCTTCAGAGAAGCAACTAGGCCTTCAATACACACAAGCATTTTTATCAAATGAATTTTCTTTTTTTTTTTTTTTTTTTTTGTCTTTTTCATTTTTACCAGTACCAGGGATCGAACTCACGACCGCCTGCTTGCAAGGCAGGTGCTTATGCCGCTGAGCTAAATCCCCAGCCCCTATCAAATGAATTTTCACCCTGACATTAAAATAGTCCTAAGTAATTAAAAACATAAGAAAAATGCGAGGCATGGTGGTGCACACCTGCAATCCCAGCGCTCAGAGGCTGAGACAAAAGGATTACCATGAGTCTGAGACCAGCCTGGGATATAAAGTGAGTTTGCGGCCAGCCTGAACTACATAGTAAGAGCTCATATCAAAAAAACAAAAACAAACAAACAAAAAAAACAGTACTCTTAGTTATTAGCCATGTATTAACATATAAACCAAAGAACGTGGAGAGAAAAGGACTAGAAGGACAAAGATTGAAGGGGTAAAGACATGTAAAAGAGTTGAGAGCAAAGCCCATCACATTTTATGTAATGATAGCTCCAATTCATTTAAATGTTGGCCAGTTTAAATTAGACCTTAAAATACAGGATGTAGGTAGATTTTAATCTCGTTGTTCATAACTTTCACCAAAATTATAGGTCCATCAGAATAAAATGAATACAGAAACAGCTACACGTTCTTCATCTTTTATTTTTCATAGCAGTTCAATTGAAAACATTGTTTGCCCACTAAGGTTATAAATAAAATATAACTGGTAAAATCAGAAGCTCCTTTTATTAAAAGAAGTAATGTATGATTAAAGCAGTTCTCAGAAAAAGAATTCCAACCTACATCCACCAATCACAGACTAGGTGTGCCTCTGACATGTTCCCACATGTCCTGGACATACCTTACATGTGCACGGGTCGTCTCATGCTCACTCCACCCATCCTAAAGCCTTGGAGAGTCAAGGTCTGCTTTAGGTATTACTATGCTTTAGAAAAAGGAGGGAGGAGAGGTTGCAATGAAATTGAAAAGACAGAGACCCACTATTCCATTTACCTGCCTCCTTCGCTTTTAAGATTGACCAGTTGTTATACAACTTTTTGATGAGCCTATCAAAAAGCAAAGAATTTTGTATCCAAGTAGTTTATATAAATTTTTTCCTTACTGCCTTAAAAATTTTCCCTTGTCTCAAGTTCTTTGAAGATAACTTTAGAATGGCACATGAGTTCCCAAAGCAATGACAATATTCTTTGGAAGGAAAAAATGATATAAATTTGTATATATACACTTAAGATAGCTAAGATGATCGTACAACTAATTCTATTAGTTCTTGGAACAAAACAGTTAACATTCATAGGATTAGATCAATTTTGCATGTTTATATCTGGTAATCTGAGTAACTCTTTTCAAGATAGCCAAGCAAAATAACATTAGTTATGTTCCTACCACCATTTTGAACACCTATATCATTATTGTTTTGGGCTCTTTCTTACTGTTATTTATTTATCTCTGGTTTTCTTTTATTGTATTTTGCTTTGTTTTGTTTTGTTTTTCCCTCTAATACAGAAAGGATAGATGTACATATGTAGGCTTATACATGCCTAGAACTTCTCCTAAAGGATTTACAAGAATTGATTTTATTACATACAAACAGCTATTTTTAAGAAAATGAGATATTATGGTAGTCATTGCTGGTTTCCTATTATCTTGTTTTGAAGTCCAATAATGCTTTTATTCTTTTTTTATTGGTTTTTAGTCTGTTTTCTATTATTTGATTTCAATGTGTGAAGGTATAGACAGCTATTTTGAAGAGAACAAGGGACATTATGGTAGCCATTGTTGATTTTCCTGTTGTCTTTCCTGTTTGAAGGCTGGTAATGCTTTAATTCTTTTGTTTTGATCAATGTTATACTGTTTTATTGTGTGTGAAGATATGGACAACTATTTCAGGGAGAACAGGAGACATTTTGGTAGCCATGGTTGATTTCCTGTTGTCTTGTCTTGAAATCCTTTGTTGCTTGCATTGTTTTATTGTGATCTTCTTTGTTCTGTTTTATTCTCTTTAAAAAAAAAAAGAAGATATGGTAGTTTTATACAATGAAGTACAACTCAGAAATAAAGAAGGATAAACTTAAGGCTTTTATGAGTAAATGGATTCAACTTGAGACTGTTGCAGGCAGCTGAGCTAGTTAGAAATATCATAGGCAGTCAGACAGGGCTAGGCGCTCGAGGAAGTCGGTACAGAGGACCAGATGTCTGATGACCCTGGAGGAGATACCTCTAGTTGTGGCCAAATTTCGGGACAGAAGGCAAAACAAATGCAACCACACCCTTAAGTATAATCCTTAGGGATTAAATCTGGATCATTTTGAGAAGTCAGGAGTCACCATTCCAATTTCTAGGGAGGAGTCACTGCTCTCTAAGAATGCCTACCTTCTACATGACTTGATTCCCAATTTGTTCCCAATTTAGTCAATTTTACCTGAACAATTAATCTTATTGGCTAAACATAGATCTGTCCCACCTCATGGCCATTTACCTCACAAGTTCCCAATTTTCCCCAATTTCAGACCTGCCTCACCACATGGTTTTATTCTATAAAAACTCCAAGAAATATAGAATCTTTGGCAACCCACTCGGGACCCCTTCTGTCTCTCTCTCACTGAGACAGGAGCTTTCTTTCTGTCAATAAGTATTTCTGCTCTTAACCTCCATTGTTCCTAAAATCCATTCTTCGATTTTAGAGAACAGGAACTCACTCCAGACATATAGTAGGTCGGGAATTTCCTTCCCCTATATCAAGACCATAATCATAAATGAAATAAGTCATACTTACATATGTAAACATCATTGTCTCCCTAGGGTGAGAAGCTGGAAGTGTAAATAGGATCCAAAATGTACAACAGCTATTGTAAAGTGGGAAAAAAAACCTCAAAACAAAAGAAAAACTGGGATGATGGAGTGGAGAAAAGGAAAGGAAAAGCAAAAACATATATATGTGTGTGTATATATATACATACATATATAAAAATAGTTAAGATAATTATACTACTAATTTTTCTTGGTTCCTTGAAAAGAAAAGTCTGTGCTAATATTGTTTGTGAAGAGTTTTCTGGCACAATAGAGAAGTAAAAATACAAAACAAACAGGTTTATTGAGATGAGGCCATGGAAAGGAGCACACCTCCTCTGGTGGCTGTGCTGGCTCCTTCGACGGGAATATGGGGTACATCCGAGGCGGGGTGGTGGTGCTTAGGGCAGGCATTGATGATGCGCCAGGAGCTGATTGGAATTTTCTGTGCATGCAAACAGAAAGTTGTTGCAATTAGTGCTGAAGACGCAGCAGGAAGTGGTAGGTGTACCTGTTTGGGTCTCCTGCCACATTAGATCACCACCATAACTGTACAATAATTTATTTTAGGGCAATTTACTCTTTCATTTTGGACAATTAAATGCTGATATCTTGTAAAAAATTCAGTGGTATCTCATTTTGATTTTAGTTTTCCTAAGGACTAATGATAGCATCTTTTCATTAACTTATTTTCTCTGACGAAGTATCTGTTGAACTTTTGCCCAGTTTTAATGGTATTTGTTTTCTAAATATCAACTTTTAAGATAAAAGTTATTAATAAATTCTATGTACAACCTTTTAACATAATTCTATTTTGTAGGTATTTTCTCTGAGTCAATGGTGTGAATTCCCATCCACATAACAGTGTTTATGTTTTTTGGTTTTTGGTTTTTTCTCCCCCTGGTGCTGGGCATTGAAACTAGAGCACGGTAGGCGAGCACTCTACCACTAAGCTACGCTTCCAACCTAATCATATCTTCTGAACACCAGACATTATTTCTTGTTTTGTTTCTTGTGGATTGCACATTTGATATTATATTTAAGAAATCCTTGCACACCCAAAATTACAAGGATTTTCTCTTATGTTGTCTTCTGTAAGTTTTGTAGTTTTAAAAATTTTACATTTAAGGGATGTTTTAGCTCAGCGGCACAAGTGCCTGCCTGGCAAGTGTGAAGTCATGAGTTCAATCCCTGGTACCGCTAAATAAATAAATACAAAAAAAAGATTTACATTTAGATCCATGATCAGTAAGTATTTTATGCCTTATCTTAAGGGGAAAGTATTTAATAGTTTGCATTAAATGTTACATTGGCTGCAGATTTCCTGGAGATGTTCTTCATCGAATGTAGCAAATTCTCTTTGATTCCTATTTAGCTGGAAACTGGATCCTTTAAAAGGTTATGTAACTAGATTTTCAGATTAAAAATGCCAGAGCACATCCATTTCTTTGCTTTTTCTTGAATCTTCAAGAAATAATCATAGGTGGGATTAAAAAAAATAGGCCTATAAGAATAAGGAATAAAGGTCAAAAAATTAGCCCCCCAAATAGACAGAAAGGTAAAAAATTGACCTACAGCTAACAACCCTCCCATTGTAAGGGAATCAAATCAGAGCTTTGAAGGAAAGCAAGCCAGCCAGACTTCAAGATATTCTGCAGGTAGGGTGAAGAGTGGGAGGATGGCTCGGTCGTCAGTACATATAAAAGCTCTCAAAGCACCAGTTTAGAGAGCAAGGTTATTGTCCCAGCCTTGTGCCACCAGAAGGCCATCACTACTCCACTGCACTATGTGACCGGATGTTAGCACTAGAAGAATGAAACTGAAGAGGATCACAGGCAGAGCTGAGGACAGGGGTACATTACATGAGATGCAGGGCTAAATTAGGCCCTGAATGGAGGGAATTTCCCCCAGAATACTGACAACCAGACTTAAGCACTGGTGTTTGTTTTCTAGGTCTGTTGTAACAACACACCACAAAGGAGTGGTTTAAAACAACAGACATATTATGTCCTGCAGTTCTGCTAGCTAAAAATCCAAAATTCATGCCGTGCTCACTCTAAGCATCTAAAACCTTCCTTGCCTTTTGCAGTTTCCGGTAACTCCGGCGTTTCTTGCCTTGTAGCTGCACCCTTCAGTCTCAGCGTTCACCCTCACGTGGTCCTCGTCTCCTTGTTCGTGTCCATTTCTCTTTTTCCTATAATGACACCATCATTCTGGACTAAACACTCACTGTATTATGACTTATCTTAATATCATTGCAGTGATCCTACTTCCAAGCAAGGTCACATTCTAAAATACAGAGAGCGAGAACTTCAATATATGTTTTTAGTGGCACACTACAAGCTATAGCTGCATCCCAGGCAATTGATTAGAGAATCACAAAAGCAGGGAGAGAGGTAGGAAGGGAGAGAAAGAGAAAAGGAAAGAGAATACGAGAACTTTCTCTGCAGGAAAACTGACCAAGTTAAAAAGAAAATACCTCACAGGCACTGACATTGAAGCCCAACACTGAAGTTCCAGAGATTTGTCTCACACATGCAAGGCTTCACAGGGCTTCCAATAACTTTTTGTTATCTTCCTTTTAAGTAAACATTTAAAGAAACACTATCACGAAAACAAAGGTGAAAAAGAAAAGGAAGTTAGAGTGCACAGCACATTTGAGGAAGAGAAAAGAGTTCCTGGAAGAGCTAAGATGTTACATCTAGGACGCAAGAAGAGATTTTTTTTTTGTCTTTCTGACACAGAGTCTCACCATGCAGTTCAGGCTGACCTTCAGCTCACCTCATAGCTCAGGCTGGTCTGGGCTCTCAAGTGCCTCAGGCTCCCAAATGCTGGAATTACAGGTGTGCACCACCATGCCAAGCTAAGAAGAGATTTCTTAAAAGTCCAGTAAAAGAATCAAAAACAGCTCTTGGAAATTAAAAATATGACATCCACATTCTTTAAACACATTCAGTCAACAAGTTGGAAACTAAAATAAAAATTTCTTCTAAAAAGTAGAACAAAAATAGTGTATGTGGGTTATAGGAGGTGGAAAGATACGAAAATTAATGAGTGCAACTAGTCAAAGAAATCCAAAAACCAACAAATCTGAGTTCTAGGAGACAAAGGAACAAATAGAGGTGAGAATTTTTTCAAGAAAACGAGACAAAGCTTCACATAATAGGATGTGAATTTCCACATCACAAGGTTAAAGAATGCCAATAAATTATAACCATATAAAGACACATCATCTTGCCGGACATGGTGGTGCATGCCTGTCATCCCTGCACTTCAGAAACTGAGGCAGGAGGATTTTTATGAGTTCAAGGCCAGCCTGGACTACATAGTAAGTTCAAGACCATCCTAGACTACACAGCAAAATCTTGTCTAAAAAATCTTTTAAAAATCATCCCGTAATTCCACTATAGTTGAAATACATAAAACATTATATAATTTCTTAACAAAATATTGAAATCCAAAAGACCTTTGAGCAATGCCTTCCAAACTGTAAGAGAAAATTATTTACAATATGGAATTATATACTTATTATATCATTTAAGTATAAAGACAAACAAATATTCAATCAGAAACCTCAGGCTTCAGATATTTATCTTCCAGTGTAGGATGTCTTCAGAAGGCAAGAGTGTACCCAAGAAAGAGAAAATTATGGGATTCAAGACAAAGGATAGAAAAAGGCAATTCCTTGAATTGTTCTGAATGAAGTCACAAGATAGCTGTGCAATCCACCTAGAAAGGGCCGAGTCTAGGCTAGAGCAGGATAAAAGGCTCCAGGGAAGATGCTTTCAAGGACAACACTGCACTGATAAATTAATGTGTTCAGATAGTTTTTAGGAAAACTTTTATAATTCTAGCAAACATTTTGAGAATAAATTAATGATAAGTAGGTAAAATATTAACAAGAACCAAGGCAACTATATATTTACAGTTTGTACAAAAAGCATGACATAGGGAGGTGCTGAATCTGATTCCTGGTACCAAAAAAAAGGAAAGAAAGACAAAAGAACATATAATCATAATTTTATAATTCTATATAGCTCAGTAATAAGCAATAGGATCTGTAATAAAATAACCATGAATGTTGGGCTGACCACAATTGTGGTCTAAATGTACTGGCAAAATGGGATGGGAAGTAGTGAAGATGAGGAGAGAAAAATGAAAGTGTAGGAAAAATAAAGTTCCTATTTCTATTTGGAAAAGACATAGTTAATGCAATTAATGTTAACTTTTTTTGTTAAGTCTTGCTATGTTGCCCAGTCTGGTATCAAACTCCGGGACTCAGGGATCCTTCTACCTCAAGTTCCCACTAATGTTATTTTTTGCAAATTCAAGAAATAGTCTCATAAACTGATTTTTTTGAAAGTTGAAATAATGAGATACTTTTTTATTAAGGTTAATTACAAAATCAAATGATGCCATGAAAGTTTTTTATTTTATTGATACATTTAGATTTACATAATGATAATGCTCATCATGGGGAATTTGTGTCTGTACACGATATATCTTGCTTCTTTTTTTGTTTCCTAGTCTCCTCCCATTCCTTCAACCCCTCATCCTCTCCTTATTTATGTTGTAACCCACCCAAAACAAAAGGTCCCATGATGAAAAATGCGGCAGGATCCCTGAGATGATAAACGGGGCAAGATGTCTTTTTTAAAAGAAGTGCTTTTATTTTACCTGGCCCAGCAACACAGTGCAGATGGAATTTGCAAAGCTGTGCAACTGAGTTAGAATTTTGACTGATTTTTATAGTTCATTTATGATTAGCTCATTGATCATTAAGTACATAGCGATGAAAAACAGAAACAAGGTGGGCCTTTGTTCACCTTTGCTTGAGGTCAGAGGCATTTCACAGTGGGTGGTTAGCCAATTCATAGCCCTTGGTCTGCCAACTCCAGGAACATTTGTGTCTCATGAAGGGAACAATGGTTGACACAGCATCCTTTGTCTCTTACAAGGGGAACAAAAGTTGACACAGCACACAGGTTACTAAGGTGGGGGGGGATGGTGCATACAGAACAGCATGACGATGTGGTCAGTTAATTTATAACAAATTTATAACAATGTGGTAGGTGCTCCAGGTACATGGTTACTAGGGTGATAAGCATAGAGCACAACAATTTACAAAGCTTTGTTTTTCATTTTTTCCTAGTTCCTTCTTTCCTTTCCTCTTCCATCTCCCTAGTTCCCCTTCTCATCTGAACATTTTCTTCCTGTTTCACTATTACACATTTTGGCCCTTAATCACACTTGCAATATTTGAAAATGTATGTCCAGCTTATTTCATTTAACAATATGGTCTCATGGTGTATGCATTTAGCTAGAAATGTCTCAAGCTTAATTCTTTATGGGAGAGTCATACTCCATTGTATTTTTTTAAAAGTCCTCATCTTCTTTATCCATTAACCAATTAATGGACATTCAAGATATTTCCAAGATATTTAGCTATGCAAACTGTGCCATTATAAACAGGAGTGTGCATTTATCGCTGAGGAATGATACTTTTATTCTTTTGGGAAAATTTGAAGAAGGGAAATAGCTAGGTTGAATGGAACCTCCAGTTAGTTTCTTTTGAGAAATCTCCACATTGATTTTCACAGTGGTTGTACCAGTTTAAGCTCTAACCAACAGTAGAGAAGGGCTCCTTTCCCCCACCACGGCCCCTCCAGCATTTGTTATTGGTTGATTTCTTAATGATAGCCATTTTTTCTGGGGTGAGATGGAATCTCAGCATTCTTTTAATCATAAACATATTTTAAAATGCAGTAGTGAGATAAGGTAGAAGAAATAAAAATTAGCAGAGCAGCTACAAGCAAAATTTTAATTTAAAAATTGTTCTTTTAAGAAAACTGCACCTTCAGGACATAACCAGTGTTATCCAAGGTTACAATGGTCTTTTTCCTTCCAGGATTCCACTACAAAAAGTCCTAAGATACAACAGATTCATGGGTTCCATAGACTTCCACCCTCAAAGAAACAATACTATTAATTAGCAATGATATCTCTAAACACCAAACATATCCTACTCCCCACTACACACTACACACTCACTGGGGAGTGAGCCCAGGGCCTTGCACTGAGCTATACCCTGCTGCTTTTTTTAAAAAAATTGAGACAGGCTCTTACTAAATCACTAAACTGCCTATACTAGGCTCAGATTCAGGATTCTTCTCTCAGTCTCCCAAAATTCTGGCCTGTAGTTTGCATTCTAATCTAACCTACTAATGAGTAACTTGACAAATGCCAGAAATCCACTTCCTATCAGTTATGGTGAATCTTCTAGCAATGGATGCCCAAACTACAACCCCAAACCCACTTGTTTATTGCAAAGTGCCAACACTGAAATTAAACCTGAATATTGAAATTTTAGTTTAGACTCACTCATACACTACATCTTTTGTCTTAAAAGAAAAACAACGTACGTGCCATAGGTTCACGATCACTGTGAGACTATTCATCTCAAGACCATATAAAAAGCCTCCTCACCTCAGATGGCTATATGCTTTTCAAGCACCTGGATTCCCTTTTTTCTGAGTATGTACTTCTTTGACTTCTATTAAGTCTGTTTAAGCTTCTCACAGTAGTATCCTGATGCGGCTTGCTGTGATATAGTCAGAAAACCTACTCCATAAATTGGAATAAATTGAGCCTCCCATCTCCTATTTGGAGAGACTTCCTTGAGTCACATGGTAACTATAATAAGCACTTTTTAAAAAAAAGTTAAAAGCGCTTAAAGAAGTTACCTCTGGAGCATGAATATTTATAATGGGAAAGATAAACAGAGGGTCGCAACTGTCTGCTATCAAGCTTTTGATATATTTGACTTTTTTTTTTTTGTCTTTTTTGAGACAGTTTCACTATGCAGTTCAAGCTGGCCTTGAATTCACTTTGTAGTTCAGGCTGGCCTTGACCTTATGGCAATCGTTCCTCAGCCTTCCAAGCGCTGGGATTACAGGAATGTGCTACCATACCCAGCTAAACATATGTGTCTTTAAAAATATGTAACTTAAGCATTTGATTGCAATAGAATATGCATGCAGAAATGTGCACATTTTCCATGTTAAATTTTTATTTTAAAAATTCAGTTAAAGGAACAAAAAAAGTTTGTATAGATGTGGCCCTGGACATAATTGACTGCTGATTGGAACAGTTGGAGGTGTTCTTGAAGGTACTGATTGCAGAAGAATTGGTCGGTGGTTCTCAAGTACTTTGGACATTTCTATGGAAAAAGTAATAAATAATACTATTGATAATTTTCAGATAAATGATTAACTATAACTTTCTCAGGAAAAGCTGGTTACATTCTTAAAGGTTTTTTAAATGGCTTTTAAACTACCAAAGGGATTCTGGGGATTGAATTCAGGGCTTTTGCTACCTTTCTAGCCCTTTATTATTTTTTATTTTGAGACAGGGTCACACTAAATTGCTGAGTAACTCAAGCTGGGTTCAAACACGCAATCCTCCTGCCTCAGCCTCTCAACAATGCTGGAATTACAGGCTTGTGTTGCCACACCAGGCTTTGAACTGTTCTTAAAGAACAACTCATTTTGGTTTAAGTTAAATTAATGAGATTATGTGCATCTCAGCCATGGTGTTTTCTAATTATTTGTATATAATTGTTTACTTTTGTTAAAATCAATATTATTGTTTTTAGAAGCCTCAAATTGTAATGAAAACAGTAATACTACTACAAAGAAAACTTACCTGTTTTAGACATAAGTCTATTGCTTGTCTGGAATAAGGCTAATTTTAAACTCTTAGAAATGAGCATTAGGTGAAAATTTCCAAGTTCCAAGAAATCAATAACGAGTTAGATATTCTGCTGCTCCTTTTTCTCTATGGCAATGCTTCTCAACCTTATTTGCAGCTAGGGCCACTAGGGACACTTGTAGAATTTCAGACCCCAGGCCATACTTCAGACCAGATAAGTTAGATAGCAGGAGGTGGGACTCACACACTGGTATTATTGTGAAAACTCCCCAGGTCATTCCAGTGTGTGCTAAGATTACAAACTGCTACTCTCTGGAAAATAGCAATGAGCAACATTAAGATTCTAAAAGACTAGTTTCAATTTTTTAAAGTAATCTCAACTCTATGTCAAACAAAATTTAATTTTTTACCTTTTTTGAAAAAGATAGCTTTAAGTAAGGAGAAAATTTCATCTCAATCAGTCACTTTTCAAAGGAGACTTTCACATAACTTCATTCAGGGCAAAAAAGATTGGCAGGGATGACATCCAACTACCCTTCATAAGAAATAACCCTATGACTCATATGAGCTTCATCAACAGTCCCTCTCTTTGTAACATTAAATAAAAAATTTGCACATTTTGCAAAATAAGGTATCAAGATGTAATTTTTCTCCCATGAAAGCATCCATTGAAGTGTATAACTCAATATTTTTTTAGTATATTCACAAAAGTATGTAACAATCATCACTATCAGAACATTTCATTATCACCAAAGAAACTCCACACTCATTAGCACTCATTTCCCCTCTAGGGAAATCCCAGCCCAACGCCAAAATTAATGTAATTTCTGTCATATGGATTTGCCTATCCTGGATGTTTTGTATAACTTGAATCACCACATATGTGGTCTTTTGTAATAGTCTCTCAATTTTTCATTATTCGTATTGTAATATGTACTTTATTTCTGTTTATAAGTGAATAATAGATCATTGTTAAAACTATTTGCATGCTCCATTATCTCTTATAGACAATTTATTTTATTTTTGTACAGTACCTTTCATTACAATAGAATTAGCATAGGCAGAGCCAGGGATTGAGATTTAGCTCAGTGGCACAAGCACCTGCCTGGCAAGTGTGAGGTTGTGAGTTTGGTCTCTGGTACCAAAAAAAAAAAAAAAAAAAAAAAACCCCAAACAATTCTTATCACCCTACATGTTATGATGACAAGAGTGTAGAAATTGTAAAATGTCTTCCCTGTTATTATGTCACAGAATAGTGTAAAGATCAAACATATCTAGTTTTTATGATTCTATGCATTTTAATGCCAATTTTTCACATCAATTTTTAACAAAATATTTCCACCAAAGGTTGACTATATAACGATATGTCTATCTTCTTTCTCAAATCCTCTATTAAATATTATATAATTGTTTGCTACCTTAATGTATCCCAAACCAATAAAATAAATTAACAATATTATTAATTAGTATTAAAATGTGGGTTTATACTTCAATAAAAAGCCAAGGATTTAGACCAAATCTTATGCCAGACTCTCTATTTAACCTCAGACCTGAATTGTCTTCCACATAATCATGTGAAGTATGTTTTCTTTCACTGCTATGAATTTGGTGATGACAAAGAGGGCCTCAGGGAAGTTACCCTTCTAGTCTGTCCACTGTGTCATATCAGTTACTGCACATGGAAAAATCAACCAATAACGAGAATACTTCAAGGAAATAATTACCTTTGTTCTTCATACTTGCAGAACTGTGAAACATCTTGTGGCTAGTTAATTAGGATCAAATGTATGTCATTCAGTCACAAATCTCCACCTCTTACAAGACACTTACCAGTCTATCATCACACATCTACAAACTGCCCAGCAACATGGTCTTTTAGGATGATGATCCTCCATCTTCCAGTCTGCCAGCCCATTATAATAAAACAATTTTCTCTATCACCACCTTCCTTCTCCTGTAACTTGTTTTTTGCCATGCAACAAGCAGACTGAGCTTTTCAAGGTACCACATATTGATGGCACAATAGCTATAAAGGCAACAAAGAAGGTCACCATTATCCAAATTAAAAGGTTGGAGTAAATATCAGTGCACTGTTTTGTTAACTTTTGTTTGCTGGCTTGGCTTGGCTTGGCTTGGCTTTGCTGTACTAGGAATTGAGCCCAGGGCCTGCTGGGAAAAATCTCTACTCAAGACCTCTACTCAAGAGGAGAGCTCTATAATTCTAGATCTTCTTTGTTTTTTATTTTGATATGAGAGTTCTTTAAATTACCTAGGCTGGTCTTGAACTTGTGATCCTCCCATTTCAGCTTCCCAGAGCTCTGGGTTTACAAGCATGTGCTATCATTCTCAATTTATTCACTGTTTTGACAGAAGCAATATATTACTTCACTCTCACATAATAGTGAACAAAATCATGAACATAATGGGTCAAATGGAATTTCTACTTTCAGTTTTTTTTTGAGGTATCTCCATATTAATTTCCATAGTGATTATACTTTGTGTTCCAATCAACAATGTAGAGCATTCTCTTTTCCCCACAGCCTCGCTGGCATTTGTTATTATTTGATTTCTTGATGATACTCAGTCTTTCTGGAGTAGGAGGGCATCTCAGTGTTCTTTTAATTTGCATCTCTCTAATGGCCACAGATGTTGAGCACTTTTTTCTTTCTTTTTTTGGCCACTTGTACTTTTTCTGGGAAGTGTCTGTTCATTATGGTGGCCCGTTTTTTTTTTTTTTTTTTTTTAATTTAAGAGGAAAAAGAGAAAAACACAAAACAAACCAAAGCGGTGTAAGGGTACACGTAATACAGAACTACAAAAAAAACAAAACAAAACAAAAAAAAACAAAACAAACAAACAAAAAAAAACATAACAGTAAGAAATCACCTGTTAGTAGATTACATATTATGATCTTGAAAATAGTTCCTCAAATCACAGTATCAAAGAATACAAGGTGGACATTCAAACAGGGAGACTGCAAACAGCTGTGTTCAATGATCCAAAAACATTGATATAGTCAGCTATTTAACACCCCTAAACACACTTGCTGTTATATCCGTTAGAGCTCTTTTTCTTTTTTTTTTTTCCCTCTCTTTTTTACAACAAAATTCACGCACTTTGGATTTCATTACTCCTTAGTGCTTATTACTTTTGGGGGGGGGGAGAATACAGTCAAATATGGCAAAACAAAGCTGTCAGTCAATACCAAGGATAGACATAGCACATGATGTAGAACAGAGTACAAGTTTATCAACAATGGTTATCAACGTTGTCCCTTGTTTCCTTAAAAATAATTGTCTATGTCATTAGATATTATAAAGTTGGACAAAACAGTAGAGAACAAGACCAATAAAACTTAGGCATTGTAAACATTACAGGACTTCCAGAGAAGACAATAGTCAAACCAGAATGGGTATCTTAGTGAATCTTATTGTCTTCAAAGTAGTTGCCTATGTCTTCAAACTTGATACTACCATATAGAATGGAACAGAGTCGAATCAGTCAAAACAAGATCGTGGGAGTACTACAGGACTTCAAAACAAGTTAATAGGAAATCAAAAAGAGTTACTATTTATATATCCTAATTTTTTGAATTTTTTCTTTAATTAAGACAAACATAAGAAATGACTAAATAATTTTTTTAAAACAATAAGGGGGAGATTGAGATAAAGCAGGACATAACAATATAACAATAGAGGTCACAGCATGACTGTTTCAACAACCTAGTACTTCACCACCATATAACCTGACTTAATAGTAGTTACCGTAGTGTCTTTTTCCTTGATATATTTGGATAAAACTTCATATACTCTAGCTTCAAATATTTTCAAATCAAGAAGCCCAGAATAAAGCCTTTCTAATTAATGAGTGAAAACTTTATAAGGCTCCAAGGCCACCTAATGGGGAATCATGATTACCACATATTTTTATATATTTGAATCATTACTTACATTAGGGAAACTATTCGGTATTCACACATGCGAGATTGATTTATTTCACTTATGAGTATGGTCTCAAGCTGCGCCCATTTATTGATAAATATCTCAATGTGATCCTTCTTTATAGCTGAATAATACTCCATTGTATAGAAATACCACAACTTTTTTATCCATTCCTCAGTTGATGGACACTTGGGTTGTTTCCAAGATCTGGCGATTACAAATTGTGCTGCTATAAACATAGGTGCACATATATCACTGTGGTATGATGCTTTCAGTTCTTCTGGGAATATGCCTAGAAGTGGAATAGCTGGAATAAGTGGGATTTCCAGTCCCAACTTTTTGAGAAATCTCCAGACAGATCTCCACAAAGGCTGTACCAGTCTACACTCCCACCAGCAGTGCAGGAGAGTTCCTTTTTCCCCACAGCCTCTCCAGCATTTGTTGTCGGTTTTCTTGATCCTGGCCATTCTTTCAGGAGTGAGATGGTATCTCAGTGTGGTTTTAATTTGCATTTCTCTAATGATCAATGATGATGAGCATTTTTTCATGTATTTATTTGCCATTTGCATTTCTTCATCTGAGAATTGTGTATTCATCTCAGATGCCCATTTTTGGATTGGATCTTTGAATTTTGGGGGTCTGAGTTTCTTTAATTCTTTATATGTTTTAGACAAGAGGCCCTTGTCTGAGAGAGAGTTCACTAAAATCTTTTCCCAGTTTGTGGGTTTTCTTTTCACTATGCTGGAGATTTCTTTTGACATGCAGAAACTTTTTAATAAGAAGTGGTCCCAGTTATTGATTCTGGGAAGTATTTCCCGTGCGGTTTGAGTCCTGTTCATGAATTCTTTACCTACTCCTATGTCTCCAAGGTTTCTACCTAATTTGTCTTCCAATAGATTTAGTGTTTCTGTTTTAATATTCAGATCTTTGACCCATTTAGATTTTAATTTAGTACATGGTGATAGACATGGGTCTAGCTTTAGTTTTCGGCAAATGGAGAGCCAGTTTTTCCAGCACCATTTATTAAAGAGACTGTCGTTCTTCCAGTGAACCTGCTTGGCTCCTTTATCAAAGATAAGGTGGTTGAGTGTGTTCGTAGTTGTGGTTGTATCTTCTAATCTATTCCACTGATCTTCGGCTCTGTTTTGATTCCAATACCATGTTGATTTTACTACTGTTGCTTTGTAGTATAACTTCAAGTCAGGGATTGTGATGCCTCCTGCTTTGTCTTTGCTGCTTAGAATTGCCTTTGTGATTCTAGGTCTCTTCTGGTTCCAGATGAAATTTAGGAGTGATTTCTCTAGATCTATAAGGTATGTTGATGGAATTTCTATTGGGATTGCATTGAATCTGTATAACAGTTTTGGGAGAATGGCCATTTTCACAATGTTTGTTCTTCCTATCCATGAGCAAGGGATGTCTTTCCATTTTCTGAGATCATCTTCAATTTCCTTTTTCAGTGTATTATAATTTTCACTGTATAAGTCTTTCACTTCTTTCGTAAGAGTAATTCCTAAATATTTCATTTTTTTGCTTGCTAATGTGAATAGTCCAGTTTCTCTTATTTCCCTCTCTGTAATTTTGTTGTTCGTGTATAGGAATGCTATTGATTTCTGAGTATTGATTTTGTATCCAGCCACATTACTGAATTTATTTATTGTATCTAAGAGTATTTCAATGGAGTTTAGGGAGTCTTCTATGTAGAGTATCATGTCATCTGCAAACAATGATAATTTAACTTCTTCTTTTCCTATCTTTACCCCTTTTATTTCTCTTTCTTGCCTAATTGCTCTGGCTAGTACTTCCAGTACTATATTAAATAGGAGTGGTGATAAAGGACATCCTTGTCTTGTGCCCGATTTTAAAGTAAAGGCTTTCAATTTTTGGCCATTTAGTATGATGCTGGCTGTTGGTTTGTCATAAATGGCCTTTATTATATTGAGGTAAAGACCATTTATTCCAATTTTCTGTAAAGTTCTTATCATGAATAAGTGTTGGACCTTATCGAAGGCTTTTTCTGCATCTATAGAGATGATCATGTGATTCTTATTTTTGGCTTTATTGATATGGTGGATTACATTTATTGATTTGCGTATGTTGAACCATCCTTGCATTCCTGGGATGAATCCCACTTGGTCATGGTGTATAATCTTCTTGATGATTTGCTGGATCCTATTTGCCAATATTTTATTGAGGATTTTTGCATCTGTGTTCATTAGGGAGATCGGTCTATAGTTCTCTTTTATAGTTGGGTCTTTCTCAGGTTTTGGTTACTAGAGTAATATTTGCTTCCAGGAATGACTTAGGAAGGATTGCTTCCCTTTCAATTTCATTGAATAGTTTGAGGAGTGTCGGCATTAGGTCTTCTTTATATTTCTTGTAGAATTCTGCAGTGAATCCATCTGGGCCTGGGCTCTTCTTGGTGGGTAAGGCCTTAATTACATTTTCAAGTTCATTAGCAGAGATTGGGTTATTCAACAGTTTTATATCCTCTTGATCTAGCTTTGGTACTTCATATGCTTCTAAGAATCTGTCTATTTCTTCTGTGTTATCAAACTTTTGAGAGTAGAGGTTTTCGAAATAGGTGTTGATGATCCTCTGTATTTCTATTGGGTCTGTAGTGATTTCTCCTTTTTCATTTCTTATTGCATGAATTTGAGCTTTTTCTTCCCTTTTTTAAATAAGGTTGGCTAGGGGCTTATCGATTTTATTTATTCTTTCAAAGAACCAACTCTTTGATTCGTTGATTCTTTGGATTGTTTTCTTAGTCTCTATTGCATTGATTTCTGCTCTGATTTTTATAATTTCCTCTCTTCTTTTGGCTTTGGGCTTGACTTGCTCTTCTTTTTCTAGCTGTTTGAGGTGTAGCATCAAGTTATTTATTTGTATTCGTTCTGTTTTCCTGATGTGGGAACTCAGTGCAATAAATTTTCCTCTCAGAACGGCTTTCATTGCATCCCACAGATTCCGGTAAGTTGTATCTGCATTTTCATTTTCTTTTAGGTATTGTTTAATTTCTTCTTTAATTTCTTCTGTGACCCACTGATTACTCAAGAGTGTGTTATTTAGTTTCCATGTGTTTGTGGAATTTTTGCAGTATCTTTTGTCATTAATTTCTAATTTCAGAGCGCTATGATCTGATAATATGCAAGGGATGATTTCAACTTTTTTGCATTTGCTTAAATATGTTCTGTGAGCTAATATATGGTCTATTTTAGAAAATGATCCATGTACTGCTGAGAAGAATGTGTATTCTGATGTTGTTGGGTGGAACATTCTGTATATGTCTATCAAACCCATTTGTTCACAGGTGTGATTCAGTTCTGTTATTTCTTTGCTCATTTTCTGTCTGGTTGATCTGTCCCTTGGTGTCAGTGGTGTATTAAGGTCTCCTGTTACAATTGTGTTACTGATAATTTGAGTTTTCATTTCTGTTAATAATTGTTTTATATAACTGGGTGCTCTGGAGTTTGGTGCATATATATTTAAGATAGTTATCTCTTCCTCTTGGAGTTTTCCTCTTACGAGTATGTAGTGACCTTCTTTGTCCTTTATGGTCATTGTTGGTTTAAAGTTCACGTTGTCTGCAAACAGAATGGCTACTCCTGCCTTTTTTTGGATTCTTGCTGCATGGAGAATTGTTTTCCATCCTTTGACTTTCAGTCTGTGAGTATCCTTCTGGGTTAGATGGGTTTCCTGTAAACAGCATATGGTTGGATTTTGTTTCTTGATCCATTCTGCTAGTCTGTTTCTTTTGATTGGTGCATTGAGACCATTTACATTAATGGTTATTACTGTTAAATGCTGGTTAATTGTAGGAATGTTATCTCTCTGCTGTTGCATCTTTATCTTTCTGTTCTGTTTAATTATTTGCTTTGCTTAGTGGTTTTTTCCTTTGTGTATCTAAACTGTCTTTCAATATTTTTTGCAGGGTTGGTTTGGTGTTCATGAAGTTCTTCAGCTGTTCTTTGTCATGGAAGTATCATATTGCACCATCTATTTTGAATGATAGTTTTGCAGGATATATCAGTCTCGGTTGGAAATCATTTTGCTTTAGGATCTGGAATACTTCACTCCATGCTCTTCTTGACTTTATCGTTTGTGCTGAGAAGTCTGCTGTGATTCTGATAGGTTTTCCTTTATAAGTGATCTGTCTTTTCTCTCTGACAGCTTTTAATAATCTATTCTTGTGTTGGATTTCTGGGATGGTGATTATTATATGTCTGGGTGTAGTTTTATTTTGGTTATGACTGTTTGGAGTTCTATATGCTTCACTGATCCTGATGTCAGTTTCTGATCTCATGCTTGGGAAATTTTCAGCTATTACTTCTCTAAATATCCTCCTGACATCCTTCATGTTGTCTCCCTCTCTTTCATTAATCCCTATCATTCTTATGTTATTCTTCTTTGCATCATCTTGCAGTTGTTGAATTGTTGTTTCCTGATTCCTTGTTATTTTCAAAAGAACTTTCCTTTCCTGTTCACTAGCTGCAATCCTGTCTTCAAGTTCTGAAATTCTATCTTCACTTTCATTAAGGCGGTTATTACAACTTTCAGTGGAGTTTTTTATTTCCTGTATATCTCTGTGCATCTGCATTATGTATTCTGTTTGTTTCTTATATTGCTCGTCTAGGGATTCTATCTTTTTGTTTAGTTCCTCCAATTTTTTATCTGTGTTTTCTTTAGATATATTTAGAATCTCTTTCATTTCTTTTATCATTTCTTCTTTTATCTGGGAGATTATTTCGAGTTTGAATTTCTTTAAAGCTTCCTGGAGTTGCTTGTCAATTTCAGTGGCTATTGTGTCCGATATATGAGGTGGATGGGATATATTTTCTTCTATATACATCGCTCCTAGGGTTTCTTGAGATGGGCTGGAGGTTTGAGGTTGTAATTTGGTCTTTCGTTTTGTCATTTTCCTATATTTCTGTGTTTCAAGTGTTATTTGAAAGCTTCCTCAGGATCTGTTGAAAATCCCCTTCTATGTTTGGAGCTACTGAGACTCTGGCACCGCGCTACCCCAAGTCATTGGGCCTACAGAACCAGTGTCTCTCCTCTGCCTGCTCAGAACTCTGCAGTTCCAGACAAGCTGGGCCTCAGGGACACTGTGCGCCCACCTGCCCCTTGGAAGCTCCACAGTTCTTCAATCGCAGCCGGGTTAGGGTACTCACCACAGGCCGCAGTGGTTCAGGAACCTGTGGACCCTCCCTGGTTGCAGAGATATCCAGAGTCCTCCAGACACACAGAGAGGCCGGTGAGGGCACCCCAGATCTGCCCAGCCCCTCCTCTGCAGACCTATGGCCAGGCGCGGCAGCTAAACAGGCTGGGCTAGGCTGGTAGTGTGGGCCAGCCCAACTATCGGGAGCTCAGCAGGTCTCCAAGTGGAGCCAGAATGGGGAGGCTGATATGGAAGCCTCAAACCCACCTCTCTCCTTCACTGCACCTGGAAGCCTGGGGGAACTCCAGCAGTCTGGGCGGAGATATCCAGAGTCCTCCAGACACGCAGAGAGGCCGGTGAGGGCACCCCAGATCTGCCCAGCTCCTCCTCTGCAGACCTATGGCCAGGCGCGGCAGCTAAACAGGCTGGGCTAGGCTGATAGTGTGGGCCCACCCCAGGTGGCCTGTTTTTTAAAATTAGGTCTTTTATTTTCAGGGACCTTTTTATTTTGATGACGTCTGATAAATTTGAGCTTTTTTAATGTTCTGTCTGAGAAACAGCTGGCAATTTTTTCTCCCATTCTGTTTCCTTTGTGGTGCAGAAATTTCTTATTTGATATGAGCCCATTTGTTGCTTTCTTGTATAACTGGAATTCTATTAGTGAAATCCTTGCCTACCTATATTTCTTCAAGAGTTTCACCTGTTTTATCTTCTAGAAGGTTATGTGTTTGTTTTAACATTTAGCTCTTTGATTTATTTTGATTTTAGCTCAATACATGGTGAGATTTCTGAGTCTAGCTTCAATCTAGCCACTTTTCCCAGTGCTATTTTTTAAAGAGGCTATCTTTTCCCTCTTTTATATTTTTGGCCTCTTCATCAAATATCAGATGGTTGAGTGTGTCATGGGTTCTTTCTATGTCTTCTATTCTGTCCCACTGATCCACGTGTCTGTCTTTATGCCAGTACCATGCTGTTTTCATCATTGTAACTTCAAATCTGGGGTTGTGCCTCCTGCTTTGTTCTTGTTACCCAAGGCTGTTTTTGCTATACTGGGTCTCTCTAACTCCATATGAATTTTAGAATTATTTTGTCTAATTCTGTGAGCAATGTGGTCAGCATTTGGTTAGTGAGGTGGGTTCATGAACAATATAGGAACCCAAGCAGCCAAATTGATAAATTTGGGCCTTTATTAGCTAAGCTCAGCTTAGCTCAGTGGACGCCTGTCTCAGAGTTCAGATGAGTGTCACTGAACTGGAAAGTTACAGACCTTTTAAAACAGAAAACCACAAAAAGACATCCTGTTGGAAACAATTTAGCTAGAATCTTACATTAATTTTTAGTTGACACCTGTATCCTGCTTCTTTGTTGATCAGGTTAATTTTTCTTGTGGGTGCAGCTTATTCTGCTTTGTTCATGGGACTTGTACCCTGAGTAATTTTTCACTCTTCTGGTCAAAATACAGGGCACAAGATGGCATTAGTTATGCCAAGCTACAACAGTTAGGATTGCATTAAACTTCTTTACAAGAAAGGCTACTCAATCTTGACATGTGACAGAGGCAATGAAACTGTGGCACACAGGCAGTTTTGGAAGTATGGGCATTTTGACTGTACTGGTTCTGTCTGCCCAGAAAAATGGAATTTCTGTTTTCTGATGTCCTTTTCAATCTCTTTCCATGTACTGTAGTTGTGCTGTAAAGGTCTTTCATTTCCTTAATTAAATTAATTCTTTAGTATTTACTTTTCCTGTATGTTATCCTTTTATTTTACTTTATTTTATTTTTTATTCTTTTATCTTTTGTCTTTTTGAGACAAGGTCTCTGTATGCAGTTCAGGCTGGCCTTGAGTTCACTTTGTAGCCTAGACTGGTCTTGACCTCACAACAATCCTCCTGCCTCAGCCTCCCGAGTGCTGGGGTTACAGGTGTGAGCCATCATGCCCAGCTTTTATTTTTTTTAAGAGAAAAGTAAGAAAAAAAGAAGCAAAAGACATAACAACAGCAAACTCAAAGCAATAACAACATAGGTTTTTAAAACAGAATGAAATTTAACAATGGTCGTTATATTACATATTATTCTCTTTTTTTTCTTTTTCTTTTTCTTTTTTCTTTCTTTCTTTTTTTTTTTTTTTTTTTTTTTTTTTTTTTTTTTTTGTCTTTTTCCTTTTTATCGGTACTGGGGATTGAACTCACAACTGCCTGCTTGCAAGGCAGGCGCTTATGCCGCTGAGCTAAATCCCCAGCCCTCTCTCTCTCTCTCTCTCTTTTTTTTTTTTCAGAGAAAGAAAAGAAAATGAAAGAAAATAGAAAAACGGAAAAGAAGGGTAGAACAATACCGAATTAAAAAAATTAACATCATAAAATCGCTAGTTGATACATTACTCATTGTCATCTTAAAAAATAGTTGCCAAAGTCACAAAGTATAAATAGTGGCTAGACACTCAAATATTGACAGTGTAAATCCTTCTGTCCAATGTTCCAACAGAAATTCAGTAATATGGTCATCTATCTCACACACTATACATACTGTTATACCTTTTAGAGCATTTTCCTTCCCTTTCACTTTCACAATATTCATTATACGTTTTGGATCCCATTATTCTATCAGTTTTTATTTTTTACACTACAGAGACAATGTGATATTTACTAATGTGAGCCTTATTCTATCAGTTGTTATTTTTTACACTAGAGAGACAATGTGATATTTACTAATGTGAGTCTTGTCTATTTCAATAATGAGGATATTTTCAAGTTGCCTCCATTTACCTATAAAGGCCTCAAGGTCATCCTTTTTATAGCTGAGTAGTATTCCATTGTATAAAATACCCCATTTTTTATCCACTCTATGGTTGATGGGAATTTTGGTTGTTTCCAAGGTTTAGCTATCACAAATTGTGCTGCTATAAACATGGGTGCACATATATCACTGTAATCTGACCTTTTCAATTTGTCTGGGAAAATACCCAGGAGGGGAATAGCTGGGTTGAATGGAACTTCCAGTTTTAGACTTCTGAGACATCTCCATACTGATTTCCATAGTAGTTACACCAGTCTGCACTCCCACCAACAGTGGAGCAATGTTCCTTTTTCCCCACAGCCCCACCAACATTTGTTATCAGTTGTTTTCTTGATGGCAGCTATTCTTTCTGGGGTGAGATGAAATCTCAGTGCTGTTTTAACTTGCATTTTTCAAATAACCAGTGATGGTGAACATCTCTTCATGTATTTATTTGTATATCCACCTAAGAGCTGTAAGTTTATCTCTGATGCCCATTTTTGGAAAGGGTCTTTGAATTTGGGGGTTTGATGTTTTTCAGTTCTTTATATGTTCTGGATATAAGTTCTTTGTCTGAAGGACTGTTGGTTAAAATTCTTTCCCATTCTGTGGGTTTTCTTTTCCCTTTATTTCTTTTTAAGTGCAGAAACTTTTTAGTAATATGAGACACTAGTTGTTGATTCTTTGAAGTATTTCCCGTGTGGTTTGCATTTTATTCACGAATTTTCTGCCTACCCCTGTGTCTCCAAGATTTCTATCTACCTTGTCCTCCAGTAGATTTAGTGTTTCTGTTTTAATGTTTAGATCCTTGATCCATTTTGACTAGTTTAGTGTATGGTGATAGGCATGGATCCGTTTTCAGTCTTTGGCATGTGGAAAGCCAATTTTTCCATTTATTAAAGAGGCTATCTTTTTTCCAGTGAACATGTTTAGCTCTTTTGTCAAATATAAGGTGGCTGAGTGTCCTTGAAGCAGTGTTTGTATCTTCTAATTTGTCCCATTGATCTCAGGTTTATTTCTTTGCCAGTAGCATGCTGATTTTATTTCTGTGGCTTTGTAGTATAGTTTCAAGTCAGGAATTGAGATGCCTCCTGTCTTGCCTTTTTGCCCGGAATTGATTTTGCTATTCTAGGTTTCTTCTGTTTCCAAATGAATTTTAGGAATATTTTCTCTAGATCTGTAAGGTATGCTGATGGTATTTTAATTGGGATTGCATTGAATCTGTATGTTGTTTTGGGAGTATTGCCATTTTCACAATGTTGGTTCTTCCTAACCAAGAGCAAGGAATGTCCTTCCACTTTCTAATATCCTCTTCAATCTTCTTTTTTAGAACAGTATAATTTTCAGCATATAGCTCTTTTACATTCTTGGTTAGATTGATTCCTAAGTATCTGATTTTTTAGATGCTATTGTAAAAGGTGATATTTCCTTATTTTCTCTCTCAATGAGTTTTTTGTTTGTGTACAGGAATGCTATTGATTTTTGAGTGTTGACTTTGTAATCCAGCTACTCTGCTGAATTTGTTTATTACCTCTAGTAATCTTTTAATGGAGTTTTTGAGGTATTCTATGTACAGTATCATGTCATCTACAAATAATGATAATTTAACTTCTTCTTTTCTTATTTTTATTCCTTTTATTTCTCCTTCTTGTCTGATTGCTCTGGCTAATATTTCTATTCCTGGATGTTATTCTAAATGGCAATGTTTTCCTAATTTCTTCTTTGGTAAGTTCATTATTGTTGTATAGGAATGTTGTTGATTTTTGTGTGTCAGTTTTGTACCTGCTCCATTGATAATTCTGGTTTTTAATTTTAGATTTTGGGGGGATCTTTTTTGGGTCCTTCTATGTAGAGGATCATTTCATCTGTAAATAATGATAGTTTGATTTCTTCTTTTGCTACACACATCCTTTTTATTTCTTTCTCTTGCCTGATTGCTCTAGTTTATATTTTGAGTACCACTGGTATATTGAACAGGAGTGGTGATAGTGGACATACTTATATTTTTCCTGGTTTTAGAGGTAAAGCTTTCAATTTTTTCCTCATTTAATAAGATATCATCAGTATACTGGTGAATAAATGGCTTCTATCATATTCATATAAAGTTGGCCTGTACCTATTTTCTTCAGTTTTTTTAAATCATGAATAGATGTTGGATTTTGTCAAAGGCTTTTTTGGCATCTATTGAATTCATTTTTGTCCTTGTTTCGCATTTATGTGATTACATTTATCAATTTATGTATGTTGAACCATCCTTACACTCCTGGTATGAAGGCTACTCAGTCATGACATGTGGCAGAGGTGATGAAACTGTGGCACATTGGCTGCAGCTGGCTATTATCATTGAAAGCTCTAGAGGGTTCACCATCACTGAACTGTATGATCTCATTGATGATTTGTTGCATTCTATTTGCCAGTATTTTGTTGAGGATTGTTTTGTGCCTATGTTAATTAGAGAGATTGGCAGTAGTTTTATTTTTTGATTGGAGCCTTGTATAGTTTTAGAATCAGGGTAATGCTAGTTTCCATGAATGACTTTGAGAGTACTCCTTCCTTTTTGATTTTATTAAGGAGTTTGGAAAGTGTTAACATTAGACCCTCAACAAAGTTCTTGTGGAAATCAGCAATGACTTCATCAGGCCCTGAGCTTTACAGTTTCAATACCTGTCATTGTATTATTCAGGGTTTTTAATAACTTCTTGGTTTAGTTTTGGTAATTCCTTTGTATCTAGAAATCTATCCATTTCTTCTGAATTCTCTAAATCATTGGAGTAAAGATTTTCTTTCTTTCTTTTTTTTCATGTCCAGGCTAAAATAGAAGAGTAAAGATTTTCAAAGTGGTTACTAATAATTTCTAGATTTTGATGGCATCAATTTTTATTGTATTATGATCTGATAATATGCATGGGGTAATTTTGATTATTTTGGTTTTACTCAAGCATGCTTTATGGACTAATATGTGATCATATGCTACTGAGAAAAATATGTATTCTGCTGTTGTTGGGTGGAACATCTGTAAATAGCTATTAAATCCTATTACACTATTAAGTTTATTCAAACGTTTGGTTCAACTTTGATATTTCTTGCCTGATATTTTGTCTAGCTGATCTGTTTGCGACAGTGGAGTATTAAATTCTGCCACTATAATTGTGTTAATATTTACCTGCTCTTTTATTTTCAGTAGTATTTGTTTTATGAAATTGGTGCACTGGTGTTCAGGACATATGAATTTATAATTGTTATCTCTTTTATTGAATTGTTCCCTTAACCAATATGTAGTGACCTCCTTTGCCTCTTCTAATTAGTTTTAGATTGAAGTCCACTTTGTCCAAAAATAGTATTGCTTCTTTGTCTTGTTTTCAGGTTCCCATTGCATGTAACAAGGTTTAAGTGTCACTGTTAGTATAATTTGTGGTGGCCACTGTTGGGAACAGACTACATTCAGTTTTTTCTTTTATGTTAAGTCTTGATCAAAAGTTACCACCACTTAATACATAATTACCACCAACTATTTGATGTTATTGGAAACTTTCAGAAATCTGTCAATAGCTTGTTCTACTTTAATGTGTCATTAAAATTAAGTAATACAGTGTTAATAGAAAAACTGAAACAATCAAATTGTAACTAATATGTATATGCCTTTCAATATTTATTTCTTTTGAAACAGGTCTTGCTACCTTTGAACTCACTATGTACCCCAGGCTGATCTTGAATTTGCACAATCTTCCTGTCTCAGCCTCTCAAGTATTAGAATTACAACCTTGTACCACCATGTCTGTCTCCATATACACATTTTAAAAGAGAAAGAGGCTATGGCTGCAGCTCAGTAATAGAGTGCTTGCTTGTCAAGTATAAGACCTGGGTTTGATCCCTAACAGTACAATAAAAATAAAGTAAAACAAAAATATCTACATCAAGAATTCTAAAAATGCTGATAAAGAAATTAAAGACAAATAAATGGAATAATAATCTATTTTCATAGATAGGAAGTTTCAATATTATTAAGATTGAATCTTCATGGATTCAGTATTGTTGTTCTGTGCAACCTGACCTACAAATTCAACATAATCCCAATCAAAATCTTGATAAGTTCTTTTGTGAATATCAACAAACTGATCCTAAAGTTTATATGAAGAAGCAAAAGACTCTGAATAACTCTTAGAGAAGAATGAGACTGGAAAACTGACACTATCCATCTTCAACACTTACTACAAAACAGCAGTAACCAAGACAGTGGGGTTTTGGTAAGAGTCGGACACACTGATGGAACAGCAGAGAGATCCCAGAGTAGAAGTATATATTGTCT
Source organism: Cavia porcellus (assembly GCF_034190915.1). Lineage (NCBI taxonomy): Eukaryota > Metazoa > Chordata > Mammalia > Rodentia > Caviidae > Cavia > Cavia porcellus. The sequence goes on from NW_026947496.1 coordinate 71,273,286, forward strand.
ATACATTAAATATATTAACGGAGTAGTCCTTTGATATGTTACTTAGTGTCATCACATGGCCAAGGTCATAGAGCTTTTCCTCTATGTTACCTTCTAGAAATTTTATAATTTTTTGTTTTCCATTTAGTTTTATGGCTCACTTTGATTTCATTTTTTTTTTTATTGGTACTGGGGATCGAACTCATGACCGCCTGCTTGCAAGGCAGGTGCTTATGCTGCTGAGCTAAATCCTCAGCTCCTTGATTTCATTTTCATGAAGAAGACAAAGTATATGTCTAGGGGATATTTTATATATACTATATATATTATATACATATTATTCAGCCTTCAAAATAAGGATGAACTTTGGAGGGCATTATGCTATATGAAGTAAGTCAGGCACAGAAAGACAAATACTGTATGCTCTCATTTACAGGTGGAGTCTAAAATAGTTACTCATAGAAGAAGAAAATAGAATTTTGTTTCTCCCTGGCTATGGGAGGAATAAAATGGGGAGATGCTGATCAAAGGATACAAAGACCCAGTGAAGCAGGATGAATAGGTATTGCAGATCTAATGTACAGCTTGATTACTATAGTTAACAATAATCTAGTATCATATTCTTAAAGTTTGGTAAGAAAGTAGATCTTTATTGTTAATTTATATTTACATATACTTTATTGCATATTTGTATGTATATGATTACAAATATATACATGTTTATTCATTTACAGCTCAATAAATTGAGGAATAAATAAATCTGAAAAAAATGTGAGGGCACAGTGGCAGCTATGCAGGGCCCAGGATGAGAAAGGAGAAGCTAATTCACACTTCCCATGAGCCAGCTGGTGCCCAGACTGGGAGATAAGAACACATCCCCAACCCCGTAAGCAATTGGCTGATTTGGAGGAACACAGACTGAGTTGATAGCAGCTGAGGTACAGAAACAACCTAATGTTTGTATTGTTTGATTGACTTTGCATGCTTAAGGCTGGTAATCTGAACATCTATTTAAAGGATAATAATATACAATATAGCAACTATAGAGGATTTCCTTTGGGTTTGTTTTTTGAAATTCAATATTCTTATCATTTTGTTTTGTTCTGTTTTATTGTTTTGTTTTATTCAATGTTCTGTTTTGATTGGTTTTATTCTATTCTGTTTTCTTTGATTTTATTATGTCTAACAGTTATGGGCAGCAATTTTGAATATAACAAGAGGCATTAAGGTAGCCATTGTTGATTTCCTATTGTCTTATTTTCAAGTCCTGTATTAGTTTCACTGTTTTGTTTTCATTGGCTTTATTCTGTTTTATTTTGTTTGGCTTTATTCTCTTTAAAATAAAATTTTTAAAACTTTTTAAAAAAATCTGAGGACAAAAGATATGAACTGATAATTTATCAAAGAAAAATAACAGACATCAAATAAGCATATGACATTACACATCATATAGCATCAGGGAAATGCAAATTAAAACAGCAATAAGATGCAACTATAAATCCATGATAATGACAAAACACTGACAATATAAGTTGACAACAATGTGGAGGAACAGAAACTTTCATTTATTGCCAAATGAGACTGCAGAAAGACAGTTTGGCAGTTTCTTGCAAAATTAAACATCCTTTTCCCAGTGATCCAGAAAACACCGGTGATCTGTATCTACCCAAAGGAGTTAAAAGCTTACAACCACATAAAACCTGCACATTCAAACTTTATAAAACTTTCCAAAATGTTAAAGCAACTAAAATGTGCTTTAATACGTGAAAGCATAAATAAATAAACTGTGGCACATTCAGACAATGAAATAGTAAACACTAGTATTAAATAATACTAAAAAGAATGAGCTATCAAACCATGAGAAGATATGTAACCTTAAATACATATTATTAAGCGAAGGAAACTAATCTGAAAAGGTTGCCTACTGTCTGATTCTAATTTTATTATATTTGAAATCGGCAAAACTATGGAGATCTTTAAAAATAAATCAGTGGTACCAGGATTTAGAGGTAAAGGATGATAAATAGGTGAAACACAAAGTATTTTTGAGGCCATAAGACTATTTTGTTTGATATCACAGTGGTGAATATATGACATTACATACTTACCAAAACCGAGAGAACATACAACAATAAGAATGAGTCCTAACGTAAACTATGGACTTTCCATAATAGTGATATATAAATGTAGGTTCACTGATTGTAATAAGTACATCATTCTGCTAAAACATGTTGATAGGTTAGGAGGTTGTAAATATGTAGGGCAGGGAGACTAGGGGAATTCTCTGAAGACTTTGTTCAATTTTGTTCTGAATCTAAAATGTCTCTAAAAATCAAAGTGTTTTTTCTTTTCTCCACCACCCATCCAGTCCCCATTGGTCAAAGGGTCACAAAGTTTAGAAAGGTTGAAATCAGTTTTAGAGATCAATTGCATAGCCCACTGACAATGCTTAATAATACTGTATTATATAATTAACGCTTGCTGAGGAAGTAGGTCTTACATGTTGTCACCACACATGGACATGAAAAAACTATGTAAGGTAATGGATGTTTCAATTTGCCTGCTCAGAGTAATTATTTCACAACACATATATATTGCATTTCGAAACATCATGTTGTATATTGTGAAAATATCTACTTTTAATTTTTCAGTTATACCTCAATAAAGGTGGAAAAGTAAAAGTTCTCTGAAAATGGGGGGCAGTTAAAGGCAGCAACTATGATATGAGTTTCCCTATGTAAGCATTTTTCCTGCTGAGAGGAGGGATACTCACATCAATCTTTTTAATGAAGGATCACCTGAACATACTTTTGTATATCATCCATGATGCCAGTTTCAAGTGGCTTTGCTAACGCAGCACATCCCAGTGACATATTAATGGTCTTAGGTTTCACACAGCAAATGTTATAATTTTTCATATCAAAGATGTAATTTTTCAAGGAAATCATATTTGAGAAGATCAGTTTCTGAGAACTCAATCCTTTCTTAGAGATTGATGATTGTCGCACATCACAGACATACATAGATTGCATACTGCAGGTTGCATCTGTAAATCACAGTTAGACATTATACCTGAACATGAAGAAATGCAGGAAAAATACAGTTAAAGATCAAATTAAGAATTTCTTTCTCCCAATACTCAGCTTCCTAGCTGTGAGTGCATTTTCATTGACTTCAGAAAGTGCCAGACATGGTATAGTAACAAATTGCTTAGTAATTTCATGTTTGATTACAATATGTAGTGGTAGCAGACAGTGACATCCAAAACATACTGCCTGTGCCAGTGATGCAGAGCAGACCCTAATATCATCTATACTAGCAGTTAACACATTGGAAAATGACAAGAAATAAAAATTAGAACCAAGAGAAGTAAAGATTTCATCGTGAAAGTTTTCAGATAATGTCATCTGCTTCGAACATGCCAACAATCATAGCTATTCATTGAAAAACTGAATCTTTTGAGAAAGTTTCCTAAATTTAATGATCCACATGTGTAAACACAGACCGATTAACCTATACATGTGAAGTTTGAACAATTATCTTAAATTACGAGACTTACAAATATTTCAGGCTAGTCTCCAACATATTTTTGAACCATTGGGATTTTGGGCTTATTTAACGTGTGTGCTGGGAATAGAATCCATGGTTTTGTGTATGCTAAGAAAGCATTTTACTGACTGCGGCCTTTCCAAGGGGAGAAGCACCAGCAGCTCCTGAGATCCGCGCCATGTTGGAACTTAGGATGCTGGGAAGCCAAGCAAGCACCTTCCCTTCCTGGTAAGTGGTGGTGGTGTGGCAGACTGCAGCCCTTTCAGGGGGAGAAGCACCAGCAGCTCCTGAGATCTGCGCCATGTTGGAACTTAGGACACTGGGAAACCAAGCAAGAAGCTTGCCTCCCTGGTAAGCAGTGGTGGTGTGGCAGACTGTGGCCCCTCCAGGGGGAGAACCACCAGTGTCTCCTGAGATCCACACCATGTTGGAACTTACCAAGCTGGGCAACCAAGCAACCAGTCTGCCTCTCTGCTAAGCAATAGTGACCTACTGGTGCACGCGTAGAGTCAAACATCTCGCTTTCCCTATCCCTCTTCTCCTGTCCCCCCTCCTCCCACTAGCAAATGGGAACCAGAAATCTGAGCATCTCCTGCGAGGTTGACCATAGAAAATAAGGGGGACTTCCTTCTACCATCTCTTTGAAGGCAAATATTTTTATTACTGTTTTGCTCTATTCTGATTAGTGGTACTGCTCTATTCAACATTCTGTTTTGATAAGTTCTATAATGTTCTGTATTTCATTTTATTTTGATATACATGATTGAAAGAACAACTATGGTAAAGATAACAAAGTATACTGTGATACCTATTACTGTTATCCCGGTAACCTGCTGTGAAGTTCTGTACCAGTTTCACTGTACGATCTTAGTTGGCTTTATTTTGTCTTGTTCTGTTGTATTTTACTACTTTAAAATAAAATTTAAAAGAAAGAAAGCATTTTACCAGTGAGCTACACCCAGTCTGTTTCTTTAAATTTTTAATAAGCATTTTAATCTTTAATAATCTTAAAATTTAACTTGAAATCACTTCAACCTTGCAGAAAAATAGCAAGAATAGCACAAAGAAATTTAATATCCATTTTACCTAGCTTTCCTGAGTGTCTGTACTGTATCATAATTTTACTTTATATAGTTTTATTTTTAATTATAAAATTAATTCTATGTTTATTAGAAAGATGTTAAAATGTGAACCAGAACAAAGAGTTAGATACCACCCATAAACCTCTATGAAAGATCACCAGTGATAACATTTCTTCCATTTTTTTGTCTATTTTCGTAGGCTAAAATTTTTAATTTTTTCTGCTTTGATTAGTATATGTTTGTCATCAATGATAATTGCATTCATCTTGGGAAATTGGTACATACACATATCACATTTTAATGAGTTTTTCCCCCTTCGGTAATGATTCCAAGTCTAGGATTAGGGTATGTATGGCAAGTAAGATGTTTAAGGCTCGAGATTTAGGAGGCTCTCACTTTCAGGGTTTCAGTTCTTCTTTAATTTTGTACTATAGACACCTCACTTGCCTCACTGTCTTTCCTGGCCTATTTTTTCTTTGCCTTTTTCCCACTTTCATCCTCCTTCTCAAGCTATCATAACATGAAGAAAACAAACCAAACCAAAAAAAAAGACGAGATAAAGCCTGAAGATCTAGCTCAGTGGCACAAGCACCTGCGTAGCAAGCACAAGGTCTTAAGTTTGATTGCCAGTACCAAAACAAAAACAAAGACAGGATAAGTCTTCTTCACTTATTTCAAACTAGCAAAGGAGAAGGACTCAATATTGAGATGCCAGAAAGATGTAAGTACAAAATTTCATCACTAAAAATAAATTTACAAGTAGAGGAGGAAAAAGAAAAGATAGGGAGAGGATGGGAATTTAAAGAGAGGTGAGACCTTGCACCTTGCCCATTCTTGGACAGAAAACTGAGACCAACCTTCGGGAGAGCATCAGGCACCACTGTGACATGCAAGTAGTCTCCAAGATAGTGGTACCTAATGGCACCTTGAGTACAGGAATGAGACCCTGAAGCAACAATATACCCTTGCCTGGAAACCCAAGTATCAGATCTCTAGGTGATGTTTGAGCTCAGAGATTCTACCAAATTCTCCAAAAGACTATTGGAACTTATGAGGAAACTTGAAAGAAAAGGAGTGGGTAGCAAAGGAAACAATCTGATTAAGATTAAATTTCCAGGCCAGGGGTACAAGTCAAGTGGCACAAGCGTCTGCTTGGCAAGTGTGAAGTTGTGAGTTTGATTCCCAGTACAAAACAGAAAAAAGATTAAATTTCCATCACCTTAGTGCAATAGAGGCTTACAGGAGCAATTATATAGGGGTATCAGACAAGGAAAAAAATGGAATGCAACCCTTTTTATTTTGCAATATATTCCCTAAGATTTGTACCCATTATCACAAGCATAAAATGAGCTACCGATCTAGAACTGAATGAAGAGATGAAGTTATATATGTCAGAGATTTAGTCTTTCAGGAGACAAGCAATCATTTCAACAGCCCCCTTACACCATGGCTTCCATTATTGCCTCAGCCTTGTATGCTCAACTGTTGATTTCATATGCTTCCTACCTCCAATTTTTCATTTAGAAATCTATTCTGCCATGTAATACTCATCATATAAGACCTATTCCAAAACTTTTTTGGTCATAGAGTTGCAAGTACTGCTTTTCCACCTCTTAGGATTTCACTGCATGTACCTGGATGATACTCAATAATTTTTGCATGAATAAATAACATGTAATCCCACACTGTGTTATGACTTTTCATGTCTTACCTCATTACTCAGTTTATTCATCTCATGATACATGAGATGAACATACAGACTGTATCATGTTATGTAATGAAGATTTTTTAAATAACAGTTGTATTGAACTAAAATTTGCATAACATACAATTCACAAACTTAAAATGTGCGATTCAATAGACTTCAGCATACTAACAGAGTTATACAACCATAACCATAGTCAAATTTAGATCAGTTTTGTTATCCCAAAACAAAACAGTACACACTAGGTATTATCTCCCTCCACCCCACATACACACATATAGGCAACCACTGAGCTACTCTCTATCTTCATAGATTTTTCTAATCTGGGAATTTATTCATTTTTATTCAAAATAGACAATGCTCATAGCAACAATAAAGACCTTAACATATCCAGGAGAATCCTGTAAAGTGAGCTGTTACATCATATTAGAGTGAAACTAGAGACTAGCAGCAGAAACGTACAATACTCACAATATAGTAACTATTAAATGCAAAGATGTTTTAATAGACCCGAGACATATCAGAGATGTTTAATGTATATGTGTGAATAAATTAATTCCCAGGCTATCCACTCAACAAAATAGAATACCTGATTTCTTAGATTGTGTTCTCCCAGAGACAGATTCTGAGCCAAAGTTTCAAGTAGAAGTGATTTATTAAAGAAATGCTTCCAAGGTAAGTTAATAAGGGAGTCAAGGAAATAGGTAATGGATTATAGACGAACAAGGGTACCTGTTTAGATGGATTTCTGCACTTGGCCTCACCATTGAGAGGTTCTAGAGCATAAACCACATCGATGAGTTTACCCAGTCATGAAAAAAGGGTTTTTGCATACACTCATTAGACAGTGGCTGACTACCAGCCACCAAGGTCCCCTTGTGAATTCTCAGGCATCATCAACTGAAATGGCTCCAATAGCCCAAGGACAATCCTTTGAAAAAGTTTGCCAGATATCTTAAGGAGATTTGAGCAAAGTACCAATGTGTGTGCTGTACTAGGCCACCAGTATATGAGGACATTTTTTTTTTTTTTGAGACAGGGTCTTCATGATGTCTGCGGGCTGTGAACTTCCAATATTTCTGCCTTAGCCTCCTGAGTACTGGAATTGCAGGTCCAGCTAGGGTTTCTCTGATTCATTCTCAAGATGCTCCTGTTGATGTTTGTTTTTAAATTTTTTTCTATTTTGGATGTTTACTAATTTTTGTCGCACTGCTTTATATTAGTCTATATAAATGATAAAAAATTAAAATCTTGCTTAAATTAAAATGTTAGATAATTCAAATATTTAGGAAAAAAACCAAAACCACAAAATTCTAGACGATGACTTAGGGCTATAGGAGTTTACAAAAGCTAAACTCTACAGAAAGAAATGAAAAGAACTTGTTTCTTATTTTGGCTTTTTTCTATTCTGAGAGGGTGAGCACAGAGGAGAGAGGAGTATAGAAACATGAGAGGTAGCCAAAAGATCACAGAGAACAAGGATATCTGATGTTTAAGATGCTCACGTGACTCTGCTTCCCTAACATTCGCTGTAGGCTGCCACCTATCAAATCCTTGGGTCCATGGGGGCTGTTTTCAGAATAAAAACTAAGCAATGGGATGAGAACAGGGTACAGATCAAGTTGCTGAATGGAGAACAGTAATTCAGTGGAGGCAGCCAAAGCCAGAGAACCAGGAGACCACGAGCCCACAGGGAATAAATACACAGAGACCTTGGCAGGTGTCCTAGCTTTCCTTTTCCCCAAGACAAGGAGGATACACTTCCAGGCCAATCTTCTCTCAATTTGTTCACTAACTCATTATACTAAGGAAGCTAAAAGTGCTTCATAATAGCTTTCTGACATGCTTTTCTCAATTATATATAATCATAATATGGGAGATGTTTTACAAATCATGTAAAAACACAAAACAAGAGACAAAAGACCCATATATAAACATCCCTAGTCCAACTCAGGTTCCTGCTACTGAAATCATTTCAACTAGTGATTTTTAATCATAGGGGCTAAGTTTTTGACTGTGAGGCTTCTCTGAAAACCTTAATAATGAAACAGAGAGTCTGAAAAATATCACAGTCCTTCTGTGTCATAGCTTTCTGAAAATCTTTTTACCATTTTCATTGGCTCAAATTCAAGTTGCTGGCAAAGTTGCTGGCTAAATCTTCGTTTCTTCTACTCAGTGCCCAGACTGGCCTTGAACTTGAAATCCTCCTGCTTCAGTTTTCTAAGTAGCTGGAATGATGGGCATGCATCACCATGTCTGTCTTTATCATTTTTTAAAAAGGCTTTGTCACTATAGAAAATTGGGTTATTCAAAACCATAAGACTTTTAGAATGGTGTAGAGCAATTCCTAAGGCCAGAGGTTCCCTACATGTATTGTAGAGAAATAAGAAAAAGTTTGAGAAGCCAGGTGTGGTGGCTTGCACCTATAAGCCCAACACTCTGGAGGCCAAAGCAAGAGGATTGCTGTGAGTTCAAGGCAGGCCTGGTCTACTTAGTGAGTTTAAGGCGATCCTGAACTACATAGCAAGACCTTGTCTCAAAAGACAAAATAAAACAACAAAAAAGCTTTGAAATTTTCAGGAAACAGCAATTATTTCTGCCAGTTTTAGGATGAAAGGCGTACAAAGGCTGGAGAGGTCATCAAAATAAGGCTGGGCATTTATAATTTGTCTTTTGGAAAGGGAGATTACCAAAAATTTTTCATTAAAGGAGCACTCTCAGATCATAATGAGAAATTTCACTGGTTTAAATCTCCAGAACAGGTCAAAGAGAAGTCCAGTTTCTTACCTAGCATAGGCTGCTGTAAGAAAACACTTTAAGCTAGGAGTAGAGGCATATGTCTGTAGTCCCAGCATTTAGGAGGCTGAGAAGGGATCACTGTGAGTTTAAGGCCAGCCTAGGCTACATAGCGAGTTTAAGGCTAACATGACCTATATAACACTTTGTAGCTCAAAAAAAAGAAAGTCTTAAACAACAAATATTTGTTCTAATTAAATTTAGGACATCCTAGAACTTTTCTTTATTAGTGTCCTAATCTCTCACTCTTGTGACTTCATTTAAACCTAACCATCTCCTAAAGACATCACATCCTAACGCCAGAGTTATGGAGGCTGGAAAGCCTAAGATTAGGATGCTAATGTGGTCAGGTTACCGTGAGGATCCTTTTTGATAGATGGTGGCTTTCTTGTGTGAGGTAACAAAGAGGGAAAACATTCTGTGATTTCTTTTTATAAGGGCTTTTAAACCAAAACCCTCGAGACATAGGATTCTTTGAAAAAAAGGGTTGACTGGATCATTATAAACAGTAGTCAGAGAAACACGAGTTCGTGGGATGAATTCCTGAACTAGCAGCAGTGGGGGCAGACAGCAGCAGGAAAAATGTTCACTGGGCCTAACAGCCAAGAGCATTTTTATAACAAAAATTGGGAGAAGGAAAGTATAAATGGTTTATATTGAACCTACATTGCCTGTAGACATGAGAGGAAGGATATGCAAAGTGAAGGAAGTTGGGAGGTACATTAGTCTGTAAAGAAAAGTACTTGCTGCTTCCCAGTTAGTTAGAGTTAATAGTCTGGAAAGCCAAAGCATAAACTGCATGCAGTGGCACTTGGAGGTCAGCCACAAGGGGTCTGATTCAAAGCTTCAGTGTATACCTAGGAATATAGCTCAGTGGTATAGCACCCAGTACGACAAACAAAATGTCAAAAAAAAAAAAACAAAAAACAAAAAACAAAAAACAAAAAACAAAAAACAAAAAAACCTATTCAGGACCAGGAATGTGGCATACATATAATCCCAGTAGTGCCAAAGAGACTGAGACAGGAGGATCATGAGTTCACGGCCAACCTGCACAACATAGCAATACCCCCCCCCCTTTTTGATACTTTTTTTCCAAATAGGTAGCTTGTTTTCACCTAAACATATTTGCAAAAATATCTACCATTTTCAGAGTCACCAGCCTACCGTCCTTCCTTCTTTCTCTCTTTTCTTTTCCATTTCCTTCAACACTCCCTCCTGCCTTCCAAAGTAATTAAAAAACCAATATTAGAGTTTTGTGATGTTTTATTGATATGTACATTGCATTGCAATACTCTACTCATTTTATAATAAAAAAGATCACAGTTCTCTTAAAAACTTGAAAAACTGGGTTAAATAACATAATGATTTTGAGCGTTAATACGGTTTTCTCAAAATTACATACCAAGCTTTAGGCTTAATCACATCTCCATGATATGGAAATTTGTATTATAAGTAAACAGATGAATATATTGTGTACATTTGGAATGGACTTCAGCTTGTTACAACGGTGATTAGGGAGCTTTGGGTAGATGGTTGTAGTTGTGCAGGTTTATTTTTTGGGACCTCTATTCTATTCCATTGGTTTACATGACTTTTAAAATTCTTATGCACTACTGTTTTTGTTACTATGGTCTGCAGCATATTTTAAAATCAGATGTTATGAAAAAAAAATCAGGTGTTATGATGCCTCCAGAATTGCTCCTTTTGCTCAGCAGTGGTTTAGCTGGGGTTTCTGTGCTTTCACATGAATTTTATTACTGCTTTTTCTATTCCTGTAATGCCACTGATATTTTTAAGGGGATTACATTTAATCTGTGGAACTTTTTCTTTCTTTTTTCTTTATCTTTTTGTCTTTTTTATTTTATTTTTTGGTACTGGGTACCAAACTCAGGACCTTGTGCTTGCTAGGTCAGCACTGTGCTGCTGAGCTTTATCTCCAGCCCCCATAAATCATTTTCTAAACCTAAGGACATAGATGACAAAGTCATAGCCCACACCATACTGAATGGGGAAAAACTAAAAGCAATTCATCTAAAATAAGGAAGACAATAAGGGTATCAAGCTTCATCACTCTTATTCAATGTATCGCTTAAAATTTTTAACCAGTACAATCAGGCGAGAGGAAGAAATAAAGGAGACAACAAATAAGAAAGGAAGCTTTAGACCAGCCTGAACTAGATAGCAAGACCCTGTCTCAAAAAACTAAAATAAACAATCAAAAAACAAACAGGAAAGGAAGAAATCAAATTATCTCTGTCTGCAGGTGGTATGATTCTGTTTTTACAAACCATAAAGCTTCCACATAAAGACACTTGGAAACTGTTAAATTCAGCCCAGTATTACAATACAAAATCAAAATACAAAAGTCAGTACTAACATTGAACTTACTGAGAAATAAATTAGGAAAATAATTCTATACTTAATAGGGTCAAAACCACAACACAACACAACAAAAAACAAATACAAATCCAATACTAAAGATTAACCTAACCCAAGGAGGTTAGAGATAGCTATATGAAACATCAAAATAATAAAAGAAAATGCTAAAAGGTACAAAAACTGCCTGTATTCATGTACTGAAAGAATACTGTTCAAATCACCTGTTTTTAACCTTTTTATTCCCTTTTGTTTCATTTGGTATAACATAATAAATGTACCACTTACTTGATAAAATTTTGTGCCTGGATTCCTGTAACTCAGTGTTATGTCCTTGAGATTGATCCTCACTGAGTAGTTTGCTTTTTACTGCTTTGTAGATTTCTATTGTTTACAGTTACAACTCAGTTAATGGACATGTTTGTGGTAATCAATTGGGCTATTATGAATAGCTGATATGAACCTGCATGTAATACCTGTCTTAACATTTGAGGAGAGACTGACACATCTTTCATTAACCACTCCCACTTACTCCCTCTATCCCTGCCTCAATATCTAACAAGATAGCTTACCAGGTGGACATTTGTTATATAGGCTTTTTGTTGTTGTTATTGGTTTGTTTGCTTTTTTTGTCTTTTTGAGACAGGGTCTTCCTATGTAGTTCAGGTTGGCCTTGAGCTCATTTTGTAGTCCAGGCTGGTCTCAAAGATGTAATGATCCTTCTGCCTCAGCCTCCTGAACACTGGGATACAGACATGTGCCATCATGCCGAGCTTGTTGAAGAGTTTTAAACTAGCTGTGTGTGATTTGTTTTCTAAGTTTCACATGAAAAATAGACTCCAATGTCAGGACAAAGTCTACTCAAAGTTTCCATTACTACCACAAATAGTGATCAAATAAGGTCAGGAAGTCAGTCTCCTGTATTTAAATGATCTATTTCGGTCTTGTTGTTTAAAATAGAAACATGTTTCCAGATATATTTTAGTGATTGATCAAGAAAGAATGTAGATGTTTTCCAGTGCCATTTTCTTTCCTAAAATTTCCACCGACTTCCTTCATCCTTATACTTCACTTTTTTGAACAGCAATTCAGAGATAGGCAGACCCCAACTGGAAACATAATGTTCAAAGAAATACAATGTATTATACAAGGAATGCCATTATTGTGGTAGTTTATTCAACCTCCACCCCCGCCCCCATTTTTCTTCCCTTTAAGGCTATCTATTTGAAAGATCTAAGGAACCAGACATTCTGGATTTGAATCATGGATTTGAAATCATGAACAAGGTCAGTGATATAAACTTTGAGTCTGAGCTTTCTATTTTCTCAATTAGGTATATAATATCTTCCATACTGGGTTTATTGGAGGATTAAAAGGCCTAACACATGGTAAGGAATGAAGTCAGGTTCAGAGTGAATCCAAACTTTGTTTCTGAATGAGCTGACATTTCTGTTTCCTGTTCTCTTGCTTCTCTGATAATTTGTTGTAGGGAACAAGGCACCTTCAGGAAGCTCACAAAGAGCACCCAGACTGTTTACATTTTAAAGACCAACAGTGGTACTTGGCATTTGTTAGACACAGAGTAACTCCAAGAATTTCAGTTTCAGTTAAATTATGATACATTCTTGTCCTATACCTGCAAGGCTGTGTTTCTTACAGTTCCATGCTAAAATACAAGTACTGACCTAGAATCAGTGTGCAATGTGATATTGACAGTATCAACTTCATTCCAAGATTTCAGAAACTGAGCCATGACCAATTGACAAAAATATTCTATTTGTAAGTGAGAGTGTTTAAGAATGAAAAAAAATTATGGTTATGAATATTATTTTTTCATTTGGTTATAAACTGTTAGGACATGAGCACTCATAAAGTTGTTTGGACTTAACTATTCCGTACATGATTTGCTGTCTTCTGATCCAGAAAGTGCTAGGAAAAAACAAAGCCACTAAGCATACTTGAAAATTGGGAAATTTGTCTCCCTCTTTGTTGAACGCTGGAGAAACAACAGTGACCCGGGTAAAGATATACGTATTTTTAGTAAGTATATAACAAATGTTGAATCAAACAGTCAAGACTATATCTTGTATATATACATGCTATTCCTCAGGAAATCATTTCTCTAATTAGTCAATTCTTTTTCTTTTCTTTTTACAGTGGATCGAACTCACAACCTCCCACTTGCCAGGTGAGCGCTTATGCTGCTGAGCTAAATCCCCAGCCATCAATTCTTTTTCTAATTTTTAATTTTTTTAGTACATTTGCAGTCCTGCAGTTTAGAATTATTTTTGGGAGTGGTTACATGTACACATGACAGCTTTTTTTTTTAAATCCCTTTTTCCTTTCCTCCCACCTCCTCCAACTCCATCTCATTTTTGTTGATACTATTCTCTTTATGTTATGGCATATAATGTTTACATTAATTGAGGTCATTAGGTCCCAGTACATGGCCCAAATTTATTATACTTGTTTTCCCTTCTCCTCCTCACTCCTTGATCTTTCCCTTGGGTCACTTCCCTATTGCAAGACATCCATCTCCTTTATTATTCTTGTTGTTTATAACAGTTAACTCTTAATTATCCTCAAAATGCAATTTAAATATAAGCACTTTTAGGAAGCTGTCCCTCATTTGTAACTCTTCTACTCCCATGCTTTGTGAGAAGTCTGATGTCTAGGCTTTTGTGGATCACATCATACCATTACCTTTGTATGAATTTGTGGACACAGATAAAATAGAAATGGATTTAGCATCTATGGAATTTGGGATAGTGTCTTAGTACATTACAGCTGCTCTGAAGATACCTGCTAATGAGCTAATGAAACACCAAGAAGATATGTAAGTAATAGTCTGGTCATCAATAAATGGAGTGTAACTTTTTCTTTTCTTTTTTTTTTTTTTTTTTGTGGGAAGGATCCTGTTATATTTCTCTGCAACCCTCAGATAGCCAAAGAATAGTTACCACACAGTGCATTGGTCACAGGTATTCCAAAGGGACAGAACCAATGGACTATATAGAGACAGATATAAAAGATTTATTACTGGAATTGGTTTACAGTTAGGGAGGCAAAAATGTCTCACAATCCCTGTCTGCAAGCCGGGGAAACAAGAGAGTAGTGGTATAATTCAGTCCTACTCTGAAAGCTCAAAAATTGGGGTGCGATGGTGTCTCAGTCTTAGTACAAAAGTTTGAGAACCAGAGTACCACATCTGACAACAAGGGAAGATGGCTCTCTCACCTTAAGCAGGGAGCAAATTTACCCTTTTTCCATCATTTTGTTCCATTCAGACTCTCAATGAATTGGATGAAGCCTATTCACCTTCTGGAGGGGGATGAGTTTTACTCAGCTCACCATTCATTTTTATTTTGTACTGGAAATCAAACCCAGGACCTTGCACTTTCCAGGCAGGTGCTCCTGCTACTCAGATATATCCCTATCAGCTCACCAGTTCCAATGTATTTCAATTCCTTAGCCTAGTGATGGAGAAGCTTTGGCATGCCTGTTGTTTTTCTGACAAAAAATGCTAATGTATGTGTTTTTTCTGACCTACAGTATTCATATTTAATTAAAGTATTCGCATTTTACAATAAATAAGTGGGTTTTGGATTCCACTTTGGGCACGTCTCTCTAAAAGGTCTGCCATCAAGTTGACACATAAAAATGATTACATGTAATTTACTCGACTGAGGCAGTTTCGGGGAAATTACAGCCAATTAAAGATGGATGGAAGAAACTTTACAACACAAAAATGTAAAATATTTAAAAAAAAACCCTTCTGAACACCGAAATTAGTTGTGTTCTTTTGCACTTGGAAAACTTATTAGTTAAGAATATTTCAAATGTCAATTTTCATTGAAATCATTCAGCTTGACAGAATATTATAGTTCCAGAAGCTATCTGGGTACCTGAGGAGACACAACCTTTATAGACAATTGTTTAACATGGCTGGGAATAATTGGCAGGAAGATAAATACCATTTGCATTAGAATATATTATAGACTACTCTTCCCCATTTTAAAAGCTACAACAAATAATCCTAACCATATAATGAAAGATGTAGAGCTACTAGAATTCTCAAGCACTGCGGGTAGAAATGAGTTCGGTTCAGCCATTTTGGTAAAGTTTGGCAGTTTCTTCTGAAATGTTAAGACCCAATATTTCTAGTTTTTGGCATTTGCCCAAGAGATACAAAAACCTGTCAACGTAAGTTGTATGTATACAGTCCGCTATAGCTACTTTATAATTATCAAAAACTAGAAGCAAAATTCCCATCACTAGGTAAATAAATCAACAAATTATAGCACACCAAAATAGTATTAGGCAACAAAGAGATTTTTAAGACAATCATAGCCCTAAGTGAAATCTCAAAACACAGACGGGATGAAAAATCTATGTAAATTTAGGAACAGAGAAATCAAACTAGAATTGTACAGAGGGTAGTGGTTACTAACTGGGGAGTGTGTGGGAATTTCTCGGTTAACAGAAATAGGTTATGTCTTCATTCCAGGTTTGGGGTTCACGAATAAATATTGGCCAAAAATGGAATTTACATTTAAACATGCATATAAATTAAAAATCAGCGATTATTACCTAAGACTATGGTGATACATGGATGCAAGGACCTTTGTAGGTGTGTAGATGTGCGTTGGGGATGAACCCAGCATGCCAAGCA
The DNA here is from genome assembly GCF_034190915.1 of Cavia porcellus. Lineage (NCBI taxonomy): Eukaryota > Metazoa > Chordata > Mammalia > Rodentia > Caviidae > Cavia > Cavia porcellus. The sequence continues at coordinate 71,289,448 of NW_026947496.1, forward strand.
AACGCTCTACTTTAAGCTACTTCGTTAGCCCTTCAAGAGGACGAATATTAAAATGCACTCTGATTTTAGAAAAAAAATGGCGGGGCAGGGAGGGAGTTTCCAAGTACCAGAAACTTTCACACTATTTGTACTGATTAAAGTGAAGGAAAACTTGCAGCCAGTCTGTATTTTACAGAGCGCAGGCAGAGTCCTGCGAACGCAGCTGGTCAAGAACTGCTTGCTTCTCACGACTGCCAACTTTAGGTTGACCCGACTACACCCCAACACCACACAGTGCCCGAGCGGATCCCAACGACCCCAGCACACTCCTCAGCCAACAGGGCCACCTCCGCTGCTAGGCTGTAGCCTGGAGGGCTGGCGCTCGCCGGCATCGCGCTGACGTCACGTGCGTGCTGACGTCACTGACGGCCGCGGCCTCTTAAGCTGGCTGGGACTCGGGGGGCGCCGAGTTTGACTAGTTTGGGGTCCGCTCTGGGATTGGCGTCGCTCTAGCGGCCCACCGAGCCCTGGGACTGCGCCACGGGCGGGCCGAGCGCGTCCCGCCCACTCTCGCTGGCGGCTGGGCGGTGCTCTGCCAAAGTTGGCCCTTCGCGGGCGTGAGGGCGGGCGACCGGCCGCAGCCATGGAGCCCCGCGGCATGGAATACTTCAGCTCCCAGGTGCTGCAGAAGGACGTTGGCGGCCGGCTGCAGGTCGGCCAGGAGCTCCTGCTGTACCTCGGCGCCCCTGGCGCCATCCCAGATCTGGAGGAAGACCAGAGCCGCCTAGGCAAGACAGTGGACACACTCACCGGCTGGGTGGGCTCGAGCAATTACCGGGTAAGCGGCGCCGCGGGGCGGGGTACGCCCTCCCTAGCCAGCCCTTTAATCCGGGACGTCTGAGTCTGGCGGGCGGAACTCCCGAGTTGCGGAGCCGCGCGATCGCTGTACTGTTTTGGGGGGCGCTCTGGAGTCCGGTGGCGCGCCCGGCTGGCGAGCCTGCGGTTCCACGCGAACCGGAGCCTTCCTTTCCACAGCGACCAAGTTTTTCCACATTTGTGAAACAATGACAAATTCAGCGATTCCGTGACACGTTGTGGTTATTTGGCGCAAGGCACAGTATCGCTTGTTTTAAAAAAATCAGTTGATAATTTTACATACAGTAAAGGGGTCTAAGGCATTATTACACACATGTGTGAACGCTAAGACGCAGGGACATAACAATACTATTTTAAATTGAAGTGACATGTCAAATTAATCCCGTTTTAATTTTTGTTTGTTTTCTAGTGAATGTGTTTTTTATTACTTTCGTAATTTTTGTATGTCTGGAAGGTTGGGATCTTCGTCTCAAACGCATCTTAAGGGCGTAATCAGGCTTCTGATTGCGTTTACCATTAAATCTAATGAAAAGATGCTGACCTCATGATATTATTTCTTTGCCTTTCCTTTATTGACTCTGGAAAACAGCTGAATGTCCTGTATTATTTTGCTTTACTGCATTTGAAGTCTAATGCGGAATTTGAAACCATATGCTACTAGGTTTAGTTTGTGGTGGAGGAAAAAAAGAATGAGGAGCAAGAATATATGAATAGTTTATCTAGAATCGTTTAGTAGGTAGATTGTAATATAGCCACCTAAGGAGGCTGAGTAAATAATACCTAGTTTATTCGTAGTTGTTAGCTATTACTTTTCTAGTCTGCTGGTGGCAGTGTTGCTTTAGAATGCTGGCCAGAATCTCCCGGGGATGAAGTGATTTATCCTAGTAATACAGTAGCATATCCTTACATCCAGTGACTAGATTGTGCTTTGTAGTATTTGTCTGCACAGAAAACAAAATCTACAAATAAGCAGATTTAATGATACAACCTATGAGTTTTAGAAAGATTAGACTTTTTAAACAGTTGGAGAATTCACCAGTTTTATGCTCCATGACATCTTAACTCTTTATTATTTTTTAACAGTTTGAGAAAACTTGTGCTTTACTAATATTATATAGTAATACATTTTTGAAGATTATTTATTCTTTGGAAAAAACAAGATAAATTTGCTTTGTAGGGAAGGCCTATACACAGATATGACGATTGATTTTTGTCTTGCAGCAGAACCTGTTGTAAAAAGCTCTTTGGTATTTTCGATCATCTTCTCAGTTGAAAGTTGATGTGCCATCTTCAGTACTGATGGTAGTGAATTGGCCTTGCTTTGTTTCACTCCTATAATGCCATCAATAAGTGACAGCTGAGCAGGCTGTCTTGTGAAGAACACCTGGTTTCTGTGATACTGTGGTATCCCAATTTTTCTGTCATTCTTTTGAGAACTACTTTCACTCAGTGCTATTTTTTTCTTTTTGAATTAGAATCCTTTGGGGCTCACATCTGTTTTATCAGGTATTATTTCCAGGCTTCTCATTAGAAACTGCGGCCTGAGATAACTTAAAGGATCAGAAGAGAACTGGCACAGGCTCTCCAACCTTGTCTACGTTCTTTGTAGTAGCTCTGCCAAGGTAGTTTACCTTCTTTCCTGTTACACTGAATGAATAACCTTGTGCCTTGCTTACTCCAGTCCGTCCACATATTGATGTGGATTGATGAAGATTAGAATCTTCTTGTCTACTCACTGTTGATTCATCAATTTTCTGCTTTTTCATTAACTAGTTTTCTTGTTTTTACTAAATTTGGTAGTATAAAAACATCTGACATTGTTAGTGAGAGGGCAGTCTAATTAGTTTATTTGGGTTTTTTTTTAACATGTATTTTTTTTTTTTTAATTTTGAAAGTAGTAAAAATGCAACAGCACAAGACAGAACAAAGCCAATCGAGACAATGCAGTGAAATTGGTACAGGATTTCACAGTAGGATACTGGGATAATAGTAATAAGTACTATGGTATATCTCTTTAACTTAACAATAGCTGTCCAGTCAATTACGTATTGTAAAATCAAACCAAAAATAGAACATTGTAAAACCAATTGAGAATACTGAATAGAGCAAAAGAGACATAAAACAGTGAAAACAACCTATGCCTTCAAACAGAAGATAGAAGGAAATCCCCCATATTTGCTATACTGCATATGCTCATCCTCCCGAGAGATGTTGAAACATCTATCCCCAGTAGCTAAGGGGGGAGGCGACAGGTGGGAGAAGGGTGCTTGATTTTCAGCTCACGTGGCACTAGGCTCACAGGTAATGGTTCTCCTCCAGGCCCAAGCTGCAGGTGCTTACCAAGAGGGCTGGCGAATAAGCTGCCTGAGTCTCTCCATGGCTGGATCTCTGGAGCTCTGTTCTCCTCCTTTAGTCTATTTGGGTTTTATAAACTGAATTGCCAAACTGAGTTTTTTTTTTTTTTTCTCCAGATACACTAAAACATAATTATCTCTACAAAGAGAAATTCTTGAACATACAACTGGAATTTGCTAAAATTTAAAGTTATATTGAGCAAAATACGTTTCTTTCTTTGAGTTTGATAAAGCTTTAGAATTAGTCTTTCTATCTCTTGCTGGAAGTACTGGGGATTGAACCCAGGGAGGACTGAGCTGCATCCTCAGCTCATTTTTAAATTTTGTTTTGAGGCTGGGTCTCACTCAATTGTCCAGGCTGGCTTCATACTTGCTCTTTTTTCTGCCTCAGCCTTCCGTGTAAGCTGGGATCACAAGCATATGCCACCTTGCTGGTTTAGTGGCTCAGTAACAATCATTGCTTTAGTACACTTGAGTGCTGATTGTATGCTGAGTATCGTTTGCGATGTTGAGGATTCAATTGTGAACAGCAAGACTTACTGAGCCATCATCTTTAGATATTTATTGATGACCTACTATGTACAAGCACTTATATTTTTTGCACCGTAGCTACAATAGTGAAAAGACGTTTTTACCTTTGTGGCCTTCCTTATATTCTAGTGAGGAGAGGAGAATAAGCAGAATAAGTAAGTAACATCTGTAGTGTATTATATGGTGATAGATTGTATGGAGAAAAAACAGTGAAGGGAATAGGAAATGTTAGGCCGAATTTGGATGTAGGAGTTTAAATGGTTACTTTTTAAAGACCTCATTGACAGGGTAGCTTACCAAGGATAGGAAGGTGAGATCCCTGTTGTGTTAAAACAAGATAGACAGGCTGGGAATTAGAATTTAGTTGGTAGGGTGTTTGCCTATCCTGTGTGAGGCTGCAGTATCAATCTCCAGCACCCATCCCCCCAAAAAATTTAAAAAGAAGCAGGCAGATGGGCATACAAATTAGATCATATAAAATCAATGTCGTGAAAAAAATGAAGATGAGACTATATTTTGATTAATCAAAGTTAGGAGACATTTAGGTACACACATTAAACAGATAAACATAGGAGTAAAGATTGCTTCAGACAGAGGAAGAAGATGCCCTAGTTTGAGGTTAGAATTTACATGAGTGAAGTATTAAGGAAGGTGAAATTGGGAAAGTAAGTGGAAGCAGCCTTGTAAGATTTATTCTGAATGGAAGACTGTTACCTACCTTAAGGCAGAAGTAGGTGTAGTCCTTACTGGAGAGTGAGTTGTAAAGAAACAACAGAAGAAGCAGGGTGCTAATAGGAACAGGGGCTTGTTTGGTAGTAGTGGTAGTGCTATGAAATAGAATATTTGGGATTGGATTTGTGGTAGATCCATTAGGATCTCATGTTGGATTGAAGAATGAGAGAAACAAGAATTATGAATAACTACCTTACATGAGCAATAGGATAGATGGTGCAGTATATTGAAATAGAAAGAACAAGAGTAGAACAAATTGGGTGAGGGAAGCGAAAAGTTTGGTTTTGAGTTAATGGATTTGAAAAGTTGCTTAAAATAAAAAATGAGGTGTTACGTTGGGGTTTTGAGTTTGGTGGTCTTAATTGGAGACAATAGGTGTACATGTAACATTTGCTCTGGCATTTGACTTCTGCTAAGGAGTCTTGCAATTTCAGGAATCTGAAAAATTCTAAGTGGTATGCATTACTAATGATAATAAAAATTGTCCTCATAAAATGCTATTAAGTATGATAATCATCTAAATGAGTCTTTAGTATTAGATACTGTCTCAAGGTTTTTTGTTTTTTTTTACATCATCTCATTTAATCTCTAATTTGGTTTCAGGAAGTCAGCATTATTATTTTCTTCCTTTTGTACAAAGGGAGACATAAATATTCTATATTAGATCATAGACTTGATAAAAAGAGAGGGTGAATACTTGAACCTACCAAGACTAGGATACTCATATTTTACTCTTTTTTTTTTTTTTTTGCTTTTATGATTTTTCAGTACTGTGAGCTCTAATTTCATTGTACATTGGGAGGATTAGTAACATTACCTTCTGTCTGCAACCATAACACCAAGTTGACTCTAAACGTAGGGAAAACAGTAAATAGCATTTATATTGTAACCATGCAGTGCTATGCTAAGTAGTATATTAAAATCTCACGTCTTTTCCTTGGAATCCAAAAATCACAGCCCCTTTGGCATTTTTGTGGTTTGTACTACCCAACATCAGCATCACCTCAGTTATAGTTCCTTTAAATTGCCACTTTCTTAAATATTATATAACATTTTCTTAATTGGCAAAAACAAAAAGTGGTTTATCTACTCATTATGTATATGGGTCTTGTCTGTTCCTTTTACTGTTATATGGGATGAGCATTAAAAAATTATTTTTGTTAACACTGTCTTCTTTATAGTATCACTTTTGTACATAGGCATGAAAATTTTCTAAATCAATGATGTTCAATCCTGGAAGGTTCAGTATCACTTTTTAATGTCTCCTTTACAATCCTGAAGTAAAATGTATAAACAATACCCAATATGCATAATTTTTAAAAATTCATATAGCTTCCTAACTACTATAGTAGGAAAATTATACATAACTTATAAGATAAAATATATAATCTTTCCTTAGTATCAGTAGAAAATTGGTTTCAGAACCTGCCTTTTCTTGGGTACTAAAATCCACAGATGGTCAAGTCCTTTTTACAAAATACAGTATCTGTGTATAACTTATACCTTTATTGTATAGAATAAATCATTCCTAGAGTACTTAATCGATTATTTCTAGAATACCTAATATGATGTAAGTAGCGTGTAGAGATAGTTATGCTACATTGTTTATGCACAATGCTGGGAAGCCTTTTAGAGACAAGTGCCCAAACTGCAACCCAGAACTCACTTATTTATCCTTAAGTATAACACTACAATTAAACCTGAATACTGAGGTTTTAGTTTAGAAAAAACAACTCATATGTTAACATTGTTTGTTTTAAAAGAAAAACCACACATGTGCTGTAGGTTCACCACCACTAGCTTAGGGCCTAATAACAAGAAAAAAATTCTATACCTGTTCAGTACAGACCAATTATTATTATTATTATTATTATTATTATTATTATGGTTATTGTTGTTGTTATTATATATATTTTTTGAGACAGAGTCTTGCTTTGTAGGACAAGCTGGTCTTAAATTCACTATGTAGCCAAGGTTGGCCTTGAACTTGCAGCAAACCTCCTTGCTTCAGCCAAGGAGGTGGTGCTGATATTACAGGCATGTACCACCACACCTGCGTGGATTCATTATTATTATTTTTTTTTTTTTTATTTTATGGGAAAAAGGTAAAACAAATTTCTGTAACAAAATAATAAATTACATATTGTTATCTTTAAAGCAGTTGCTCAGGGTGCAAAATATGGGCATAAAAATTTCTCCAATCAATATTAGTACAAACCTTGCTTTTTAATGAACTAAGAGACAGTAATAGTATAGCTGACTTGCATTGTTCCCTTTTCCCCACTGTCCTTTCCCCTGTCACTCATCCTACTTCGTTTTTCCTTTGGAACAGTTTCTTCCCATTTCACAGTATCTATTGTGTATTTTAGAACTTATTTTACTCTTTCATTTTCTTACAACAGAAAAGCAATATAGTGTTTACAAATGTGGTTTATTTCACTTATGAGTATGGTCTCCAGTTGTACCCATTTATCTATAAAAGTCTCAAGTTTATTCTTCCTAATGGCTAAGTAGTATTCCATTGTATAAAAATACATCCTTTTCATCCATTCCTCAGTTGATGGCCACTTGACTTGTTTTGAAGATTTAGTTATTACGAATTTTGCTGCTTAAATATTAATGCACATATATTGTTGTGGTATGATGTTTTAAATTTTTCTAGGAAGATACCCAGAAGGGAATAGCTAGGTAGAATGAGACCTCTAATCCTAGTTTTCTGAGGAATCTCCACACTGATTTGCACACTGATTTTCACTGATTACCAATCTATACTCCCACCAACAGTACAAAATGGTTCCTTTTTCCTCACAGGCACCCCTAACATTTGTTTCTGTTGATGTCTTGGTGATAGTGATTCTTTCTAGGGTGAGATTGAATCTCAGTGTTGTTTTAATTTGCATCCTTTAATGTTGAGTGATGTTGAACATTTTTCACATATTTATTTGCTGTTTGTATTTCTTCATCTGAGATGTGTGTATTCATCTCAGATGCCTGTTTTTTGGTTGGATCTTTGAATTTGGGGGGGGTCTGATTTTTTTCATTTCTTTGTATGTTCTATATATAAGATCTTTATCTGAGGGACACTTGGCTAAAATTTTTCCTCAATTTGTGAGTTGTCTTATTATTTTGTTGGTGATTTCTTTTTTTTTATTTATTTAAAGAGAAAAAAGAGGAAAAAAAAACAAAGCAGTAAAAAAAGGGTACAAGTAGTACAGAATTTCAAGAAAAAAATATACAGTAAGAAATCACTAGTTAATAGATTACATATTGTCATCTTAGAAACAGTTGTCCAAATTACAAAATTAAAGCATACAAAGTACACATTCATACAGTGAGATTGCAGACAGTTCTGTTCAATGATCCAACAAAAACTCAATAATATGGTTTTCTATCCTACACACTGAAATATACATGCAGTTATATCCTTTAGGCCACTTTCTTTTCCTCTCTTTTTTACAATAACAATTACACTCTTTGGGTTTTATTACTCCTATAGTTCTTATTACTTTTTTTTGAAGAGAATAAAACCAAATGTGACAAAACAAAACAGAGTCAGTTAGAACAGAAAGATGGATATTGTATATGATGCAAAAATAGAATACCAGGTGATTAAAAATGATTAACATTATGCCTCTTGCTATCTTGAAAAGCCTCTTGCCCATATCATCAGGTATAATAGAATTGAACAAAACGGTGCAGAACAAGACCAATAAAACCTACACTGGAGACCTTACAGGATTTCAAAAGAAGATAATAGTCAAACCATAATGGCATCACAGTAAATTTTATTGCCTTTAAAGTGGTTGCCTATGCCCTCAAACTTGATACTATCAAACAGAACAGAATATAGTAAAGTCAGACAGAACAAGATGGGGAGAGCAATACTGGGGTTCAAATCAGGTTAATAGGAAAACAAAAAAGTTACTGTAATATATCCCGCTATTTTTAAATTTAGTTTTTCCTTCATTAAAAAATAAGAAAAAATAAATTAATTTTAAAAAGTGGGAGATTGAGATAAAAGAGGACATAGTAACAGAAAACACAGGTCAGAACCGAACAATTTAAGCATCATTGTGTTTCACCACCAGATAATCTGACATAATAGTAGTCACCATAGTGTCTCTTTCCTTGAATTATTTGAGTATAACTTCATATACTATAGCATCAAACATATTAAGACAGTGTGAAGCCTGTTGGTGATTTCTTTTGCCTGGTAAAATTTTTTTAATAAAGGTGAGTTTCCCGGTTGTTGATTCTTTGAGGTATTTCCCTTGCAGCTTGGGTTTTGTTCATGAAGTCTCTGCCTACATCCATGTCTTCAAGATTTCTTCCTTCTTCCTATTTCCTCTTCCAGTAGATTATTTCTGTTTTAATATTTCGATCTTTGATCCATTTTGACTTTAGTGCATAGTGATCGACATGGGTCTAGTTTCATCTTTGGCATGCAGGAAGCCAGTTTTCCCTGCACCGTTTATTGAGGTGGCTGTGTTTCTTCCAGTGAACATATTTTACCCCTTTGTCAAAAATAAGGTACTTGAGTGTGTTTGTAGTCATGTTTGCATCTTCTAATCTGTTGTGCTGGTCCTCAGGTCTATTTTTTGCCAGTACCATGCCGATTTTATCACAGTAGCTTTGTAGTGTAATTGCAGGTCAGGGATTGTGATGCCTCTTCCTCTGCTTTTGTTGCTATTCTAGGTCTCTTCTGGTTCCATATTAATATTAGGAATGTGTTCTCTAGATCTGTGAGGTATGCTAATGGTATTTTGATCAAATTGTATTAGATCTGTATAAAAATTTGGGGAGTATGGCCGTTTTCACTATGTTCATTCTTCCTATCCATGAGCAAAATATCTCTCTCCATTTTCCAATATGCTGTTTTATCTCCTTTTACAGCTTACTGTATTTTTCAATATATAGATCCTTTAGATTGATTTTTATATATTTCATTTTATTGGATGTTATTGTAAAGTGTCTGGCTTCCTAATTTCTTTCTCAGTTGATTTGATGTTTGTGTACAGGAAGACTGTTGATTTTTGAGTGTTGACTTTGATCCAGCTGTAGTACTGAATTTGGTTATTAACTTTAGAAGTCTTTTGCTGGAGTTTTTGGGCTCTACTATGTAGAATATCATGTCATCAGCAAATAATGATAATTTAACTTCTCCTTTTTCTATTCTTATTCCTTTTATTTCTACCTCTTGTCACATTATTCTGGCTAGTGTTTCCAGAACTATGTTTAATAGGAGTGGTGATAGTGGACATCCTTGTCTTTTTCCTGATTTTAGAATGAAAGCTTTCAGTTTTTGTTCATTTAGTATAATGTTGGCTGTTGGTTTATCATAGATGGTTTTTATCAGATTGAGATAAAGACCATCTGTTTTGATTTTCTGTAGTGTTTTTATGAATGACTGTTGAACCTTGTCAAAACCTTTTTCTGCATCTATTGAAATGATCATGTGGTTTTTGTCTTTGGTTTTATTGATATAGTGGATTATATTTATTGATTTGGTGATTTGCATATGTTGAACCTTCCCTGCACTCTTTTTTTTTGGTACCGGGAATCGAACTCCTGACCTTGGCTTGCCAGGCAGGTGCTTGTGCCACTGAGCTAAATCCCCAGCCCTATCCCTGCATTTTTTAGATAAATCCCACTTTTGTTATGGTGTATAATCTTCTTGATGATTTGCTACATTCTGTTAGCTGGTATCTTATTGAGGATTTTGCATCAGTGTTCCTTAGGGATATTGGCCTGTAGTTCTTTTTTTGTAGTTGGATCTGTCGCGGGTAATAAATTGCCTCCAGGAATGAGTTAGGAAGTTTTGCTTCCCTTTGAGTTTCATTAGAGTTTGACGAATACTGGTGTTAAATCTTCTCTAAATTTCTTGTAGAATTCAGAATTGAATCCATCAGGACCTGAACTTTTCTTTGTTGGCTTTAATTATATTTTCACTTTCATTGACTGATACTGGGTTACTCAGAATTTTTATATCTTCTTGATTCAGCTCTGGTAATTCATACATACCTAGGAATCTGTCTATTTCTTCTGTGGTTTTCATCCTATGAGAGTTAAGGATTTTCAAAATAGGTATTGATTATCTTCTGAATTTCCATAGGCTCTGTAATATTTGACCATTGCATTCCTCATTGCATGAATTTGAGTCATTTTTCCTTTTTTTGAAAAGATTTCCTAAGGGTTCATCAATTTTACTTATTCTTTCAAAGAACCAATTTATTCTTTTAAAGAACCAACTTTTTGATTCATTAATTCTTTGTATTGTTTTCTTAGTCTCAGTTGCATTAATTTCTGCTCTGATCTTTGTAATTTCATCCTTGTATAGGTTTGACTTGCTCTTCTTTTTCCAGAACCTTGAGGTGCAACATTAGGTTGTTTATTTGTGCTTGTTCTGTTTTCCTAATGTGAGAATTCACCCATATAAATTTCCCTCTTAGGACTGCTTTCATTGTATCCTACAGGTTTCAGTATGTTGTATCTGCATTTTCATGCAGTTGTAGCTATTAATTTCTTCTTTAATTTCATGTTACCCATTGGTTGTTCAGGAGGGTGTTACTTAATTTTCATGGATTTATAGAGTGTCCATGTTTTCTTTTGCTGTTAATTTCCAATTTCAGTGCCCTATGGACCCATTTTTTTTGCAAAAAATATTTTGCACCTGAGATTGGATAATTCTGAGCCATGGATATGAAAGATCCAGTATACTAACATGTGTAAATATGCCAGCGTGACTAACAAGATGACATAATGATACATAGCTGTAGCAATGTGTGTGATTGCTGAAATTGCTCCCATTAACAATTCAGATCACTATGGATGTGTGGTTGCTGGTGATTCATTATTGTTGATGATTGTGAAATTCTGTAACTGTAAATTCTAAACCTCATTTCTTTGATATACTGACTTCAGAGTTTGACCATCCCATGTGACAGTCACTTCATTAAGGTTTTAACTGACCATATTTTCTCTTGACTGAGCTGAATATTATCATTAATTAGACTATTTTCCTTTTTTTTATTTAAAGAAAAGGAAACAAAAAAATACATGGAGATAAAAAAGGGTAGAAATAATACAAAATTACAGAAAAACAAACGGTAAGAAATCGCTGGTTGATAAGTTACATATTGTCATCTTAGAAATAGCTGTTCAGGTTACAAAATTAAAGTATTTAAAATGACATTCAAAAAGTGACATTGCAAACAGTTCTGCTCAATAATCGAACAAAAACTCAGTAATATGGTTATCAGTCCTACACACTTGTTTTACATCTCAAAGAGGGTAAGATTAAACATATCAAAACAACAAAACAGTTAAAAAACAATTTAAAGAAATACAGATTTCAAAGCAAGTCCACTGGAGATCTTCATTATCTATCTGTCTCTAGTTTCTTACAAATAGTGGTCCCCATCTTCACCCACTTTATATACTTATTGCATATTATAGAACTAATCAAATCATTACAGGATGATGAAGGCTTTTTAGGTCTTCAAGATTCAACTTTAGGGAGGACAATAATAACTACTATAATTCTTTATTTTTATTAGTACATGTTTGTAGTATGTAATGATTACATTTATTTTGGGAGGTTTGTACGTGTTTGCAACACATCTTAATTTTCATCACTTTATCCACTTCTCCCACCCCAATTTCTTTGTTCCCTTTTCAAAAGATCTGTTTCCCCATTTCATATTAACTGTCTTTTATTTTGCTGTTTATTTTTGTGTTTCTCATATAAGAGAAATCATGCAATATTTAAAATTGTATGTCTGATTTATTTCACCTAACATTATGGTCTCAGTGTGCATCTGTTTTCCTACAAATGACTCAACTTTTCTTTTATGCTGGAGTAGTACTTTGTGGTGCATAAATGCCGTATTTTTTTTATCCATTCCTCTGTTGATGGACATTTAGGCTCTTCCCAGGATTTAGCTATTATGAATTGTGCTGCTATAAATATCGGTATGTATTTACCACTGTAATATGATGTCTTTTAACTCTCTTGGGAAGATACCCAGGAGGAGGAGAATAGTTGGGTTCAATGCAGTTTCTAGTTTCAGTTTTTTGAGGAATCCCCATACTGACTTCCGTAGTCGTTTTAGTAGTTCACATTTCCACCACCGCGTGGAAAGTTTCCTTTTTTCTTGCAGCCTCCCCAGCATCTGTTATGTTTGGTTTCTTGATGTTAGCTGTTCTTTCTGGTGAAGATGGAATGTCTGTGGGTTTTTTTTTTTTAATTTGCATTGCTCTAATGGCCAGACATGTAGACAATTTCTTTATATATTTATTGGCCATTTGTACTTATTCTTACAAGTGTCTTCTCCATTTCATTTGGATTTTTGTTTGTTTTTTGGGTTTTTTTTTTTTTTTTTTTTTAGTTCTTTATATATTCTAGAATAGACTAATGTCTTCTGTTAGAGGAATAGCCAGACACATTTTTTTTCCCATTCGGTATGTTGTGCCTTTACTCTGTTGGTTGTCCTTTACTGTACAGAATGTTTTTAATTTGATATAATCCCATTTGTTGATTCTTGATCTTATTTCTTGTACAATTGGGATTCTTTTCAGAAACAGAATACATTGCCTATTTCTGTTTGTTGAAGAGTTTTATCTATTTTATCTGAAACCAAGCCAGGTGTTTTTAAAATTTAGGTCAGGGATTTAGCTCAGCAGCTCAAGAGCTTGCATACTAAGGGCAAGGTCGTGAGTTTGATCTCTGGTACAAAAAGAATTTAGCTCTTTGGTCCAGTTTGAGAGGTATTGTCTAGTTTAGTCATCTGTATATGCGTAGCCAGTTTTCTCAACATTAGTGGTTAAACAAGGTCTCATTTCTCCTGCCTCTGTTTCTAGATCCTCTATGCTGTTCCATTGATCCACATGTCTAGTTTTGTTTTTATAATTGTAGCTTTGTAATATAACTCGAAGCCCAAGATCATGATGCCTCCTGTTGTGTTTTTGCCCATGGTTGTTTTGGGTTTCTTCTGGATCCATATGAATTTTAGGATTGTGTTGTCTAGTTTTGTGAATAATACTCTTAGTACCTTGATTGGGATTGCATTTAATCTATCATCAGTCTTGGAAGTATGGTCACTTTGACAATATTGGTTTTGCCTGTTCTTGAACAGGAAATATCTTTCATTTTCTGCTATCCTGTTTGATTATTATTTTCAGAGTACTGTAATGTTTGTTAACCTAACCTTGGTTAGGTTAATTCCTAAGTATTTACTTTTTCTTGATGCTGTTAATAGTATTGTTTCCTAATTTCTTTCCCAATGGGTTTGTTATTGGTATAGAGGAATGCTATTGAGTTCTATGTTTAGATTTTGTACTGTGCTGCGTTGCTGAGTTTGGTTTTTAATTTTATGAGTTTTTTGATGGAATTTTTGGATCTTTAATGTAAAGGACTTTGTTGTCTACAAATAATGATAATTTGACTTCTTTCCTAAACATATCTCTTTCATTTTTTTTCTCTTGCCTGTTGCTCTGGCTAATGTTTTGAGTACTACATTGAACAGGAATGGTTATATTTGACCTCCTTGTCCTGTTTTTGATTTTAGAGGGAAAGTGCTTAAGTTTTCCCCATTTAATGTGATGTTGGTAGTAGGTTTATTATAAATGACTTATCAGATTGAGATAAAATCCTGTTATACCTATTTTCGTCAGGTTTTTTTTTTAAATCATGAGTGGATGTTGAATTTCCTCAAAAACTTTTTCTGAATCTTTTGAGATGGTCATGTGATATTTGTTTTTGTGGATGTAGTGTATTACATTTATTGATTTGCCAATGTTGGACTGTCCTTGCTTCTCTTGTGTGAAGCCTATTTGTTTATGATGTATGATCTTTTTGATGATAGTTTACACTTTGTTTGCCAGTATCTTGTTGAAGATATGTACAGCTATCTTCATTAAAGAGATTGGTGTATAGTTTTCTTTTTCATTTGGATCCCCATCATGGTTTTGTAATCAAGGTTAATGCTAGCTTCCAGGAATAAGTTTGGCAGTATGCCATCATTTTCAGTTTCATTGAAGTTTGAGATGCATTGATGTTAGTTCTTCCCAGAAGTCCTTGTAGAGTTCAGTGATGAATCTGTCAGATCCTAGACTTTCCTGAGTTGGTAAGGTTTTTCCTATTGTCTCACTTTCCTGTAACTGAATTTTGTGTCAGAGTTTTGAATCTTCTTGGTTAAGTTTTGGTAATTTTTGTCTGGAAGTTTGTCCATTTCTTAACTTCCTAATTGTCTGGAGTATAATTTTTCATAATAATTACTAAGATTATCTGGATTTCAACAATTTCTGTTATGATTTTGTGATTTTCATTTCTAATTGGACGGATGTAGGTCTTTTAATGTTTAGGAAGTCTGATGAAGGGTTTGTGTGTTTTAGTTTTTCATAGAGCCAGCTGTATGATTTACTGATTCTTTGTATTTTTTTTTAGTTTCAATTTCATTAATGTCCACTCTGATCCCTCCTTGTACTAGGTTTGGGTTTGAATTGTTCTCATTCTTTTACGATAATCATTAGGTTATTTGAACACACTCTTCTTCTAATGTGAACATTCACAGTAATAAACTTGTCACCAGGTATGGTGCCTATAAACCCAGCACTCAGGTGGGAAAGTAGGAGGATTGCTGCAAGCCTGGGCTACATACTGAGTTCAAGGCCAGCCTGCACTACATAATGAGACTCTGTTTCAGAAAAACTAAACAAATAAAATGTCCTCTGAGTCACCCCCTCTCACTGTGTCTCTGTAGATTCAATCCTCCCCTCTCACACCAGGAACTAGGAGCCAGGAGCTGGGGAGAAAGTGCAGTTTGCAACCTCGTTTTTTTGTGTAGTGGTCTGTCTCTTCACTTTCTCTGTAGGTTCCAATTTTCCCTTCTAATGTTCGCTGGGTCCCGGGGGTCCCCCTTCTTCCCCTTCTTGCCCAAGTTGTTTTCTGGGGTCTGGTTTGTTGCTGTTTACCACTCTGCAGTCTTTACCACTCTGCAGTCTTTCTGATTGTTAACATTTATAATTTATGATTGCCTTGTATTGATTTGTAAGTGTGCATGGGGCTGATATACTTACAACAAAAGCAAAGAAATCTGAACTTTTAATTAACTTACGTAATATTTTCATATACATTTCAACATAGCTTCTCAAATGTCAAAAATAATGCCATTATAACTACTGCTTCTTTTATGGGCCTGTAGTTGTGAGCCAATGACATTTAAATGTTTGACTTCGTTGTCTCTGCCTAGAATTTTCTTTCTTTTTTTTTTTTTTTTTTTTTTTTTGTCTTTTTCTTTTTTATCGGTACCGGGGATTGAACTCACAACTGCCTGCTTATAAGGCAGGCGCTTATGCCGCTGAGCTAAATCCCCAGGCCCTGCCTAGAATTTTCTTGAATTTTTTTTTTTTTTTTTAGAGTGCTGGTATACAATTTATGAATTTCTTAAGATGTTTTTTGGTTATAGAATGTCCTTAATTTTCTTTCAGTTTTGAAAGATTGTTTTGTTTTGTTTGGGTTGGAAGTTTTCTTTTAGGGTTGGAAAAACTTCATTTCAAGCTCTCATAGGCTTTAATGTCTGTGTTGATAAGTCTGTTGTAATCCTAATGATTTACCTTTAGAGATGACTTGCTTTTCTTTGACAACTTTTGAAAGTTTTGTTGGAATCCTATCATTTTGAGCTTCTTTTTCATTGTAATTACCTAGTGTTTTGTAAGCCTCATCTGTACATTGACTTCTTTTCCTATCATTGGAAAGTTTTCTGCTCTGACTTCTATAAATTTTTTTAATTCCATCTGTACAGTCCTCTAATTTCTAACTCCAATTTGCCTTACATTAGTCTTAACATCATCTAGTAACTTTTATATGATTTTTCTTGCTCTTTTGTTTTTAAGCTTTCTTTGAGTATATGATTTCATTTCATCCTTGATTTCTGAAGTCATTTCTACACGCTGGTCATTTCTGATAATTATAAATTTAATAGAATTATTTATCTCTGGAATTTTTGTTTGGCACCATTTCTTGGAGTTTGTTTTTTTGGTAAATTTGTCATTCATGTTTTGGTCATCTCTTCTGATTTTTTAGTTTGTTTCTTCTATAACCAGATTAGTAAGTTTGTTTAATAGTTCCAGTTTATTTTGGATCATGTCATCTTTGAGCTCACTGTTTTTTTGCTTCCTCTTTAATCATTTTTGCCATTCTGGTGTTTGATTTCCTCTCCACTGGTGTCCCTTGGATCTGTTTTGGGGGAATTGGGAGTATTTGGAGGCATTTTTGTTATGTTCCTTTTTTTTTTTGTCATTGATACGAAGATTTCTTTAGTTAATTCTGTTTTCTAGTAATATCTTCATGGCTGTATTTGTCAAGGGGTGTTTTTTTTTTTTTTTTTTTGTATTGGCTGATTGATTGAGATGTAGTCTTGCTTTGTGTACCTGGCTAGCCTTGAACTTACTGTGTAGCATAAACTAGCCTTGAACTTGGAGTGATCCTTCTTCCTCAGCCTTTTAGGTGCTGGAATTACAGGCCTGTTCCGCCATGCCCAGGCTAGTCAAGAGTTATTGAACCTATTCAGTTTAATAAGGTTGAGTAATCTCACTATGTTGTAAGGAAAGAATTTCTACTGGCTATAGGGATGTCAAGAGATCCACTTATATATCAATCAGAAACATTAAGACATGTTAGGACAGTTTTAATCTTTGGTCAGTATCCTTTGCAGATTATATTCTATTGCTATTTGTGGTTCATCTAGGATGAGGAGAGTGGAAGAAGAGAGCAAGGGAAAAGGGCAGGGAGTATGTCAGTGTTACGTAAGAGAAATGTTGGTAGGTAAAAAAAATAGGATGTCAGATTTTAGAGTTAATTTTATAGCTAGGATAAAGGGCTAGTATTGAGGCAGTTTGAGAGAGTTTGTCTAGGCAGGAAGAGGCATGCAGATGGATTTGAGATTGAGGGAAGCTGTCAGAACCTGTTTGTATATTTGTAGGTAGTTTTGTTTGGGTCCTGTAAGCCCAGTTTTATTAAGGATTATCCTGACATGCTCTTGAATGATGGTGTTTGAATTATACCACTAGTTAATTCTTACTCTCTAATGCACTTATTCAGGCCCCTTATATGTATGCTATTAGATAGGTAGAGAAGACAAGAAAGAGGGAATTCAAGGAGGTAAGATAATGAGAGAGAGAGAAGTAGAAAGAATAGGGATAAAACAGTCAAAAAATAAAGAGAAGACACACTCAAAGAGGGAGGAGGTCAAAGAGGAAATCTTGGAGACTAAATAAAATAACAAAGCAGTACAAATAAAAAAGAACTAGAAGGAAAAAACAAACTAGAAAAAAATGAAAACAAAACAAAACAAAACAGGCTGACCCAAAATCAAATAATGACTACAGCAACTGAAATAGAAAGAGAAATAAAAAATCCCCACACAGTCGTTACAGCAATACCTCAGAGAGTTGACACAGGTCCCTTTACACTGGTGTCACAGTCTGATTTTTGAGCAGCTAAGCAGTTTCCCTTGTGGATCAGTCAGTTGCCTGTTCAGAGTGCTGAGGGCTATGACTCCCCCTGAGCCTTGTCCTAGTTAGAAGGCGTGTCCCAGACGCGACTGCAGATCTTGCTCCCTTAGTCGGTTCAGGGGTTAAATGATGTGAATGTCTGTGTCTCTCCCCACCCCACCCCTACTTTCCTCGCCTTGTTTATGGCCAGAAGGGCATTAGCCTAGGTGCCATTCATTGTCTCTCTACCCACAGGTATCTTTATATCTTGATCCCACCCGCAGAACCAAGGGCCAACCCCACTCTTGGCAGAGGGGCCCTCGTTGCCACTGCAGGGTGGTAGGCAGGTCCTCATCCATCTCAGACCCTCCTGTTCAGGGAAACAATGGGAGAGCACCTACACTGTTCTAGCTCTGCCAGACTGCCCTCTGACCTGGCCACCAGGCTGTCTTTCCTCTCACAGACCTGCCCTTCTCTACTCACTCCTCCGCATACTTGTCTGTTTCAGTCTTTGTCTCCATGCCTTGGCAGTCCCGACCTCAGAGACTGGGTGTGCCCCTATGAGAGCCCATTAGCAATAGTGGGTAGCAAATTGAATGTCCTGCAGTACAGTACAGTACTCCTTCCTGTTGCATGTGGGGGAAATGGTAATGTGTTTTTTTTTTTTTTCTGTTGGGCACAATCTTTCCCACAATTCTACCATTTTCTGGCACTGTAGAGCTGTTGTTTTCAGAATGCAGGTGCATGACTTTTTACTCACTCTGTTTTCCTACTTATAGCTTCTCTGAATATCCACGTTGCAAATATCTCACTCAGAGTGCCCAGTAGAGGGGTTACGGTAATTGTGAGTCTTGTTTTGTTAGCCAGGCCATTATTGAAGGGTTTACTCTTTCCCTAGTCTGTTTTGTTTTGTTTGTATTTTTGGAGGAGATGTTGAGACAAGGTCTTCCTACGTAGTTCAGGCTGGCTTTGAACTCACTTTGTAGTCCACTAATGCCTGACCATTAGTCTGATCCTTTCCCAGATTGACTTGTACATTGGGTCTGGGGTGGGGTGTGGGGCCTGCTGGAGTGGTCCAGTTTTACCTCAGACATTCCCTAAACATTGAATTTTAGTCCAGCCAGATTTTCATCTAATTTAATTCTTCTGGATCAGACTTTATCTACATCCCTCATCCTGTTTTTCTAGTACTATTTTGGAGACACTCACTAAATGGCCATTTTCTCTCCAAGGACTTTCCCTTTTTTAAAAAATCCAATTTATTCAAGGATAAAGAGAAAAAGAGGAGGAGGAAGAGGAGGAAGAGGAAAAAAAATTCACAGCACATCAATCGGGGCAACAATACAAAGGACCTTGTTGTAATTTCTTTTCTCATTGCTGGGACAAAATATCTGATACCCACAAGTTAAAGGAAGAAATACTTTTTTTTTAATCGGTACTGGGGATCGCACTCACGACCACTTGCTTGCGAGGCAGGAGCTTATGCCGCTGAGGTAAATCCCCAGCCCCAGGAGGAAATACTTGACATCCACAAGTTAAAGGAGTTATGTTAGCTCACAAGTCAGATTGCAGAGGTTTTGGTGTGGTTGGTTGGTTTCCAGGCAGGGTGGCAGGGGAGGGCAGGCAAGAAGCAGTAGCCATCGGGAGAATAGGAAGGATATCCATGTATCATTCCAGGTTCTACCCACACTGACCCACCTCTTTCCACCAGGCTTCACTTCCCAACATCACACCCAGCTGTAAACCCATCAGTGGACCAATCCACTATCAGGCTAGCATGGTCCAGTCACCTCCCAAAAGCCTCACCCATGAGTACATGAGGTTGGGGCTGGGGGCGTCTAGATATCCATCATAAAAAACATTGATTTTTTTCTTTTTTTTTTTTTTGTAATCCACCACTAACAGGGACCTTGTTACTATCTTTAATTTTAAGTCACTTCATTTATCTTTTTTAGAGGGAAACTTTCATTGTTTTTGTAAAAATAAGTGGGTTTCTCTTCAGGTTCTCAAAATTTGTACACCATTGAGTTTTACTAATTTAACCTGTGTATACATACCAAACTATTTAACCACCTATTCTATAATATTGTACTAATTTTCTTGGAATTTACAGTTTTTTCAAGTGCTGGAATTAAATCTGTAAACTTCTACTACGGAGCTACACTGTCAGTCCCATTAACTTTCTTTTTTAAAAAATTTTTTTTTATTATTTTGAAAGTAGTAAAATACAACACAACAAAGCCAGTTTAGACAATGTAGTGAAATTGGTACAGAACTTCACAGCAGGTTACTGAGATAACAGTAATAGGTACCACAGTATATCTTATTATCCTCACAATAGTTGTTCTTTCAATCAGGTATAGCAAAATAAAACAAAATACAGAACACTATAGAACTTAATACAGAATATTAAATAGAGCAATACCATTAATCAGAATAAAGCAAAACAGTGGTAAAAATATTTGCCTTCAAAGAGATGGTAGAAGGAAATACCTCTTATTTGCTATATTGTATATGGTCAACCTCCCAAGAGATGCTCAGATCTCTGGCTTCCATTCGCTAATGGGTGGGTGGGGAGAGGTGGGATGTTTGATTCTTAGCCCCATGTGCCAGTAGGCTCCTTACTGCTTAGCAGGGAGGCGAGCTAGTTGCTTGGTTTCCCAGAGCCCTAAGTTCCAACATGGTGCAGATCTCAGGACACACTGGTGGTTCTCCTCATGGGGCCGCCGCAGCCTGCCACACCATAGCCACTTACTAGGGAGGCAAGCTGTTTGCTTGGTTTCCCAGCGCCCTAAGTTCCAACATGGCGCAGATCTCAGGACATGCTGTTGGTTCTCCTCCTGGGACAGCCACAGCCTCCCACACCACTGCCGCTTACCAGGGAGGCCTAATTTTCTAAACATACTTTTAATTATTTGGGAAAGGAAAGTTTGATAAACCTATAATATTTCCTAGTAAAGAAAGGAGCATTTTAGAAGAATGCTTGTTCTGAACCATGCATGTTTTTTCTTTTTGGTGGAAGAACATTTGTAATTGTGAATTAAGCTTATGTGCTTTCCTAGATGGCAAACTTACCTGATTTTACAAAGAAAGTCTTAGTTGTAATCTTTAATTAGCTGTTGTCATTACTATCTTATGCATTTATTTAGCTTTGTTGTTTATGGACAGCATTTCTGAACTAAACTGGAAGATTATACATTCTATTCAGTGGCAACTCTGTAGCCAAAGCAACAGCTTGCTTGTGATTTTATTGACATTAGGTTATTCAAACATGTTCAATGACCTGTGATGCATAAGTGAAAACGGTGGGAGAGAAATGGGAGAAGAAGAGTCTATAGAATGAGGAAGAAAGGGAAAGAGGAAAAAGAAGGGAGGGTGAGGTGAGAGAAAATGAAAATGACTTACATGGATTTTAAAAAATCCTAAATTTTAAGTTAGCACAAAATTTAGATTTAAAGAGTTTTTGTTTTTTGCCTGTTAGAAAGTTTGTTTAGAGAGAGATCCTGTGCCTTTTTATATTTTAAGAGATGTAAGCAGTGGCATTTAGGTTCTTAAAGAAGTGGTGAAGAACAAAGCAGAATGTTGCTCTAGGCCTTTTGAGAGTTTCGGTATTTTATTGCTAAGCATACCTTTAGCCAAAATACAGGTTGAGTTGAAAACATACCCAAATAGAAATTCAGGAAAGTTGTGTGTAACACAAATTTTGGCATTTGCTGTGTCATATTTACCTACCATAGTCTTTTGGAGCAGAAAATTGATGGGGTTTTATCTTTGAATATCATGTTTTTGAGAGATATTGATGTCTTTGTAATAACAGATCTTTAGCCATAAAAATTGTCTAAATCTTTAGTCTTCATTAATATCTTCCAGTAACATTTTTTTCCCCACTATGGTTTGTTTCTTTTGTTGTTGTTGTTTTGAGACAGGGTCTCACTGTGTAGTCCATACTGGCCTTAACTTTGCTTGTGTTGTCCAGGCTGGCTTCAAACTCCCAGTGGTTCTCCCTTAGCTTTCCAGGTGCTGGGACTACAGGTGTGCATCACCATGCCTGGCTGTTCAAACAGGTCTTATACACATTGTTGTTAGATTTACTCTTTGATTATTTACATTTTTTGAGAGTACTTTAAATGCTGTTTGTTTTTAAAATTAGATTTTCTGATACACTAAAATAAAAAGACATTTGGTGTATTGATTTATAATAGCCAGTGTACTCATCATATAATTAAATTTTTTGCAGTTTTTTTTTCTTTTTTTAATTTACGATTAAAAAAGGCACAGAAAAGAACGACAAAAAGCAATACAGTGATACAAACAACAGTAAGAAACCAAATACAATAACAGTATAGGTTTACAAAACAAGATGGTAGGAATTTGACAATGGTTGTAATATTGCATATTGTTACCTTGAAGAGAATTGTTTAGATTAATAGATATAGACAGGTAAAATTGATCTAAACATATGAGTATTAACTGTTCTTTTCCAGTAACTAATCCAATTAGTAGTATAGTCATTTTACCTATCATAATATATATTTATGCACACACAAATTTATGTCTTTTTTCTTTTCTCCTCCTTTTTTCCTCCTTTCCCTTATTCCATTTACTTTTCCTCTTTGAACAATTTCTTATCCTTACACAGTATTTATTGTAGAGTTTGGAACATGTATAATTTTTGAGTTTCTTACATTAGGGAGACAATACAGTATTTACACATGTGTGTTTGACTTATTTCACTTACGAATATGGTCTCAAGTTGTGTCTATTTACTTATAAAAGTCTCCATGCAATTTTTAATAGCTAACTAGTACTCCATTGTATGAAAATACCACATCTTTTTTATCCATCCCTTAATTGATGGGCATTTGGACTGTTTCCAAGATTTGGCTATTATAAATTGTGCTGCTATAAACAAGGGTGCACATATATCACCACATATATATGATGTTTTCAGTTCTTCTGGGAAAATGCCCAGAAGCGGGATAGCTGGGTCAAATGGAATCTCTAATTCTGAGGAATCTCCACACTGATTTCCACAGTGGTTGCACCAGTCTACACTCTTACCAACAGTGGAGAAGAGTTCCTTTTTTCCCCACAGCCTCTCCAGCATTTGTTGTTTGTTGGTTTCTTGATCTTGCCTATTCTTTCTGGAGTGAGATGGAATCTCAGCATTGTTTTAATTTGCATTTCACAAATGACCAGTGATGGTGAACGTTTCTGTATGTATTTATTTGCCACTTGTATTTCTTCATCTGAGAAGTATGTATTCATCTCAGATGCCCATTTTTTGGATTGGGACCTTGAATTTTGGGTGCCTGATTTTTATTAATTCTTTACAAATTCTAGACAGAAGTTCTTTTTCTGAGGGACAGTTGGCTGATATTTTCCCAATTTGTGGATTTTCTTTTCACTCTGTTGGAGATTTCCTTTGACATGTGAAAACTTTTTAATAAGATGAGATCCCACTTGTTGATTCTGGGACGTGTTTCCCGTGCAGTTTGATTTTTATTTATGAACTCTGCCACCTCTGTGTCTCCAAGATTTTTACCTAATTTGTCTTCCAGTAGATTTAGTGTTTCTGTTTTAATATTTAGATCTTTGATCCACTTTGATTTTAGTTTAGTGCGTGGTGGTAGACATGGATCTAGTTTTAGTTTTCAGCATATGGAGAGCCAGTTTTTCCAGCACTACTTATTAAAGAGGCTGCCTTTCTTCTAGTGTGTGTTTGGCCCGTTTGTCAAAGATGAGGTGACTGAGTGTGTTTGTAGGTGTGGCTGTATCTTCTAATCTACTCCATTGATCTTCAGGTCTGTTTTATACCAATACCATGCTGATTTTATCACAGTAGCTTTGTAATATAATTGTAATATAATTTCACAGTAGCTTTGTAATATAAAGTCAGGGATTGTGATGCCCCCTATCTTAGCTTTGTTGCTCAGAATTGCCTTTGCTATTCTGGGCTCTTCTGGTTCCAGATGAATTTTAGGGATGATTTTTCTAGATCTGTGAGGTATGCTAATGGTATTTTGATTAAAATTGCATTAGAATTGTATAGAAATTTTGAGAGAATGGCCATTTTCACTATGTTGGTTCTTCCTATCCATGGACAAGGAATATCTTTCCAATTTCTAAAATCTTTAATTTCCTTTTTCAGAGTTAGGTAATTTTCACTGTATAGATCTGTTACTTCCTTTGTTAGTTGGATTCCTAAATATTTCATTTTTGAGGGTGTGACAGTGAAAGGTATGGTTTCCCTTATTTCTATCAATGGGTTTGTTGCTTGTGTACAAGAATACTATTGATTTTTGAGTGTTGACCTTATATCCAGCTACATTACTAAATTTGGCTTTTATATCTGGAAGTCTTTCAATGGAGTTTTGGGGGTCTTCTATGTAGAGTATCATATCTGCAAATAATGATAATTTAACTTCTTCTTTTCCTATCCTTATTCCTTTTATTTCTCTCTTCTGTCTAATTGCTTTAGCTAATGTTTCCAGAACTATATTGAGTAGGAGTGGTTATAATGAACATCTTTGTCTTGTTACTGATTTTAGATTGAAAGTTTTCAGTTTTTGTCCATTTAGTAAGATGTTGGCTGTTGGTTGTCATATATGGCTTTTATCAGATTGAGGTAGAGACCATCTGTTCTGATTTTCTGTAGGATTTTTATCATGAATGAATGTTGGATTTTGTTTAAAGTTTTTTCTGCATCTATTGAGATGACCATATTCTTGTCCTTGGCTCTGTTGATATGGTGTGTTACGTTTATTGATTTACATATGTTGAACTATCTCTGCATTGTTGGGATGAATCCCACTTGATCATGGTGTATAATCTACCTGATGACTTGTTGCATTCTATGTGCCAGTATTTTATGGAGGCTTTTTGCATCTATGTTCATTAGGGAGATTGTTATATAATTTTTTGGGTCCTTCTCTGATTTTGATATTAGGGTAACACTTGCTTCCAGGAATCAGTTAGGGAGAATTGCTGCCCTTTCAAATTCATTTAAGAGTTTAAGGAATGTTGACATTGTCTTCCTTGAATTTCTTGTAGGCTTCTGCAGTGAATCCATCAAGACCTGGGCTTTTCTTTGTTGGTAGCGTTCTAATTATATTTTCAATTTTACTGATTGAAATTGGGTTATTCAGGTGTTTTACATTTCTTGATTCACCTTTGGTAATTCATATGTTTCTAGGAATCTGTCCATTTCTTCTTTGTTATTGAACCTATCTATGAGCGTAAATGTTTTCAAAGTAGGTATTGGTGATCTTCTGTATTTCCACAGAGTCTGTAGTGATTTCACCCTTTTCATTTCTTATTGCATGAATTTGAGCTTTTTCTTTACTGTTTTTTATAAGGTTGGCTAGGGGTTTATCAATTTTATTTGTTCTTTTAAAGAACCAATTCTTCAATTCATTAATTCTTTATATTGTTTTCTTAGTTTCAGTTGCATTAATTTCTCATATGATCTTTATAATTTATTTCCTTCTTTGGACTTTGGACTTGACTTGCTCTTCTTTTCTAGAAGTTTGAGGTGCAACATTAAGTTTATGTGTGTTCTTTCCATTTTCCTGATGTGAGAGTTTAGTGCTATAAATTTCCTTCAGAGGACTGCTTTCATTATGTACCATAGGTTCTGGTAATTTGTATTTGCATTTTCTGCAAATACTGTTTCTTGTTTAATTTCTTCTGTGACCTAGAGGTTGTTTAGGAGAGTGTTACTTAGTTTCCAGGTGTTTATGGGTTTCTTGTGGGATTTTTTTGTCATTAATTTCCAATTTTATTGTGCTATGATCAGATAATATTTGTGGAATTATTTCAATTCCTTTGCCTCTACTTAAGCATGTTCTGTGAGTTAGTATATGATCTATTTAGAGAATGATCTGTGTGCAACTGAGAAGAATGTGTATTGTGATGTTGTTGGGTGGAACACTGTACATATCTAGTAGGCCCATTGTTTGACAAGTTTTGATTTAGTTCTTTGTTTTTTTTTTTTTTGTCTTTTTCCTTTTTATCGGTACCAGGGATTGAACTCATGACTGCCCGCTTGCAAGGCAGTCGCTTATGCGCTGAGCTAAATCTCCAGCCCCGATTTAGTTCTTTGTTTCTTTGCTGATTTTTTGTTTGGTTGATCTGTCTCTTTGTGACAATGGGGTGTTAAGGTCCCCTGTTATAACTGTATTATTGTTTATTTGGCTTTTCATGTCCATTAAAATTTGTCTTACATAATTGGGTGCTCCCATATTTGGTGCATATATATTTGTGGTTGTAATCTCTTCCTCTTGAAATTTTCCCCTAACAAGTATGCAGTGACCTTCTTTATCTCTTTTGATCATTCTGGTTTGAGGTTCACTTTGTCTACAAACAAAATAGCTATCCCTGCTTTTTTCTGGGGTTCCTGTTGCATGGAGTTTTGTTTTCCATCCTTTGACTTTTAGTCTAAAAATTTCCTTTTCAGTTAAATGTGTTTCTTGTACACAGCATATTGTTGGATTTTGTTTCTTAATCCACTTTGCCAGTCTGTTTCTTTTTATTGGGGGTTGAGATCATTTACATTGATGGATATAACTGATAAGTACTGACTTATCACTGTCATGTTATCTTCTGTTGTTCCTTTTCTACTTTTTCTGTTTGTTTTTCCTGCTTAGTGGTTTCTTTTTGTTGTTGTTCTTGGGGTTGTAGTATCTTTATCTCTTTCTAGAGTGTCTTTTAGTAGTCTTTGTAATGTTGGTTTGGTGGCCATAAATTTCATCAGTTGTTCTTTGTCATGGAAGTATCTTATTTCTCCATCTGTTTTCAAAGCTGGTTTTGCAATATACATCAATCTAGGTTGATGGTATTTTCTTTCAGGACCCAAAATACTTAACTCCAAGCTCTTCTTGACTTGAAGGTTTCTGTTGAGAAGTCTGCTATGATTTTGATAGGCCTTCTTTAATAGGTGATCTGTTTCTTTTCTTTGACAGCTTTTAGTATTCTATTCTTGTGCTGAATCTCTGATATCCTAATTATTACATATCTGGGTGATATATTTTGGTTATGTTAATTGTGGTCCTGTATAGCCTTACTTATCTGAATATCAGATTCTCTTCCCATGTTTTGAAAATTTTCTGTTATAATTTTGGCAAATAGTCTAGCCAGGTCATTTGTGTTGACCTCTGCTTTTTCAATTTTATATTGTATCTCTTACCTTGCAGCTGTTAAATTGTTGTTTCCTGGTTCCTTGTAATTTTTAAGAGACCTTTTCTTTTGTGGTCATAATCTTCCATCCTGTCTTCAAGGTCTGAGAGTATCCTCAGCTTTGTTCAAGTGGTTTTGCCAGCTTTTTGTGGAATTTTTAATTTCTTGAATATCCCTTTGAATCTATTTCATGCATTCTAATTCTGTCTAATATTGTTCACTCAAGGCTTCTATCATTTTCTTATGTTCCTCTATTTTTTAATGTAGATCTTCTTTAGATACACACAGCATTTCTTTGATAATGTGTGTCATTTCATTTTTTAACTGAGAGATTATTTCCTACTGATTTCTTCTATAACATCATGGAATTGTTTCTTTACTTCATTTCCTCTCATTTCAGAAAGTTCAGTAGTGCAGTTTCCATTGTCTTCCATTTCATTGTCTCTTGGTTTTGTTCTCTGTGGGCAGTAGAACTGTCTTTTGCTCTTTTGTTTTGTCATTTTCCTTGGGACCCATGTGGCTGGTCAGGCACCATCCTGATGGATTGCACTGGGCAGTTTCAATCCTCCGATATCCCCGTGGCTAGCTGGGGTGCACCCCTGACCTGTGGTGCCAGATCCTTGTGCTCTGTGGCTTGTGAGGCTGGCCAGGTGTTCCCCTGATGTACTGCCTGGGGTTGCTCTGGGATGCTGGGCTGGGCAGAGGTGGGATCCTCTTGCTGCTAGCAGGGACAGACTCCAGGAGTGTGTTGCTGTGGCTTAGAACTTGTTTGAGTGGAGTTGAGAACCTCTGGCGTCCAGATGGCTAACAGACACACACTGACAGTGTGTCACCAGGGCCTAGCACTTGGCTCAGTGGAGTTCAAAACCTCGGTGACCCAGCCTGATAGGTGGAGCATGACACTGAGTATGGGACTGTCTGGACCTTTCCTCTGGCTAGGAGGAGTTCAGAGCATCTGGAGCATGCAGCTAGCCAGGGCTTGTCCCTGGTGTGGTGCTGGGGCCTTGCTCCTGGTTGGGCGGAATTTGGAATCTCGGGATTCACCATGTAGCTGAAACCATCTAGACACAAGCCATCACACTTTTATGTGCAATCTAAAAGATGTCAAACTCAGAGTAACAGAAAATAATAAGGTAGTTGCTGATAGGATTATTTCCAAAAGATGAAAAATATTTCCAAAAGATGAGAAGTATTAAAAAAAAGAGGCCTTTCTTCTGAGAACACGGAGAGAGAGGACTGGCACGCCAGCCGCTGAAGTCTGGCGATCTCTCTCGCAGACACGTGTGGGGGAATATAAGTAGCTAAGCTTAGGGCAGTGCCATTAGAGATGCACAGGTATTTCATTGGCACACGTTTGGCGCCAGGGGCAGATTCCGGAGGGTGGGGGGATATAGGGTTACAGGTAAATCTTTAGGGGCGGGGGAGACAGGAGCTCCCTAATTCCGGCTAAGGCTTTTTCTGACTACAGTGTCCGGTCTGGGTCAACAACCCTTTCATATCCCATCTTATGATTATTATGAAAAGGGGTGAAGATTTCTCTCTTTAACTACTTCCTGCTGGCAGGGGGTACTGTACTGGAGCCTAGGGGAGTCGACGGGATGATGGTTGATGCCCAGATAGACGCTGACGCCAGGTGTTTTAGCCAGGACAACTTCACTGGTGAATGTACGTATGTCAGACTGGAAAAACAAAGATACATGATGTTAAGAGGAGACATGACACTGTCATATTTAAGGACCCAGGTGAGGTAGAAGGAAAGGTGCCTTTGATTTAGACATGTTATTTTATCAGGATGACATTGAGGTAGGATCATTATCATGGTGAGGTAGAATTCTGAAAAATAAGTGTGAGGTTAGAAGGAGTGAAATTATGAGAGGTGATTACTCCCCCATTTGAAAGCATAAAAGTTAGGAGGGTCGGTATGTAAAACTTGTCTCTGGTCTAGGAGTTGAGCTGGAAAAAATAGGGGGAGTAGGGAGATGGTGGCTGTACCAGTATAGGGAAGGTAAGGGCTTAGGTTTTCAGGGATGTCACGTTTAACCAGACAGCTGAAGGTAGAAAGAACCACGATAGTTATCACATAGAACATTATGAAGATGATCTTACGCATGATGTGGGAGTCTCCAGGAAAGACTGTCAAGAGTCCTGCTGTAAAAATGGTCATTAATAGAACGTAAGAGATTAGGAACCAAATTGGATAATAGACCATGACTTAGCCTGTTAACTGTGGCTGTGAGGCCTTCATGAAACGAAGACGGGTGGGTGACAGAAGATGAGATGACCACTCAGAATGATCAGATTTAGGGCCGGGAGGGCACCTCTTAGCTTGAGTGATGTGAAACTAGGATGGGAGTCCAGCAACTTTGACCGCTGTAGGGGTAGCCAAGTAGACCAGATAAGGGCCACGGCACCTTGGTTGTAGTCCTGTGGATTTAGAACAGGATAAATTGATTGAGATAAATTAGATCTCCTGGGGATATGGGAGGATCTGGTTTGGCCTCTCCAGAGGGTTGTGGAAGGCAGAGATGAGCATGGTGTCGCAACAGGTGTCGGAGGAAGGAGAGGACTGGGACATAGGCAGCCAGGGGAGGGAGATTTTGGGGAGTAGGAAGATTGTGGAGTAAGAATGGTCTGCCATACATAAGTTCAAAAGGACTTAAGAAAGTAGGAGCCCAGGGAAGTGCCCTGAGCTTGGCTAAGGCTAAGGGCAAAAGTTGAGGCCAAGGTTGATGTAGTTCTAAAGTGAGTTTTGCAAGGTGTGTCTTTATGAGGCCATTTGCCTTTTCTACTTTTACTGAGAATTGTGGATGGTATGGGATGTGTAGGTGCCAGGTGAAGTGTAAGCTCGAGGATACCAGTCGAATGATCTGAGAAGTAAAGGCAGGAGCATTATCTGACTGAATACTCTGAGGTAGACCAAACCTTGGAATGATTTTGGTAACTATATCAGCAGTTTCCTTGGTTGTGGGAAAGGCCTCTATCCATCCTGAACAGGTACAAACAGAGGTGAGAAGATATTTGAGAGTCTTGTGGCGGGGCATGTGTGTAAAATCTATCTGCCAGTCCTGACCAGGAGTGTGTCCTTGAAACTGATGAGTGGGAAAGGAAGGGGGTGCCATGCGTCCCTGAGGAGAGGTCCTTGCACAGAGATCACAGGTGTGAGTAATCTTAAGAATGATAGCTTTTAGAGAAGGGTGTGTGACTATTGGAGCTAAGAGTTTGTATAGGGCCTGTGATCCTATATGAAAACAGTTGTGTAAGTCAGTGATGATGTCTAAGGCCTGTTGATGTGGGAGAACAAGTTTAGATCCCTGGAAAAATCCATCCCTGAGTGTTTTGTGTGTAACCTGGTTTATGAAGTAGCTGTAACTGCTCTGATGAATAATTAGGCTGAGGTAGACTGTTTGGGACTAACGGGAGAAGATGAGAAGGGCAAGGCCCTCTTGCAGCTAACTTGGCTTGTGAGTCTGCAAAGGCATTGTCTTGAGCAACAGGATCTGTAGAGTTTTGGTGTCCTCTACAATGAAGCTGCCTGCTTTGGAAGTTGGGCTGCCTCTAGAAATTTAAGGATAAGGGGAGCATTAATGATGAGGGTTCCCTGAGTGGAAATAAAACTCCATTCTTGCCAGATAGAGGCATGAGAGTGTAAAATGCTAAATGTATACTTTGAGTCAGTGTATATATTTATAATCTTGTCTTTTGGTAGTGTAAGGGCCCTTGTAAGGGCAATAAGTTCTGCCCTCTGGGAAGAGGTTCCAGGTGGCAGTGGATTTGCCTCTATAACTTTTGACTGGTTAACTATTGCGTATCCTGCCTTTTGTTGGTTGTCTGTGTTTGTTGAACTGCCATCTATGAACCATGTGTCAAAGGCCAAGGAGAGAGGTGTGCTACCTATGTGAGGGAAAGGAGTGGGAGTCATCTGTAAAAACTCTATACAGTCATGGTGAGGATGGCCCTCTGAGGTGGGAAGTTAAGGTTGGCTATATTAAGAGGACCACTAGTTGCAATAGAGATGCAAGGGTCTTGAGAGAGAGCTAAATGTACCTGTTGAAGGTGAGAAGGGGTCATTAGGGCAAGGAGCACCTTATGTGAGATAAAGTCACATAGGTGATGAGGTGAGTG
Source organism: Cavia porcellus (assembly GCF_034190915.1). NCBI lineage: Eukaryota > Metazoa > Chordata > Mammalia > Rodentia > Caviidae > Cavia > Cavia porcellus. The sequence goes on from NW_026947496.1 coordinate 71,320,710, forward strand.
TACTGTAATAGATTGTCCTAATGTAAACTTTTTAGCTTCCTGTGTCAGGAGGGCTGCAGCTGCAAGAGCTCGGAGACAAGGAGCCCATCCTTTTACTGTGTGATTTAACTGTTTTGACAAGCTACTGCTTGAAAAGAAGGTCCCTTTTTGTGTCCTAGTACACCTATAGCGTTGTGGCCCTGACAAGTAGTGTATAGGATGAAAGGTTGGGTGGAGTCAGGAAGGGTAAGAGCTGGAGCTTTTAGGAGAGCCTCTTTTAATTTTTGAAAGGAGGCATGTATGGGCCTATTTTAGGGTCCAGGGGTTCTGATAAGGGACCCTTAGTGGCCTTGTTAGAGGGGTTGAGCTAGGGCTGCAAAGTTAGGAATCCCGAGATGAAAGAAATTACCTAAGCACCTGGAGATCACGAAGAATTGACTTACGATCTGAGGTGATGGAGCGAGTGGTGGGGGTGAGAGTGAGACCTGGGTATTTGACTTTTGGGGAGGCTATCTGGGCTTTGGCAGGAGGTACCGTGTATCCATGACTAGCAAGGAAATTAAGAAGACTGGCTGAATGGTGTATGGCTAACATATGGGATGGAGAACATAATAGGTGGTCGTCTATGTATTGAAAAAGAACACTAGGTTTGAGATCAAGTTCTGTGATGTCAGTAACGAGAGCCTGACTAAAGAAGTGGGGACTATCCCTGAACCCCTGGGGGAGCACTGTCCAAATAAGTTGTTGAGACGTGAGAGTGCCTGGGTCAGTCCATGTAAATGCAAAGAGGTTCTGGCAATCAGGGTGTAGGGGGATAGTGAAGAAGGCGTCTTTAAGATCTATAACTGTAAAGTGAGTAGTGGAGGGAGGGATATGAGAGAGCATGGTAAATGGATTTGGCACCACTGGGTATGTTAGGGTACTGTTAATTACCCTAAGGTCCTGTACCAGGTGATAGGACCCATCAGGCTTGAGTACCGGGAGAATGGGAGTATTGTGGGGTGAATGGGTAGGCTTAAGAAAACCATTGTCTACAAGCTGCTTAATTATGGGTTTAAGTCCCTTTAAATGTTGGGGAGCTATGGGGTATTGGGGAACGCAGGGAAAAATTGAGGGATCCTTGAGATGGATTAAAACAGGCATGGCATATGTAGCCAGAGTGGGATTGGATGTGTCCCAAACCATGGGGTCAACCAGAGAAGGAGGAAGAGGGGGGGAATGGCTTTGCGACGAATTGTGAGGCTGTTTGGAGGATTAGGGCTGTGGGGAGAGAGAAAGTGAAGGAAAAAATTAAGCTTTTAAAGAAGGTCTCTACCTAAAAGGGGTGTGGAACATGTTGGGATTACTAGGAAGCTATGGGTAAAGAAAAGAGTCTGGAATCTACATGGGCTAGGCCCAGTCTGCAAAGGTTGATTTGGCTAGCCGTCAACGCCCACAACAGAAATCAGAGACTTACCTCAGGGTCCTGAAAATTCAGGAAGTACACTATAAGTCGCCCCCGTATCCACAAGCAGAGATATTATTTTGCTTGAGACCTCCAGTGAGACTCGGGGCTCCAACAAGGTGACTGGAGTGGGGGCTGTGAGCCTTGAGCCCCATCAATCTTCCGCAGCAAGTCCGAGCATGTCAGTCAGTGATGAATCTGGCATTGACAAAGTCTCCTGTGAGGGTGAGGGATTAGAGGATGGCCTAGTCGCTCGCTGGTGTTTAAGGACAATCGCTCTTTCAATGCCCTTGAACATTGTAGTATGGGCAGGGCCCAGGAAGAATGCCAGGGTTAGGGCAGTCTCTTGCCCAATGTCCTTGTTTGCTGCATTTGAAGCATGGTCCGGGCGGGACTCGGGCAGTCACACCTTGTTGTGGATTTTTTGTCTTGGGAGCTCCAAGTGCCACTGCTAAGAGGTCAGACTGATATTTAGCAAACATTTTTATTTTGAGCTTGCTTTTCCTCTTTTTGAAGCTTATCTCTATTGTTGAAGATACAGAAGGTTAATTTAAGTAGATCCCCTTGTGGAGTTTGAGGGCCATGTTCAACCTTTTGTAATTTTGCACGAATATCAGGAGCAGTCTGTGAAATAAAATAAGAGTTAACAATAATCATCCCTTCATGAGAGTCTGAGTTTACATGAGTATATTTAATTAAGGTTTCCCGAAGCCGATTTAGAAACACAGCTGGGTTTTCATTAGCCTCCTGGACCTGGTCTAAAAGCTTGTTATAATAATGTGTTTGTGATCGATCTTATTAAGGCCCACAATCAGACACTCAATCATCTTATGTAATTTTGTTGAACCTAGTCCATTTTGATAGTTCCAGTTAGGATCTTGATCTGGCACAGCTATAGGCCCAGGGTTGTTGTCAGTAGTATTTGCCCTGTGCCTTCGGTCAGCTTCTTCTAGAGCTGCTTGCCACAGCTGATTTCACTCTTGCAAGCTAAGGGTGGTATTTAAAATCACATAAACATCTTTAAAATGTAAATCGTAACAATTAGTAATGAATTCAAATTGTCTGATATAATTTTGTGGGTCAACAGAGAAGCTACCGAATTTACGGGTAATCTGAGACAGATCAGAAAGAGAAAATGGCACATATATATTAACAAGTCTTTTGGGGTCAGCTTGCTCCCGAAGTGGCAGCAGAGCCTGAGGAGAAGAATGTGGAGGAGAGTGCGATTGGGCAGCTATCCACCTGGTAGACGCATGTGAATAATTATCTGAAGAGCAGCAATAGAGTGGCTGCCGCTCACCCTGGGACGAGGAAACACAGGCAGATGGCATTGCACTGTGTGCTTTGCAACGAGAGGATTGTTGTGGGCCATCACCATGTGGACCACAAGGCGGCTGTTGCTGTTCACAAGAGGAGCCACAAGGGGGTGCCCATTAACCGCGAGACTGGAACGAATGTGGTGGCACCCTGTCGCCATGGTAACTAACCAAACATTGCCGCGCCCTGTCGCCACGTGACCCCTCTGAGCATGGTGGCGCCTCGTCGCCATAGAAACTACCCGAATATGGCAGTGCTCCATCGTCACGTGACCCGCCTGAACTGCCAGAACATTGCGGTGCCCCCATCGCCATGGCAACTACCCGAACATGGTGGCGCTCAGTTGCGTGGTGGAGAGCTTTCACATGGTGACTGTTTACAGTGCAAGCTGGAAAAATCACGCTGCTTGCCGGAAGGGCACAATGAATGTGACCTACTGTGGTGGGCGGGCGACGAGAAGGTATCAGAGGGCAGAACAGAGCTGCTGGAGAGGCATGTATCGCGGAAGGCAGAGGGAGAGAGGATTGCGCAGTGAGAGGTAATTTCGGTGCGGAGGGACCAGGGGTGGGAGGAGGGGACGGTGGTGGCGAGCGAGATAAAGATGAAGAATTATACGCTGGGGGCCGAGAGTAAATCGGTGGAACATCGTCAGGCATATCTTGGGGACAGAATGAAACAGGTTGGGTCACAGGAGAGCTAGCTAGGAGTATTTGCGTGGGATTACAGAACTTAATGAGAAAGGAATGCATTCTCAGAACCAAAAACGCTTCTATGTACGGTAGCTCTATCACTCTGTCACTGGCTTGACAGAAATCATGCAGTGTTTGTAGAATGGAAATATGGAATGTTCCTTCCCTGGGCCAACGTTGGCCGAGGAGTGGGTACATAGGCCAAACTTCCTGGCAGTAAAATGTTAATAATTTAGTTTTTATGGTACTTTTAATTTTTAAAGTACGTAAATTGGAAATTAAGCATTGTAATGGTGTTTTTTGGGAGTGAGGAAGTAAATTTCCCATTGTTGATTTAGGCAAGTAAAATCCTGTGGCCCAAAGAATAAGCCGTCACTGATTCTGTGGCGCCACACGGCGGGGCTAAGGTTCCAAAAACTCGTATATTCTAAGTGGTCACTGAAAAAAGTATGAGTGGTGTTTGTGTGAGGTCAGTAGCAGCTTTGCCCATGAAAGCGCAAAGCTTTAAAGGAAAGCGAGGGGTTTTTCAATGTGGGCGGTCCAAAAATCTCTGCTTTGGGCTATTAGAACCCAAAGAACGTGAGAGATTTTAGTGTGGACACAGGCTAGCCCAGGAAAAAACCCTGCTCAGGGCTGTCCTAGGAACAGGAAAATGCTAGAGACCCATGCAAACGGGGGAGACCAGTCCACTGAGGCCTGGCCCAGTGCCACAAGTTTCACGGAGCATGCTCACCTTAAATCAGTCTGGTTGGTGGTGCGTGGAGGCGACCGGCGAGAGGTGAAATGTGTCTTGGTAGAAGGAAAAGCACAGAATTAAGCCAGGATGTTACCGGTTCGTGAATCAGCTGGGTACCCAACTGGGCTTGTGTGTCCCAAGAGTCAGTCGCCTGCTGATCGTGTCATGGCGCCAAATGATAGGATTATTTCCAAAAGATGAAAAATATTTCCAAAAGATGAGAAATATAAAACAAAAGAGGCCTTTCTTCTGAGAATACAGAGAGAGGACTGGCACGCCGGCTGCCGAAGTCTGGCCATCTCTCTTGTGGACACATGGTGTGGGGGAATATAAGTAGCCTAAGCTTAGGGGCTGTGCCCTAAGGCCATTAGAGATGCACAGGTATTTCAGTTGTGGGGCTGGGGATTTAGCTCAGCGGCATAAGCATCTACCTTGCTTGGTACCGATAGAAAGTTTAAAAAGTTAAAAAAAAAAATATGGTAGTTGTTAGGGAAAAAATAAGATACTAGTCAATGAGTGTATACTTTCAGTTATAAAACGAGTAAGTTCTGGAAACAGTACAGCATGGCAACCGTAGTTAATATTGTATTGTGTACTTGAAATTTGCTGAGAATAGATCTTATGTTTTCCCCTCAAAAAAAAAAAAAAAAAAAAGATAAGGGACTTGAGATATTTGGCCTAGGATAATCTAGGTTACATCCCACTTGCAAAGTCCCTTTTATCATGTATGTTTAAGAGTTTCTGAGAATTAGGTTGTAAACATGTTTGGGAGACCATTATTCTGTTGCTAGAGTTAACATGTTGATTGTGTGTATTTGATCTGTTTCTCACCCACAGTTCTGTTTTCTTGGATTTTTATTTGTGGGAGAATTCCCAATAGTCTGAATTTTGCTGATTTCATTCCTATAACGATGTTTGACTATTTTTTTCTTTATTTCCTATGTAGTGTAATATTAATTTAGTTGGATTTAAAACTGGATCAGATCAAAGTCACTCCTGACCCCCCCCCCCTTTTTGGGATCAAGACTATTTTGTGGGTAATCCTCTGTATCCATCCGGAGGCAGATAAGGTCTTAGTCTCTTTTTTTTTTTTTTTTAGCAGTCATTAATGCTTCTTGTCTAGATGTATTCCTTAGGTTTTGCAAAAATGGTGATAGTCCATTCTGCCATTGTTTCACTTACTATACCTGGAGTAATTTCATAAAGCCAACTTCATTTATAGCTGTTTGGTTACTCATTGTTACAAGTTTATATTGAATAGCAGGTATGTTTATATGATTCTTTTGTTAACTAATTGTGGAAATAATATGGTTTACTGGCATCCTGGAACTTGTGTTCTTTCTGTGTCACCCTCCTGTGTATCTGGGATGATAGTATGTGACCATGTCTGACTGAACTACAGTTTTTACCTCTTTGTATCTTCTACGTTTTGAAAAAGTTAGCAGTTTCTTTTTTGCTGAATTTTGCTTTTGTTTGTAGGATATGTGCCAGTGGAGCGATGCAGTCAAATTATTGTGTCATTTAAAATACCTTTTTATATGGTTATGTTACTAACTGGATATAAATTTAGGTTATTTTATTTTAAAGTAAGTTTTAGGTTTTATATTTATGTCTCTGATTCAAGTTTTTACTTAGTTTTTGTAAATGATTCGATATATAGGTTGAAGTTCATTTTTTGATAGGTTGATGTTTAATGACAACATCATTTGTTGAAAGACATTTTTCTTCATTGGATTGCTATTGCACAGTTGTTAGGTATCAGTCAGTTCTATTGATCTGTGTGTCCATCCTATTGTTAATACAACACTGTCTTGATAACTGTAACTCCATGTTGTCTTAAAATCAGGTAATTTGAATTTTAACTTTTTTTCTTATTTAATATTGGTATAGATGTTCTGTTTCAAGATCACCTTGTCAATTTCTTTTTTTTTTTTTATGTCTTTTTCTTTTTTATCAGTACCAGGGATTGAACTCACGACCGCCTGCTTGCAAGGCAGGTGCTTATGCCACTGAGCTAAATCCCTCGCCCCAACACCTTGTCAATTTCTGCAATAAACCCTGCCGAGAGTTTGATTGGGATTACATTCTCTGTTTAAAAGTTTTTTGAAGCCAATGGTGTACACCTTTCTCTAGTCACATCATTTGAGAGGCTAAGGCAGAAGGATTACTGGAAGTTTTGAGGTCAGTTTGAGATACATAGTGAGTTCAAGGCCAGCCTGAATTACATACTATGTCTCAAAAAAAAAAAAAAATCTGTGAGCTTTGAAGTCTTACTGATATTGCATCCTTTAATCCATAAATTTGTTACATTTGTTTATTTAGTTCTTCCATCACTTTCATTAGCATCTTATAATTTTTCCTTTACATATTGTACATAGTTGTTAAATTTATATCTTAAGTATGTTGTATGTTTTATTAATGACATTATTTTAACATATTTCAATCCCATTAATTAGCATATGTAGAAAGTTGATTTTTTTTAGTGATCTTTTATCCCATGACTTTATTAAATGCACTAGTTCTAATATTTGCTTTAATGTCAGTTATTTTTTAGATTGATCATTTTTAGTTTTTAACATTTACTTAAATTTTACCTGTTTTATCAGTTACTTAGTGCACATTCCATTTTTGTTTGTTGTATATACTACTTTTTGCCTGAAGATTCTTCTAACATTTCCTAAAATACAGATCTAGTATAATGAATTGTCATATGTTCATATGTTGAAAACGCCTTTATTTCTCCTTTGTTTTTGAAAGATGTTTTTATGGGATGTAGAAATTTGAGTCAGAATTGTTTTCAGTACCATAAAGATGTCTGTATTGTCTCTTGAGTCATACGCTTTTTGGCAGGAATCTTGCTGCACTTAACTTTTTCTCTCTTCATTGATTTTAAGATTTTACTTTCTTTTGGTTTTAGGTTTGGCTATCATTTATTTTGGTATTGAAATTTTCCTTTCTCTTTTTGAAATTACGTATTATTTCTACCCTTTTTCTGTTTGTTTTTTTTCTCTTTAAATAAAATTTAAAAAATTTTTTTTGCCTTTCTCGAATTCTGTGAGACTCTTAGGTAGATGGTTTGATGCTTTTTAATATTTTTTTCAAATTTTTTCATTTTCTTTCCAAATATTTCTTCTACCTTTTCTCTTATTTTCCTTTAGAATTCTTATATATTAGACAATTTGATATTGTCCCAATGTTGTTAAATACTTTAGTTTTTCTCCCTCTCAGTTTCTCCTGTTTTGATGTGATTGATTTGGATACTTCCTATCAAATTTGTTGATTCATCTCTGTGGCAAATTGTTAGAGTTCATTAGAGCCCCCAGCATCTCCACTGGAGGTGGAATCCAGGTACAACCACTGAGTTATGTCTGGGGAGCCCTTTTTATTTTTATTTTGAGATAGGGCCTCATTAATTTGCAGAATCCAGCCTCACATTTGTGATCCTCCTGCCTCAACCTCAGGTGAGATTACAGATGTCTCCACTTTGCCCAGTCACAGGTATTCTTAATCCTTTTTATCACTTCTTAAAAATATATTTTGGGTTTTTTCTCAGTATTTGATTCTGTTTCAAGAGTTTCATCTCTGTGCTGATAAAATATCACAAAACAAACATGATCTTAACTAGAACGTATAGCATACTAGTAATCATCGTTACTTTAAACTCTATGGTGATTTAGCTTATGAATTAGGTACATATTTTGTACTGCTGATTGCTTTGCCCTTAACATTGAGATTCCTCCCCCACTTTGCTTTTATTGCATCTCATAATTTTTAGTTGGGAGCTGGTCAGTGTTTAGGAAATTTAAGACTAAGTTAAATAATATTTATGCTTCAAATGGCATAGTTTTTCTGCTAACCTTAGTGCTGAGCTATGTAATCAGTCTAGTCAGTAGTTGGAAGTTAGGTTTTTCTGTTATGGTTGCTATAGTTACCTTTAGCTCATACTGGCTTCAAGTTCTATTAACTTGCTTAGTTCGAGCAAGGAGGATTTTCCTTACTGTTTCTGCTTAAGCCTACACTTGAGCCCTTTGCTCTTCTCCTGTGTTTCACAGAGAGCTTTTCCCCTGTGTTCTTGCCCTTTTCCTGGTAGTGGGCTCTTATTCTTGTTTCATGCCTGCTAGCCTGGTTGTGAGAAATGGGCTCATTGTCTTATTTTTCTAGTCCAGTTTCATTCAGTCTTAGGAGGCTCTTTGTTCTTGAGTCTTGGGGTGCGGTTTTATCAGATCATGCTCCTCTCCACCTGAAACCTTTTGATTATAGGTGGCAGGATAGCATTTTTTGGTGTTCTCTACTGAGGAAGAGGACTTTTAGTCTTTTTCTTTTCATGAACAGTAGTGAGTTTTACTTGTGTTGTAGGCGTGGGTAATAGTGTTTGATCTCCGTTCCTCAGTACTTTAAATTTTTGCTTTTTATAGGACAAGGGTAGAAGCATTTATACCTTTTCTGCAGAGGCAACTGCTCCCTTCTTCCAGTCCTGTGCCAAGAGATATTTTTGCATTCTTTTGCTCAGCCCTCAGTCTTAATTGTGAGAGTGAAGGTTTGCGGAAAAAGTTTGCAAGTGAGTGCAGACTAGTATGCAAGTTGGTGGACTCTCCATGTATCTGTGGCCACTGAACATTCTGTATTTTCCTATTAGCCTACATTTAGATATTAATTTGTTAAATACAGGTGAATTCTTGCTCACTTGTATTACAGCTTCATTTCCCTCTTGTCCTTTGACTTACCGCTTTCGTTCAGTATCTTTTTTTCCTTCTAGATTTCATACTAGCTGGTTATTCTACAATCTCAGCTTTTAGATGCTGTCAAGAACAGTTGTGATTTTGTATATTACCTTACTCTTGGTGGAGTGAAAGTAATGTTTTTCCAGTTTCTATATTCAAGTTGAAATTCCTTGATAATCAAAGATACTTTTTGAATTTTTAACTGCTTTGTTTAGGAAATACTGCAAAGTTAAAGTGCCAAGTATTGTTAGTAACTTCTCTGTAACCTTCACCAAATTTACCAGTTATTAATTTTTTGCTAAATATGATTTATCACCATCTCCACACGTACCATATTTAGTTGTTATTGTTCTTTTTTTTGGTACTGAGACTTGACGGCGGGACCTTGCACTTGCCAGGCAGTTACTTCTCTGCGGAGCTATATCCCTGGCCCATACCTCGCCTTCTTTTCCTTTCCCTCTTCCTCTTCTTCCTCTTTCTTCTTCATCCCCCTCTTCCTCTTCTTTTTATAGCATGCCTCAACCTCATGGCCATTTACCTTTAAATACTTTAATCTTGTCTTTAAAAGACTTGGTGATGCATGAATGTTGGAGCCGTTGAAGCTGAATACAACGTGCAAGGCTGTGGCATGGCTGGGCCTTGGCTGAATTGAGAACAGAGAGATGCCTGAAAGGGCAAGATAGGCCACAACTGAGGCTACCTGGCTCCAGCCCCAATTACTAGGATGGAGATTGTAGCTGCAGGCATCTCACTTGTGTGGGATTCACTTGGAGACTTTCTCCTAGGATGTTTCTCCTTAATTAGCATAGTCTGTTGCTCTGGAGGGGTCCTTGAATCCTTCCCAGGGTTCTGCTCAGGTTCCCTGCATTTTCTACTGTAACCCTTTCCTTGTTTGAATACTAAATAAATATGGGCCACTCAGAGACATTCCCTGTCTTAGCCCACAGAGGCTTGAACTTTGCAGAGGGTTTTGATCCTCTTTGGAGTCCTAAAACCATATCACTTTTCTCATTTATTGAAGCCTTTACTGTACACTCATTTGGGAGATTGGGGATCTAGGCCAGGTCCCTGATACACGAAGGTTTTTGTTAAAAATACTACCTGTACTTACTGTAAAGTAGAAGTATCCATCAGTAACTTGTATTTATTAAAACTTCTGTCTGTAGGTATCATTAATGGGACTGGAAATTTTAAGTGCCTTTGTGGACAGATTATCAACACGATTTAAATCATATGTAGCAATGGGTAAGTTAACTTTATTTAAAAATCATTGTAGACTTTGTTACAGTGACTTTTTTTTTATAGTTTCTGTCAGCAGAATTTTTTTTGTAAATTTTAAAACATAGTTTTGTACCACACAGAGATCTGATACTTAGTGTTGTAGTTTAAATAATGATTGTATCTCTTTTTAAATAATTTTATTTCCTTTGAAGAACAAAGAGATATTTATTTGTTTGAAGAACAAACAAATATTTATATATTTATATATTATATTTACTTATTTATATATTAAAGTATATTTATTTATATATTTAATTATAATTGATAGAACCTAAGAATAAAACAAGACAACAAAAACCTAGAACCTGAAAACCCTGCTAAATACTAATAGATTTTTTGCTTCATGTTTTCAAAATGTTCTTATTGGCTCTTTTGTAAATATGAAAATTTATAGTATAATTTACCTTTTTTTCAGGCTAGTTGTGAGGAGGGACTAGGGACTAATTTTTTTCATTGCAGCCTGTGTCAACCAATATTTTATAAAGTATAAGAGAAGATAGCAAAATGAAAAAAAGAGCAAAGCCCCTTTTCTGGTTTAGATTTGGTGATGGGGATTGAACACAGGGCCTTGGAAGTTTAAGCACATGCTCTTACTACTGAGCTATATGCTCAGGCCATTCAAGTTTTTCTCCCCATTTTCCAGACTTTTTCCAGGGCCTTGTGCCTGCTAAGCAAATGCTGTACCACTGAGTTACATTCCTAGCGTACCTTCCCCCAACCTCTTTTCTTGGAGATAGCATCTCTCTGAGATCTCTCTTTGTAGACTGGTCCTATGCTGCTAGCCATACCTTAAAAGTGTGTTTGCTGTACAGTACAATATGCAAATACCCAGTTCTTTGTATAGTATTATGATTACAAAGCTGACTTCAACTTATTTTCTAAATCTGAATGACCTTCATGTGCTTTATGGAATGCACTGAGTGAATTGGGTCCTATTATATATAGTATTGTATGGGAATGTGACCTTGACTGTTAGTGATTGTGTGTGTGTGTGTGTGTGTGTGTGTGTGTGTGTGAATTAAGTTACTGGCTCATAATGTTAATATATCATCACAGTTATTTTCAAATATCATTGTTAAGCTTTTTTTTACTTATGTTTGGTATGCTACCAAATTTTCTTTTTATGATCTACATATCTTTTCAAGCAGAAATGTTTAATGGACCTCTTGATCTTTAGTGTGCAATTTAAATCCTTAGTTGGTTTCCAGATCATTCTTTCTGTTAATATCTTTTGAAAAGAAGATTTTTACTGTCAGAATCTTCTGCTTAAAATCTTGTAGTAGATGTTAAAAATCCATGTTTTGGAAACATTTTACGTATTTATATATTTATATATTATATTTACTTATTTATATATTAAAGTATATTTATTTATATATTATAATTGATAGAACCTAAGAATAAAATATTATTGTTTGTTTCTAAGAAACTTTGTGTTAAAAAAATATTTTGATGAGAATTATGAATGTATTATGTAAATTAATAGCTAGAAAACTTTCTCTGATGAGATGTTTTGTTTCTGTTGTAAAAATCTTAAAAGTAGATGTTAGTTTTGTTTCTTCTGTAAAACATTACTATTTAATTGAAATGAGCCCCTGTTTGGGCCAACATTTGTGTTTAATTTTGGGAAAATTGGGAAGTCTTATATTTGAATTTTCTTTTTGAAGCTAAATTCTATCTCAGATGTCTTTTTTTTTCCTAATACTGTACTGTGGTTATTAACACATGAACATACACCTAAACACTTCAATTACATGTAAGTAAATGGAAGTGATTGTCATTGTACCTTCCTCTTGTACAGAATATTTAAGTCTGGTTTCACTAACTGCAATTTGTGTGATTTTGGGCACAATTGTTAGTAAACTACCCAACAAGATGAGAGAGATTGTTTTTTTCTTCTGACTAATGCGTCCATTGCCTCAGGAGTAGGATACAGGTGTGGGCCTTGTTTTCTTACATAGTAATGCCCTTGATTAAGCGTAAGATCTTTGGGTATTTCATTTGGATAAGACTTCTACTCTAATAATTTTTTTCAAAAAGAATACAGTTTCCTTTACCTCAGACGTTATTGATCCTTTATATTCCTTTTGTTTATTGCATCATAGACAAGTATATTGACATCAAATTATATATACATTTAATTATATCTGCCTATCAATAATCTAAGGAAATATCTCTGTCTTGATTTCATTTCTTCCTGATTCTCTTACTTTATTTACATTATACCTATGTTTCAATGACTCAGAAGGGAAGGCCATATTAATAAGCTGTAAAGCCAAAACAGAAACAAAAGAGATTTCTTTGCATTTGAACTTGGAGGATGATAGTGATAATTAGATGCCATATTATAGAATCCTTTCTCTATGCTCTTCCCTGTGTGTTAACTACATGCCTTATCTTTTAATTTTCAATAATCCCCAAATTGAGACCACTACCCATATTTATAGGTGAGGCAGTAGACAAAAAGCAGTTAAATTCTGTGTTCAAGGTCCCACATGTAGTAAAATCACACTAAATGGTATATGAAAGATAATTTTGAGATTTTTTTTCCTTATGAAAGGACTTTAGAACCCATTCCTTTAATATGATTTTTTTATTAGTATGTGTATGCAGTATATGATTACATGCATTGTGGGGAATTGGTACATACATACACTCCTCATTTCTGTTAACATAGAATTTTGTAATTCATTTTTGATTTTTAGTTACAAAAACTTTGATCATGAAGGCTTTCTGAGAGTGAACTCTAACCTGCTTTTTCTGCCTCTATTCAAGGAATAGTGTCAGTATTTAGGACACAGTACAGAAAAACCTCAGTTCTGGAACATAGGCTTTCTGTTTGTTTCTGTTTCATATACCGTTTAAAGAATAATTATAAAACCAACACCTGATGATGTCCAAGTCAAGAAACTAAACCTCTGCTAATTCTTTAGACTTCTCTGCATTTCCTTATGATGTCTTCTTCCTGTCTGTACCAGTCATCCTTTTTATGGCCTTGGGGAGACATGTTCCTTTGCTTGTCTCTAGAGCTTGATCATTTATGTGCTAGTATGTAAAATCAAACAATATTTTCTTTGGTTTTTGAGCATTATCATAAGGGCATATTATAGTGTTCACATTATGTTTAAACTTGCTTCTCAGTTTTCATTTGGAATAAAGAATTCCAAAAAAAATTTCTTTAGATTTTAACTCTTCATGTGTGGATACAGTTTGTATTTGTAGTTTTATAAAATATAGTTCCTAATAAAGATGAATTATACATATTTACTTTCTCTCTCCTTTAGTTATTGTAGCTTTAATAGACAGAATGGGCGATGCCAAAGATAAAGTCCGAGAAGAAGCTCAGACTCTGATACTGAAGTTAATGGACCAAGTGGCACCACCTGTGGTAAGTCTCCATATTTAAACACAGATTTTTCTAATGGGTAACTGTCAGTAAAATATAGATGTATATAGATGGTAATAACAGTGAGTTGTTAAAAGGTGGGCTGGGGTTTAGCTCAGTGGCATAAGCATCTGCCTGGCAAGCATGAGGTCCTGAGTTAAATCCCCAGTACCTAAAAACAAAACAAAACAAAACAAAAAAGATAAAAAGTATAGGAGGCATGAAAGCTGAAATTTCAAACAGGGAATTATTGCTAATGCTTTAAAGAAGTTGAAATTTAAGCAGAGGTATCAATATTTAATTTTTTTCTTTTCCTTTATTGAAAATGATTTAATATTGTATTGATTATATTCAGGATTTTCTGGGTTCCCTTACTTGTAAACTGTCAAATGTGTAATAAGAAAGCTTATTTTGAAGATTACTAAGTGTTATATTAATTCTTGTAACTCTTAGAAAGAAATTATTTTAACACGTAATTATAAATTGTATAAGGCTTATTATATTCTATAACAAGATTGAATATAAAATGTATGCATAGAAATAATTTGCTCATAAAATTTATTCTGTTTTGTTACTATAACAAAATATTTGAAGCTAGATACTTGTAAAAAAAGAGACATAGTTATTTAGTTTACAGTTTTGCAGGTTGAAAATCCAAATAGTATAGCATAGGCCCCATGGTGAATGACTCACTTTTTGGTAGGTGGTGCCATCATGACAGGAGTACATCCCATACACAAGAATGACGAGAGGGTTAGTGCTACCTTGACAGGGCAAGACAGGAAACCCAAAGGGAGAAGTGGCTTTTCTTCTGGTGTCCTACACAGCTCCTCCTCTTAAAGTTCCCACCATCTTCCCAATACCACCACTGACAACCATATGTGATCACTTGAGTGGCAAACCACAAGCAGAACATGACGTGGAGATATTTTGAAAAGAGAATAAAGAGAACATGATACATAAAGATTGAGAGAGTAGCTCAGATGGGAAAAAAATCAGATAATATATACAATGTTATTATGTCATGCTTAAAATTGTTAATATTACCTGTTTTATAAGAATCCAAAAAGTAGTAAATTTTAAAAGTGAACTGTTTCCGACTGTTTTATACCTCAGAACTAAATCTTTAATAGTTTGGTATTTTTTGTTTGTTTGTTTTTTAATTTTTTGGAAAGAGTCTCACTATGTTGCTCAGGCTAGGCTCAAACTAGAATCCTGCCTCAGTCTCATGAGTAGCTGGAATTGCAAGGTTGCACCACCCCAGCCCAATGGTTGGGTACTCTTTGATGCATGTTACGTGATTTCCATTTTAAGTGGTTTTTGGTATTTTTGTATTACAAAGAATGCCATAGGAAATACCCTTGTACTGAGATCATGGTGCTGAGTCGTATTATTGGATTATAGGGTTTGGTGTTTTGCTTTTGTTTTTGTCTTTGCTGCTGTTGTGTGCTGAACCTAGGCCCTTAAAGAAAGAAATATGTTAGTAAAGCTTAGTAGGGGTGGAATTTGATGAATAGTAAAGGTCATGTTTCCAAATGTGCGAAAATGATTGACTGGACATTTGGCTCTCAGTTGGACAATTGGAAAAGTAAAGTTGAATTCCTTGTTAAACCAAACTCAGTTATTTTGTGTTTCTTGTATTAGTTTATCTATAAAGAAAGTGTACACTTTTCAACATTGAAACAAATTAAGTAGCCATAAAATGAGTTAACCCAAAATTATGCTATATATGTATGTAGTATTAAAATTGGAAAGACCTTAATTATAATACCGTATGTTGAAAAAGCCTGTCCCTTGTGACAGTGTGTAGTAGTTGTTAAGGCGTGTTGGACCTTTTAAATGCTTATTAGACTACTAGATTTATTATAATAGCATTGTTATTGAAGGTTTCTAAAATACAGAAAAATTTCTGTGTCTGGAAATGCTGAGATTTTTAGGTTCTGGACTTTTTTTTATGATAATCATTGAAATTTAAAGTGAAAAAAATGCAATCTGAAAATGTGATGAATGGCTAGGAAGAATGACAATATAGATTTGACTTAGTAGACTTAGAAATTGGGTGTTCCTAATCCAAAACTCAAAGTCCAAAATTGCTCCAAAGCCCAAAACTTCTTAAGCATTGACATAATATCACAAATGGGACATATTTATAACCTGCTTCATGAGACAGGTCACAGTTAAAATACAAATACACTAAAAATATTGTATAAAATTACCTTCAGGCTGTGTATGTGTGTGTGTGTGTAAAGTGTATATGAAACATAATTGAATTTGTGTTTAGATTTGAGTTCTATTCTTAAGATATCTCATTCTGTAAATGCAGATATTTTAAAATCTGGAAAAAGTTTTAAAGTATTTCTGGAATGAAGCATTTCAAAATGGGATACTTGGCTTATAGTAAAGTGGAAATATTCTGATGAGAAAAGTTAGTTATTAATGAAATTGGTAATAAGATTGGGAAGAGTTGAAATATTATAGCATGGATAATTTAATTTTTTGTAATGCCTGTACTTTTCTTTCAAATAGTACATTTGGGAACAGTTGGCTTCTGGTTTTAAGCACAAGAATTTTCGATCTCGAGAAGGCGTATGTCTGTGTGTTATTGAAACCTTAAACATGTAAGTTTTATAGTACTGAAAATGGCCTTCTTATGGTTATTGCTCAAAACAAAATCTGTTTTACAATATCAAGAAAGACTATGGAAATAAATTTTAAGTAATTATTAACTGATCCAGCACAAAACTTATTGGTAACTTCATTGATTTTGTGCAAGTATGTATGTTATCTTTCAGATTGTTTATTTGAAAATTATCAGTTGTAAGAAATGTTTCTCTTTTCGTTAGTATGTTAATGTATACCATAGAACTGATGTGTTGATAACTTAGGATCTAAGCTCTGGATCCAATTTGAATTGTTTTTAACTCAGTAATAAATATCTCGTATATTGTAGCCCCACTTCCCAAACCTTCCCTTTTCCAGTTGGCCTTAAGCTCCCTGGAGTACTGTGGTGGATGGCTACCAAATCATACCCTGAACAAGACTCCTGGGTAAACTAAATCTGGTAGCAGTGTGCAGAGTTGTAACAGTATTGATGCCACAGAGATATGAAGAAGATTCTGAAGAAATGTAAACTGGGACTTTTGTTCTCATTCTGGACTAGTTTTTTCAGGTTTAATACAATATGATAGGTAATATATAGTAACTTTCAACTTTCCTATAGCGTTAACTTCCTCTTTATTTTTCACTTTTACTATGCTTTCATGTAATTTCTTTTTTTTTGCTCTATGGTCCATTCTTCCATCTAAAATTTGTGTGTTCAGTCTGCACAATCTTTGTAAGTTTTAGTTTTCCTGTCATTTGCTTTCAACCTGTGACTTCATCCAAATATTAAACACAAATATCTTTTAATTCACTTATTTAACTTAATTTGAAACCCACAGTCTAAAAACCTATTTCAAAAATTAATGCTCTGATTTCTTGTTTGTTTGTTTGTTTGTTTTTGAGGCAGGGTCTCGCTGTGTAGCCCAGGCTGGCCTTGAACTTGCTTATGTAGCTCAGGCTGGCCTCGAACTTACAGCGATCCTTCTGCCTCAGCCTCCCAAGTAAGAGAAGTACAGGCATGCACTACCATACCTAGCTTTTGATTTTTAAAGTCATTTTTAGGTTCCTAGGTAAAAGTTACATAGATTGAGCATTTTGGTATGTTGGGTCATATATGTTCAATATCAGTCGTGATTATTCATTTGTGTATTTCACATTGTTTAGAATTAGTTTTGGCTTATTTCTTGTATATTTTATGTTTTGATGATGTGTGTGCATCCTCTCCGCCGTAATTGTCATATTGATGTAGACAAAAGGCAAGACAGGATATTTTGTTTACTGTCTAATTAAAACCAACTCTGTCTCTCTTTTTCTCAAATTATATTTAGTTTTGGGGCTCAGCCCTTAGTCATCAGCAAGTTGGTACCACATTTGTGCATCTTGTTTGGAGATTCCAACAGCCAGGTAAAAACTTATTTATGTTCAAGCATTGACTAATTTTTTCCCCCTAGCCTTTTTTGCTTTTGGCCCATTGAAGGGTGATAGTAAAAGCACAGTTTTACTTCATTTTTAAATGTTTACCAAAGATAGTTTTTAAAAACATATTTACATAAATTACTTGTTTGTTCATAGTTTGTGTAGTTGGGTATAGATGGGGCTGGTTCTTGAGTTTGAGAGCTTGAATAGCAATGGCCCTGGGTTCCTTTCTGTGGTCTTCCTATAAGTAGTTTTGTTTTATGTTTTTATTTTTTAAACTGGCAAAGTTTTATTAAAGGTAGGAAAATAAACAGGCACTGCAGAGTGAATTTGGGCCAAGTAAAGTTAGGAAAGAAGTATACCCTGCAGCATGAAGGTGGCCACCATGCAAGAGTGATATAGTGATAAAAACTCAGTGTGGGCTCTCCTTTTTGTGTCACTCACTCCTCAGACTGATGTCAGGACTGGGCCATCTTGTCAATAACCTGCCTGAGTTCTTGGAGCAAGTCCATGTGTAAGACTTGGGGAACTGTGTTCCTGGATCTTGTCATGCCTCCTTTCCTAGCCAATTTTAGTTGCATCCTACTTTTCTGTCTCATTTCCCCCAAAGAGACATATGTGCCATAATCTGTATGTTAGTTTTGATGACAGGTTGTCAGCTTCTTTTATTCCTGAGTATGGTTGCATAAAAATGTCTCACTATGCCCGGACTGATCTTAAATTTGTGGCTCAGGCAAACCTCTGACTTCAGCTTTCTAAGTAGCATGTACCACCATACCCAGTTGCATGAAAGAAAGTCTTATAATATTCACTACCTGATGTAACAGGACTGTGTTGGTACATCAAGTGCTACCTATACCATAAACATTAGCTGAGTACCTATACTATAAACATTATGCAAAGGTATGTTCTGGATCTCATTCTCCCTTGTGAAATGGAAACTTAGCTGTAATATTTTTGCAATGGTTGGGGATTAAGAATGACTTGAGTAAGAGTTTCCCATATTTCAGGTGCTAGCTCCTCTTCGACAGGTTTGTAGTTCTGTTGTTTCTGTGAGACGGGATCTTGTTTTGTTGCCTAGACTATCCTTGAACTCCTAGGCTCAGAAGTAAATCTGAGCTACTTAACTACTGCCTTAGCCTTCTGAAAAACTGGGACTACCATACCTGGCTTTTTTTGCACTTTTAATAGTGAGCTGTGCAAGGAAACCAAACTGTTGTTCTTTTGGGGCAAGGAAACTTTGTTCTTTTTGGGCCATATTTTTTTCCTTCATTTACTTGTGATAAAATACACACAATTAAAAATCTATCATTTCAACCATTTTTAAGGTGTGTATATTTCAGTGGCATTAAATACATTCAGATTGTTGTGTCTGTCAACACCATGCATTTGCAGAACTTTTTCAGCTTCTGAAACTGAAACTCTGTACTTGTTAGATAACAACTTCCTGTTCTTCCCTTCCTCCAGCTGCTACAATTTTGCTTTCTATATGATTTCAACTACACTAGGTACCTCATAGAAGTAGAATCATGCAATATTTATCATTTTTGTATTTGACTTTATCTAGCATAATACCCTCAAACTGTTCATTTTTGGTGTAACGTGTCAGAATTTCCATCCTTTCTAAGGCTGCATGATATTCTGATAGGGCACACAACTTACACATACATGTATCACATTTTATTCAGCCAACTATGGACGGACATTCAAATTTCCTACCTTTTGGTTACTATGAATACTGGTATAAAAATGGTATGCGCCCATGAGTGCTGGCATAAAAATGGCCATATTCTTGAAATATTTGTTCCAGGAAAATAAATTAGCAATAACTTGTATTAATTATTGGCAGCTGTTTGTATCTTATTACAAATTGATTTTTTGAAGGCCAAATTACTAACTTCTATTCACAAGTTTCTTAGATTTTTATAATACTTAGTTTTTTCCAGATGTTTGCTAAGTTTTTCTATAAGTTTCTTGGTAGATTCTTGATTTTCTGTTAATGACATGCCATAACTTCCCTTAGGGCATTAAAATCAATTTGGAGATTCTAGTTAGTCTGCTAACTGTAATGTTACCTTGAGGTAAAGAATTTTATTATATATAGATTTCTTTAAAAATTGTAACTCTCTGACAGGTGAGAGATGCAGCAATATTGGCTGTTGTAGAGATTTACAGACATGTGGGAGAGAAAGTGAGGATTGATCTTTGTAAGAGAGGAATTCCCCCTGCTAGGTAAGTTTTGTTAAATTTCTTTTTTTTTTCCCCAAGTTTTAATTTCTTTCTTTTCTTTTTTTGTTTACATTAATACATGTTTGCAGTATGTAATGATTACATCCATCATGGGGAGTTGGTACATGTACATCACATCTTAAGTTTTAATTTCATTTGTTTATTCAAAAAAAGTGTAAGCTTTCTAAATGTTTTTAAATTCAAAAGTTATAAAAGATTATATGTATATGTATTTAGGTTAGTACTGTTTAAATATTGTGATAGATATACTGCAAATACTGTGTTCAGGTTTTCCTCTGGGCCCCAATTTTCATCTCTTTTAGTAAATAATAAGGCATACAATTGCGTTGTATGGTAGTATATGTTTATTATTTTTGCAGTGCTGGAACTTGAACCCAGGGCCTCATGCATGCAAGTTCACTTAGCTACATCCCTAGCCTCTGGTAGGATTTGTTTAGTTTTTTTAAGAAACTGATCTGTCTCAAAAGTGACAGTCCCATTTTGCATTCTCATCAGTAGTGCATGAGAATTCCTGTTGCTCTGAAGCTTTCCCAGCATTTAGTATTATCATTGTTTCAAATTTGGTCATTCTCATTGGTTTGTGGTAGTTATCTTATGATTGTTTTAATTTGTATTTCTCTGATAACTCATGATAACATCTTTTCATATGCATAATTGATTTTGAATATATTCTTTGGTGAAATGTCTGTGTAGATGTTTTGCCAGTTTTTAAATTGGGTAGTTCATTTTCTTATTATTATAAAAGTTTTTTATATGCTTTGGGTAGCAGTCTTACAGATATTTTGTTCCTGTGTGTAGCTTGCCTTATTTTGATAGTGTCCTTTGCAGAGCAGAAGATTTTAGTTTTAATGAAGTAAAGCTTATCAGTCTTTTCCATTGTAGATGTCATATTTAAAAGTCACCATAAAACTCGTTATCTAAGTAGTTTCTTGTATGTTGTCATCTGTGCATTTTGAAGCTTCTGTTTTACATTTAGTTCCATGAAACATTTTGAGTTAATTGGGATATAAGGTCTTTACCTAAATTCATTTCTTTATATGTAAATATACAATTATCCTAGCACTATTTGTTGAAAAGACTATCTTTATTACATTGTCTTTGTTCTTTTTTCAAAGATTATTGACTACTTTTGTTTATATGGGTCCATTTCTGGGTTCATTTCTGTTGTCTCTCTACTGTAGTTTGTATTCTTTGTCTGTACCATGTTACTTGTAGCTTTTAGCAGTGATGGACAACCTTTTAGTTTGCAGTGATACAAATAACCTGGTCATAACGTGTATCATATGCTTGCCACCACTGCTGTATTCCTAAGGACTTGAAATTGAGTAAAGGCTTTCAACTTGATTTCTCATCTAATTTTTTAAATTAGTGCATGTTTACAGTACAGAATAGAGAAGTTTATTGGAGAGAATTGGTATAAGCATTTAACTTATCTTGATCATTTTCAATCACTCCCCTCCCCCCCATTTCCTTTTCCTTATCTCAGTCCCTTTCCTTTTCAGGATTCTTCCTTCTAGTTTTCTGTTATCTCTCCTTTATTTTATTTGTTTATGTATTTATATTTGAGGTTTCTCATATAAGAAAGCATGATAATTAACTGAGTCTGGCCTATTTCCCTTAGCATAATAATTTCTAGTTCCTGCCAATGACATGATTTCATTATTCTTTTTGGTTGAATAATAATCAAATATATAATATTCAGATATATATCACATTTTCTTTATCCATTCATTTGTTGATGGGCTTCTCAGCTTGTTTCCAGAGTTTAACTCTGGAAATGATTGTGCTATGATTTGTGCTGCTACAGATATTGGATATGTATTACTATAGTATAATGTCTTTAAATCTTTTGAGAATACAATGGAGAGATCCAGCTGGGTCAAATGGTATTTTCTAGTTTTTCTTTCCTTCAGTATCTTGTAAGCTGTTCTCAGTCTTTTGCCTCTCCATTTTAGTTTTATTATCTGTTTGTTGATAAATGCAAAATAACTTACTGACATATTGATTGATACTGCATTGAATTTATAGATTTAAGTTGGAAAAAACTGACATTGACAATATTCAGTCTTCCTATCCATCGAATGTGGAGTATATCTCTGTTTCATTCTTTGTTTCATCAGAGTTTTGTATGTTTCCTATATAGTTCTTGCATACACTTTGTTAGATTATAGCTGAGTGTTTCATTTTTGGGAATGCTAATGTAAGTATCTTTTAAAATTTAAAATTTTACTTGTTCATTGCTAGTGGACAGTTTACCATCCATATCATTGGTTCCAAACATCCAGAATCAAGTAACTAAATTGCAAATATTTGGGGGAAAAATTGTATCTGTACTGAACATGTGTAGCCTTTTTTTGGGTGAGAGGTCACTATTCCCTGAGTAATACTGTCTAACAACTATTGACCTAGCATTTAAATTGCATTAGATAATTAAACTAGAGATCTTTTAATGTATATAGGAGGAATTATATTCTATGCAAACACTGTGTCATTGTTATAAGACACTTAAACCTCTACAGATTTTAGTATGCAAGAGGGTGTCCTGGAATTATTCCCATGGAAACATCAAAAGAATGCTGTATAGGAAGGCAGTCGACGGTGTGTCCTGAGACCTTGCTCCGTAATTGCTTATTAGTTTCAGAAGATTGCTGTCAGTCAGTTTGGATTTTCTCCATAGATAATCATGTCATTTGTAAGCAAAACAGTTTTATTTCTTCTCAATCCATATACCTTTCTTTTCCTTACCTTTTCTTGTCTTAGGACTTACAATACAATGTTAGCAAGAACAAGTGGGGACATTGTTGCCTTATTTCTGATGTTATTAAGAAATTTTTTAGTTTCTTTAAGGTGTGATGTTAGCGCTAGATGTTTTTGTTAATGTTTCTATTTTTGTTTGATTTTTCTAGATCAGTTTGAACAAGTTCTCCTCTGTCTCCAGTTCACTGAGCTTTTTTAAAAAAATCTACCATGAATGTGTGTTGGCTTTTGTCAAATGTTTACATGCTTGCTTGCCTGCTTTTTTTAGCATGTTGACAGGGGCATATAAATTATAATATCTGTGGAATCTGTAGTAATCCCACCTTTTATTTCTGATATTAGTGATTTGTGTCTTTGCTCTTTCTTAGCCTTGCCTGGAGGGTTATCACTTTCAGTGACTTTTTCAATAAATTAGCTTTCAATAAATTAACTTTTCTCTATTCTCATTTGTAATATCAAAATTTTCTGATTTTTTTTCCTTCTGCTTATTTTGGATTTAATATACTGTCTTCCACTGTTTGTGTAGTTTCTATTACAGCTTCTGTCTATGAAGTTGAGTAATGATTACATTTTTTCCTGTCTTAGCACATTATTTATATACTTTAAAAAAATTTTTTTAGTGATTTGAGTTTGCAGTATACATCTACAACTAACTCAAGTCTACTTCCAAATAAGTATACTGCACTACATAGATAGGGTAAGTACATTATGACAAAATAATCCTAATTGTTTCTTACTATCACTTGCATATTGCTGTTGCTTGTTTTACTTCTAGGTAAGCATACCTGAGGATGCATATAATGAATATATATTTAAGTATAAATAATTGGATTAATTTTTGCTGTTACTATTTTTTTAAAACCTGTTGTCTGTTTAAATATATTAAAAATTTTGCCAGATGTAGTGGCACATGCTTGTAATTCCACCACTTGGGAGGCTGACATAAGAGGATTGCTACAAGTTCAAGGCCAGTCTGGGTTACATGGTGAGTTCAGGCCCAGTTTGAACTGTACAGCAAGATCCTGTCTAAAAAAAGCCTCAAGGTTTTATATAAAATTTTAAAAATTGGAGATTGTAATTCAGTGATAGAGTGCCTGGTATATGCAGTGTCCTGGGTTCAATCCTGAGCAGGGTAAAGAAAAAAAAAAAAAGAATAAGAATGATGAAAGGTTTTTATCTTGTTCTTTTTTTCTTCTCCTTATAGAGATTAAATCCATGGCCTTCTCACTGAAATACATTCCTAACCCCCTTTTTTTGTTATTTATTAAATTTTGAGACAGGATTTGTCAGAGTTGTCCAGTCTGGGATTGAACTTGCAGTCCCCTGCCCTAGCTTCACAGAGTGCTGGGGAAAGTTTTTATTTTACTTTATTTTACTTCACTTACTGAGTTCTTCTCTAATGCTTATTTCCTTATTAGTTTCCTATTAGATCTGAATTTTTTTGTTGTTGTTGTTGTTGTCGTTTTCCCTTTTATCGGTACCGGGGATCGAACTCACGACTGCCTGCTTGCAAGGCAGGCACTTAGGCCGCTGAGCTAAATCCCCAGCCCCTAGATCTGAATTTCTGATCCATATAATTTCCTTTTTTTCTAAAGAATTCCTTTTGAAACTTCTCAACAAGGAAAGGTTTGTGGGTGACAAATTCCGTTTTTGTTTATTTGAGAAAGTCTTTAGTTCTCTCACTTTTGAAGGTTAATTTCACTGGGTACAGCATTCTAGGTAGGTGGATTTTTCTTTCTTTTTTACTTTCTCTGTATGCATGTTTTCTGAGATTTTGGATGTACTTCTCCCTATATAAATACAGTGTTTTTCCGCTCTGACTTCTTGGAATATCTTTATCTTTGGTCTACTGTAATTTGAAACAATATGATTAGGGGTATAGTTTTTCTGGCATTCATCTTGCTTTATGAACATTCTCTGAGCTTCCTGCTTTTGTGATTTGGTAGGATATTAATTTGGGGAAAATTCTTAGTAATTTTTGCTTAAAGTATTGTTTTGTCCCCCCCCCCCCTTATATGTATACCTTTTGTAGCTGCCTCACCTTCCTGGATATTCTGTGCTCACCCCTCCAGTGTTGGAGAATTTTATTGAGATATCCTCAGGCTCACAGATTCTTTTCCTCTGTAATGTCTAGTTTAAAATATCTCCTTTAAAAACATTTTTAATTTCATTTACTTTTTAAAATCTTTCTTTTTTAGTTCTATGTTAGAATTTTCAGGGGCTGGGGATTTAGCTCAGCGGCATAAGCACCTGCCTTGCAAGCAGGCGGAAGTGAGTTCGATCCCTGGTACCGATAAAAAAAAAAAAAAAAAAAAAAGAATTTTCGTCTCTCAGGTTTGCCATCTTTTTCGCATGCTTTATTCCTCATAGCTTTTTAATATGCCTTTAATAGCCTTTTAATATGCCTTATGCCTTTTGCTTTTGTTAATTGTGAACATGATGTACCAGGTTAGAGGAATTGCCCTGAACAGGCTTTAGTTAGTAGGATGGTAAGATGAGAAGGGGAAATACTGTACGGTCCTTCAAGTAGGTCTTAGTCTTTTAAGGAGTTTGCACCTCTGGAGTGTGACATTCACAAATGTTTCTCATCCTCTTTCCTAAACTCCATAGGACAGGATAATGAGAGCCAAGTGGAGTCTGCTGTTTGCCTTCTTTGATGGGGAGGCTGTTAGGGGCAGGAGATGGTTGTTACATTCCTCCATGTTGATAGCTAAAGCAGTTGGAGTTGACAGTTTGCATTTTGCCAGATCATTTAGACTTTCATGAAACTCTAGCAGGTTAGACTGCACTCAGTTTCTTATAAGGTAGACCTTCTTAAGAATAATACAATACTGTACTCTGACATATTTCAAAGATGGTTTCTTTTCCATTTTCTCTGCTGGAAACATGATGGTATTTTTCGTAGATGTTTACTCTGAGAACCAGGAGGTAAAATACAAACAATATTTATGTGAGCGTGTGTCTGTGGTGGTGAGGTTCTTCATTCCCAAAATGGTTATTTTTGAACCTTCGGCATTTCATCAGATATAGTGTAGGTTACCTTACTCTGGCACTAGTTTCTCCTGATGAGTTTCTGCAGGGTTAGATTGTGATTTTTTTGTTTCTTCCTACCTCTACAACTGTCATCAAAATGTAAAATGGTGCCATATTTGGAAGAGTCTTTGTAATTCCTCAAAACATTAAATGTAGTGTTATCTCATGATGCAGCAGTTTTGACTCCTAGGTATGTGCTAATTTGACTTTACTTCTTTTATTTATTTAAGGAATGTTACTGATTTTTTTAGTTTTACTTTTTCATTGTTAAGGCAGAATGACTTCTAAGCTTCTTACGTACCTCACCACAAATAGGTTGAAATTATTTTTTATTGCTTAAACTTTTATTCGGTCATGAACTCCATGATAGAATAAAACAGATAGATAGAACAGTACATTAATCATTAGTGTACATCCCTATAAAGTAAAACAAAATGAATACCCTCATATATCCAGCATGCAAGAAACAGTGTATCAACGTAGAAGCTTCCCCAAATAAGATTGTTAATCTTTTTTTTGGTCTTTTTTCGTTTTTATCGGTACCAGGGATCGAACTCACTTCCGCCTGCTTGCAAGGCAGGTGCTTATGCCGCTGAGCTAAATCCCCAGCCCCAAGATTGTTAATCTTTATTCCTTCTCTTTCCCCTAAGTAACCACAGTGTTGACTTCAAATAGTACAGTTTATTATACCTTTTTTTTATAATTTTATATAAGTAGAGCCATGTAGTATTTATTCTTTTGTGTCTGATTTCTTTCAGTTAACATTATTTTCTTTTAACTTTCTTTTCCTTTTGCTATGTAGTTTAGGTTAGTATTGAACCCCCATGTGTAGCGCAGGCTGGCCTTGAACTTGCAGTGATCCTCCTGCCTCAATTTAAGCTTCTGGTGGATGTTTTATGGTTTGATTAGGGAAATAATACACATTTTTTGAATTAATAATAAAGAAGAGGGTCGAGGATATAGTTCAGTGGTATAGCACCTGCCTGGCAAACGTGAGGCCCTGAGTTCAATTCCCAGTATAAAGAAAATGAGAGAGAGAGAGAAAGTGTGTTTCATATATTTATCAGCCATTTGCATCTTCTTCTATTCCTAAGTTGTTTCTTTCTTCCTTTTTCACCGTATTAGCAATAGGTCTCTCTTACAAATTTGTTTTTTAAAAATAGATGTGTGGCGTTTAACGGTTCGGGATTGGGACATACAGTGAGGACTACATAGGAGGAGACTTACACTGTTTCTTTTTTCTTACTGCTTAAAGCTAGGTGGGTGTTTTAGAAGAAAGGGAGACCTCAGAAGGGAGAGTAGAACAGTCATACAAAGAGTGTACATAGCTGAGGACTGACAGCAAGATGAAGGGTGTGAGCATCTTCTCAGTGTGTCTTCCCAGCCTGATGTTGGGCTCTAAAGCCTTGGGTAGTATCTTCCAGTCTGGCCACCATTTCTTTTTCTTCTCCTCAATTATTGTTATATTTCCATTCCAGTTATCGTATCTTTCCAATAAGCTTGCCTACATATCAATTCATTGCTTAATTTTTTGTCTGCCCTGCCTCAGTTTCTTGCCAGCCCTCTTTTTCTTTGAGCTTTCTGTCCTAAATTCTCTATTCCCATTTTCTTGATGTATAGCTGAATGTTAATCCTATGTTTGTCTGTCTGTCTGTCTTTCTTTCTCTTTTCTTTCTCTATGAGGTGCTGGAGATTGAACCTGGGGTGTCAGTGCATACTAGGTAAGCACTCTATCACAGACCTACATCCTCAACCCAATCTCATGCTTCTGAGCATCTTACTCTGCTTCTCCAGTCGCCCAAACACCTTTCCTAAATCTTCTCCTTTCTGTTCCTGGACTGTCTGGACTTTATTCTGAGTGACAGCATACACTTCCAGTGCTCCCTTCTACATGGCAATATCTTTGGGCAGCCTAACCTGTGTCTCTTTACCCCTTTTGATGATACTGCTCTGTAGGATGAAGGAGTCTTTGTCTTTCCACTGAAGTATTTTCAGATGTTTAGTTGTATTTGATGAATTATAGGGATAGCAAGTGAGATTATGATTTAGAAAATCCCTTGAAGAATTTTCAACTAAAATGTTTTAGTTATTACTAGAATTTTGAAAAGTTATCTGTATCCTCAGTTTATAAGTAAGAAGTGACACAATGTGGACCAACACGTAAGGGAGGTTTTACGCAATGAAAGTTGTTATACAAACATAAGGGTCAGCCAGAGAAAAACAATTGTCAGTGAAGGCAGATTGACAGTGGCCCTCTTTCCTTTCTCAAGTCTTAAAGTCATGAATTTAAGAATAAGCCATAGTTTGATACATTAGAAGATGAAAGAAAGTGCAAATTTATTTTTAAAAAAAGCACTCAGCATAATTCCATTTCATTCTCAAGAAAATTTATATATGAATATACAGTAAAAACATCAGACATGATACAGTAGGTTTGGGCGATGAGAATATATATTGTGGTTTTTTTCTTTGTTCCTATTTATATTTCCTAATTTTGTGTATTACTTTTGTAATAAGAAACTTTT
The DNA here is from genome assembly GCF_034190915.1 of Cavia porcellus. NCBI lineage: Eukaryota > Metazoa > Chordata > Mammalia > Rodentia > Caviidae > Cavia > Cavia porcellus. Next base: position 71,348,844 of record NW_026947496.1, read on the forward strand.
TTCTGGTTTTTTGAGACAGCGTCTTGCCGAGTAGTTCAGGCAGCCTTCAAACTTACAGTGATCCTTGTGCCTCAGTTTCCTGAGTGCTAGGATCACAGGTATGTGCTAAAAAACAAATTTTTAACTAAAAAGAAATAATGGCCGAAGTTTAGAAGAGTAGCTGTTCTGAATATAAAAGTCGTAGTGCCAATGAAAGTGGTAAAATTTGAAAATAGGTTAATAGAGCATCTTATTTATCACTCATGGCAGCATCACTTTCATTTCTAATATTTTACATTTCATTGTTTTTATATTTGCCTTAAATTTCCTTAGCATGGTTTTTATGTACATATAAAAGTTTATATTGGTGCCTAAATGAATTTAAGGTTTTAACTGGAAAGATTTTGCTCTGTTTGGGGTAGCAATTTTACTGTAAAACTGCTATATGTACAAGTTATGTTTTTACAAACATACCTGCAAATATGAGAGTCCTGCCTGTATCTGGCTTTTCCTCTTAACTAAAAGCAGATGGGTTTTGTGCCTTCTTTTAAGTAAGTGAATTGTTTAAAAAAAAAGGTTGTATAGAGAACTGGCTGAATCCCTAGAATTGTTTTTTGTAAGGAAGATAGTGGAAGAAATTGTTTTATTCATCTCTGTGTAAAAACAATTTATTCTTTATTCCCAGATTAGAAATGATATTTGCCAAATTTGATGAAGTACAAAATTCAGGCGGTATGATTTTGAGTGTCTGCAAAGGTAAGAGTAATTAAGTTATCCCAGGTCTCAAAGCAAAATGTGTTTCAGACCAACTGTTTTATCAGTATACAGATGAGTTGATTTTACAGGATGAAAATTTACGTGGGTATAAGCAAAATTTCTACTGTCTGCTCCCTTACTCTTTTTGGAGTAGGTAAAAATTCAATAATGGATCTGTTGTGTAAAGTGACATCATTCTTTTGCCTTATGTTTTGTGTCTTCTGTATTGAAATATGCCTCTTGATCTTCATGTCCCATGCATAAAACAGGATTTTCATTCTCAGAGTAATTTGTTTTTAGTAGAAATTGTACGTTACAGAGTCTCAGTTTCACCTATATGTAGACTTCCAGTGATACTGATGAAGGAACAAATATAAAGAAATTTAACTAGAATAATCATCTTCTTTGTAGAAGAGTAGAATAATCATGCTTCTTAGTAGAATGAGACTAAGTGGGAATTCAGGGAGGTTTGATGTTAACATTCTCAACTACAGATAAGTTGGTATTTGTTTGATTTTGTAGTACCTCTTTGTAAAGTTGATAAATTGTGCTCAATTTTGTTGAGTAGCATTTATCTAGACTTCAGTTTTTAAATATTTATTACTCACGTATCTGAAGAATATAATGTTTCCAAAGATAATATAGATGTTTTTTCCTGCCTAGGAAAGTAGCTTGATATTATGTGCTAAACTTGATAGGATAAATGATGTTGGAGAATATTTGGTATATGAATTTATAGTCAGGTAACAAGAAAGCCAGTAAAAATACTAAATATTTTTTTCTTTAGGTTAAACCAAGACTGAACTTTGTTGTAGTACAGGAAGTAAGATGTAATGAAAATTTTAGTGTTTCTGTGTCTAACATAATCTAAATTACTTCTGAAGTATAAATTGAGTTTGATGCCAACAGTTCTTTCTCTCATTGCCTACTATTTCTCACTTTTCTTCTCTAAGTAGGAGGTGTTTAAGTACCTTGTCCTACTTTCTCCTGCAGGTACCTCTGTCTATAGAAACCAAAAAGAGCAAGAAGGATAGTTGCTAAAACTTCTTAAACTGAGATTTTCATGTTTTTGAAACATTCTTATTTGTGTATCCCTGATTACATAGTTACAACTCTTAAGGAAAAATGTATGATGTGCATTATAAAATTAAAAGTCTTTTTTTGGATATGGTTTATTTTTAAAGCACTAGTATTATATTTAATGAGGTTATTTCTGTTACCTTCAGAATGGCTGCTTGTTTCCTCTTCCATTTTTTTCCTTCTTGTTTATCACTCCACAAACAGGGTAGTTTGGAGGTATCTGGCATTTTTTTTTTCAGAAGGAATCCCACAGATTGTATTAGAGATTATGATCTAAATATTTCAAGTATGGTCAAATGTGACAGTTTAAGTCTATAGTATATATGTGGGGATGCAGAATATAGTTAAGATACTTTAATGATGGTACAGTGGCCTCCTGTTTTCACAGTTTCCACATCTGCAGATTCCATATCCACAATTCAGCCAATCACATATTGAAAGTATACTCAGACCTAATATATTTGCCTCAATCTTGAACATGCACTGAGTTCTCTTATCATTGCCTAAACAATACAGAATAAGAAATGTTTAGATGATGTTTATATTGTTCAGGTATTACAAGTACAGAATATGGTAGGATATGGATAGGTTATATGAAGATACTACACCAGTTTTTTAATTAGTTTGTAGTACATGAAATTTATATTAATCTTGAAGAGTAGGTGCATTTATACAAACAGAGCTTGTTTCTTTTTAATCCCTTTCCCACCTCCCTCTCTCCATCTCTAAATCCCTTTTCTTTTTACTTTTTATTCTTAGCTCATGTTTATGACATAAAATGTTTACGTTTATTGTATTTGGTGCCTAATACCACATCTTAAGTCTTCTTGCACTACACTGTTTGATATAAGGAACTTGACATCTTCAGATTTTACTGTCCATAGAGGGTCTCAAAATCAATCCCCTGTGGATACCAAGGTCTGACTGTATAATGGTTTCATTGAAAAATGCTTTAATGAATTAGTTGATGAGGGAGGGAACTAGAAAAAGGAAGCCCATTTATCATGTTGGTAGGTCCTAGCGCCCGAACCACCTCCGTCTTCCCTCTTTTCTCCTTTGTTAACATATTCTTCTAGCTGTCTTTCATCTGTCCTTTTTATGCTCTAGTCTTGGTAGTTATAGCCTAAATGACATTTCTATCTGGATGTCTGATAGCTGTTTCAGGCTTAACATATCCAGAAGCATTTTTATTTTTGCCCCTTAAATCTGTTCCTTCCCCAATCTTTTCTATTTCAGTCAGTGGCACGACCATTAGCTCAAGCTGGAAACCTGACTTGATTTATTATTCTAACTAATAAATGGTTTCTGTCACTAATATACTAATGTATCTCAAATTTGCCTATTTTTAATATTTCTGGGGCTAACACCAGACTCTTAAATGTTTAGGTTTTTTTCTTTTTTTAATTAAATTAGATGCTGCAGGAGACCTTTGTTCAGTATTTGCCTCTTGAAATTCATTCACTACCCAGAAGTTGGAGTGAATTCTTAAAATATAAATTAAATCATGTCATAACAGTAAAGAAGATAATTTAGCCTGGCATTGTGATGCTTTCCTGTAATCCCAGCACTCAAGAGGCTGAAACAGGATTGCCGTTAGTTCAGGACTAACCTTGGCTACATGATGAGTTCAAGGGCCAGTCTGTACTACATAGTGAGACCCTGTCTTAAAATAAATAAACAAACAAATAAATAAATATTTCTACCCATAAGGAGCCTATTTGTGCAAGGAGATGGATTATAAATAAGTACACGGATGGTAGTGTAACAATGTGGATCTGTTGTAACAGTGTGGTTACACTAGATAATGAGAGAACAACTACTACTTGTTCAATAAATTCAAATTATTCCTAAAAATCCTGCTGCTAAGTTGGAGACATTAAATGAAAAAAAATTTACACTAATATTAACGACAAAGATTGTGATGTGGGCCAAGTGTGCTGTGTGCCTATAATCCCAGAATGTTAATCAACTTTCCTGTTAGTGAGACCTAATACCCCACACCTGCAATTTAAAGGAGAGGGTTATTTACTCATAGTTCTCTCAGAGGTCCCTCACTGGATTCAGTTCAAGGCTGGCTGGCTCCAAGACACAAACAAATGGTGGAAAGCCATGGAAGGGGAAAGCTGCTTACCCACAGCAGAGAGGAAGTAGGGAAGAGGGAAGAGGCGAGCACAAGAATATACCCTTCTGGGTTATGTCCCTACGATCCACCTCTAAGCCGACCCCACCTTCTAGCAGCAAATTCAGTCAGTCATGAGAGTTTTTGTGGGACATTTTAGATCTAAACCATGACATCCAGCTACTGGAGAGGCTGAGGCAGGAGGATCACAAGTTCAAGGCCAGCTGGACAGTTTAGCAAGACTCTGTCTTAAAAGGCAGTAGCAGAGTGGGGGACCTGGAGTGGAAATATAGTTCAGTGTTCATTGCAGGCATAGGGGCAAAAGATAAAGGGATGAGGAAGGGAAGGAAGGAAGAGAAGAAGAAAAAATTATGGTATATTTATTATAACCCAAAATTCTTGAATAATTTTCATACATAAGAATATATATCAGTTGAATAGTGAAAAAAAAGTTTTAACAAATGAGAACTGCAAGACAGTTTGCATGTAAATAAAATGAAAGTTAATTTAACTTTTTATTTTCTACACTTCTTTTCTCACACATTTTTCTGTCCTTAGTTGGTTTAGTTTTACCACATATACAAACTGTAGTATGCTGTAATATAAAATTGTAGAACAGAAAAACATTTTAGGGCAATATAAAGGCTCAGCATGAAGACGTGTGGAAATAGTTCAAGCATACAGTAGAATCAGGTTGGAGACATTAAATGAAAAAAAATTTACACTAATATTAATGACAAAGATTGTCTCCCTCTCTTTCTCTCTCACTTAGTGTTTTCATATAAAGCAAATTATTGGGTTCATTTAAACACGGTACACATTTCATATTTGTTTCATGTGATAGTCTATCACCAGTAACAATTAAGATAAATAAAATTTTGTGTTGTTGCCTGAAGCCATAATAATGAAACTTCCCACATCTTATGGTATATTGTTTAGTATTTTGTGATGAAAAAGTCATTTTCTAAATATAGACAGTAACATCTGTAAAGGTGCTAACTTTTTTGAGCCATTATAAAAGTTATCTGAGTAATCATTAAAGAAAATAGGATATTAAAACTGTAAGTAATTCAGTGATGCCAATTTAGATGGAATACTGGAGCCAGACTCTTAAGAGGTGGCATATTTGAATTGAGACCATATCAATAGATAAATGAGAATGAGCCATTCATGGATACATAGTGGGAAAATACTTTGGCCAGAGTAAAGGCCCAGACTGTGGGAAAGACGTTGGCATATCTGAAGAAGTGGAGGGAGCTAACCTTGCCTGGAACTTGTGCGACTAGGGTGGTTTAGATGAAAGACTGTGCATCAGAGGTAGTTGAGGAACCATGACCTGATGGCCTTGTGGGCCATGGGAGGAATTCTGATGGACTTCTAGAGGAAGGATCCCCATAAAGCATGTTAGGATAGAGAGGGAAATGTTAGGTAAGATTGGTATGGCTTAGCACTGTTTTATTTACATCTGTTGTGTAGAGAAAGTCTTTTACCATTTTTTTTATGAGTGATGACTTATATCACATAATTGACATGGCTGTACTCTTGAGTTCTGATTAAATGCTTTGACTTGATTTTTTTTAAGGCACTAGTTCAGCATATTCTTTTTTTTTTTTTTTTTTTTTTGTCCTTTTCGTTTTTATTGGTACCAGGGATCTAGTTCAGCATATTCTAGAACACTAAGTAAGTTATATCATCAGAGACTTGAGCCTATCATTTAGTTTAGGAATAGTGAGAAACGTAATTTTGTTGTTTTCTGAAGGGTTTTTGATTCTGCCTTTAATTCTCAGGTAAGAAGTACATTAGAGTCCTTAAGTATATTAGAATTAGCTGCACTAAGAAGGAAACTGGTATTAAAATTCATTACATTGTGCCTCAAAGCAGACAACACCAACCTAGCAGGACAGAAAAGAATAGAAGTTGGCCCTCTGTGATTATGGCAGAGTCTGGTGTTGTCATGGAACTTTCTAGAGCCTCCTACGCTAACTAAGATGTAAACACCAGCAGTGTTGGTGGCTGTGACTGCAATTTTTTTCTCTTTCACTGTGAAAAATTTATGCATAGTTCTCATTTGTCTAGTATGTGCGCAGGACATAACAGTTTGGCATGTAATCATGATAAAGTATTTACCAGCTTTCCTGCTGGAAATAGTTGCTAGGAATAGAATTAATTGCTCTTAGAAGCTGGCAATAAACTAAAGCATAAAATTTAGCCTTTGAAATTTACCTTTATGTTTCACTTACATGAGTCAATGAAGGTAACTTCCAGCCTAGTTTTATGGCATATCCTGTGGTGGAAAGAAAAGCACCTTTTTTGATAGGTTGATTTTAAAATGTATCTTGTTTATGACCATGGGCCCTAGCTTCTGCGAGCTTGATAATGTGCTGATGGTTATACAGCTTGGATAGAGTGTGCTCTTCGTTTCTGCAGCTGCGCACTGGGTAGGTTCTGTCTCCTTCACCAGAAGCAAGCTTTGTTCCGTGTGGCCCTGCTGTCCGAACACAGAGCAGTCTTTGATGGGCTGCCTTTGACGTGATTTGTTTACGGCAGCCTGCTAATGCTTCCTGCATAATGAGAGCAGTTAGTCTTGGAAACTGGGCTATTCCTGTTTATGTACTTCTGGCAGTCTTCTGTTGTAAATATTAAAAGGTAACGACAAAAGGGTGGAAACCTTTTTTAAAAGGCACAAATCAGTTAATCCATCAGATCATGTGATTGCTTCTGATTACATGGGTATCTTTAGGGAAGCAGAAAATGATTGCTGAACACATGCCTTGTGTTTTGATGATTGCATTAAAAGTCCCCCAGTGGGATGGCATTTATTGGCTCCCAGAGCTTTTCTTATATTAAATTGCAGGCAACCCATACAAGGAGAAACATCACAATCTGTATCTAACAGTATATGTGCAGTTAAAGAATAATCTTGATCAGGCTCTGCTAGGCTCTGCTAAATAAACGAGGGTTTTCAGCAAGACCCCAGACTTTTATTTTGAAGTGGAGTAGCAGCTGTTGGCTATTGCAGTGCAGAGCTGCAGCACGGCCTGGGTCACACAGTGCTTGGGGTGTCTGCAGGCTGCAGGCCGAACCCAGTGGCGCAGGCACTGAGCTACACTTATTTGGTGTGCTGTTTGACCTCTTGGTTTGAGAGAGCTCCCTGGACCATCTGAATGGCTATGGGAGATGGTGAGTAAGATTTATTTTTCTTCTTTTGCTGTGTTACACACTTCCTGTTAAGGTGACGATCATTTGCTATGTAAGAAATATATTTCTCCCTAAAGAATGAAGGACACTTACGTATTTGTGTGCGTATATACTTGTGTGTGCATTTATGCATATGTGTGCTTGCCATTTGGTATGTTTTCCCACTTGATGTGCCCCTTATGGGATCTAGCAAACATAAGGTGACAATTTACCTTGCAACCCAAGCAAGCCTTCAGTCCTTGGTGTTGAATATGAAGGGATATTGGAAGAAACATGGAATGTATATAGAAGCCTTGAAAGGCAAACATGGCCTTTGGAGGAATGACAGATTTGACAGGAAAGTCTGATTAGCTAGCTTGACATTTTGTCTGTTATATTTAATACAAGTAGAATTCTGTGGTAATAAAATATTTAAAGATGCAAAATGGCTTGCCATGGACACTTAATTAAAATGTTTGTGATTTGTCAGTGTCTCTAGTAAACAGTTCTCAAGAAAATAATCTAAGAATTCTATACAGGATACAATTTGATTAAAAAGTATTTATTATCTGTTTCATTTTGGTAAGGATAATTTAAAAACATTTCTATTGTGCTTTATGATTTTCAAAAATACTTTCTTATGCATAATATACATTAACTCCTCAGGTACAAATAACTGTAAAGTGTATAGCTTTTTGGTTTTTCCAGTTCATGAATTAAAAATTGAGGCTTGCTGATAAATGTCCCAGATCCAGGCGCAGAAAAACAAATGGAAATCTAGGATCCCAAGTGTGCATTTACTATTATCCTTCATAACACTTAATATTTAAACCTTTTTCTGCATTATTAAACCTTTTGCTAAGATACTTAGAGATATATTTTATAATCATGTCAATATTAGAGATAGGTGCAAAGGGGAATGTAGTTTCTTATTGTTTTGAATGCTTTTTATGAGGTTCTTAATACAAAGTTGTTTGCATTTAGAGGTTTTAACTCAATATTTTCAGCCTTCCTATGACTATAATAAACCCTTCTCTTTAGTTAGTTTGTTTATTTAGGGCTACAAGGTATAGGGTATAACTCACTAAAATGATGATAGTGATAGAGTTATTTAAATTATCTACATTTAAATATTAATATGATAGTAAATTTGGTGTTATACAGTGTTATGACTTATTCCAAGAATTTGTGTAACTTTTATATGACTTTAAGAAAATAAATGGGAATGTAGTTTTAATTACTAATTTTTAAAGTAAAAGATACCCGATCAAGTTTTAAATACTTAAAGGCAGTGCCAAGTTTCTTTCCTTCTTGTTTTACTTAAATTAACCTTAATTTGCAGGTAATTCTACGTTTTGCATTTGATTGGGACCACATTCAGATTTTATTTTGTTTCTTAAACATTTTAGATTCATTGGGCATCAATGTGTATTTACTTCTTATTTTTTCAAATAATGATAAATACAGCTGGATGTTTAGGAATGTATTGATTTTCTAAAAGTTAAAATAAAAATCTGTAAAGCTTGGAGGGTAACCTTTTAACTACTTCTTTAAAATATAATACTTCTTTTGGATTAAAATAATATACCTTATAAAAAACAACCTAAACTCTCTCTCTCTCTCTCTCTCTCTCTATATATATATATATATATATACACACACACACACACACACACACACACACACACACACACACATATATCTTAAATTTAAAGTTCTTGACAATTTGATATATATTCCTCTGCATATTAGTTTCTGTTACATACAATGCAGATATTCCACAGCAGAATGATGTGAACATACATAACAAATGATTACACTATCTGTAATCTATGTTGCTTCTTATTTGTCAGTTTTACTTATGAACTTACTATGCAAATATGATCTTTTCCAAATTGAAATAATGAAGATAAAGCAAAATTCTTTTTGAAATACTTCCAAATCCCAAGCTTAGGTATAAGCACAAGTGAAGATTTTTTATTAATATGGAATTATCTTTGTACCTTTTACTGTTTTAACATACATAATATCAAAGTAAATAATTTTGTTTGATCTGTGTTTACATAAAATGATAGTATAAATATATTTTTCCATTTGCTATGTCATTTCGATGGTGTGGAGAGTTTAAAATGCTGTCATGTATTACTGTGCTTCATTTGTTTAAACTGTTGCATAGTACTGTATACCACTATGTGGATGTATCATAACTGTTTCCTCTTTTGTGGAAGTTCATATTATTTACCACATATAATACTTGTAAATAGCTCAGAAGTAAATACTTTTGTCCAAATAATAAGTGTTTGTATACAAACATATAAGTATTCCTTAAAATATTCAGGGAGGACATTTCTGGGTCAAAGTTTTTTTTTTTTTCAATTGTGTTTAATTGTAAGTAATTTCCTCCAAAAGAGACTTTACCATTCACATTCTCACTAGTAGTTGCTACTGTGCTTCCCAGTTTTGGTGATTATTAACCCTTTCTGTTTTTGTTTTTTAGTGGTACTGAGGATTGAACCCAGGATGCTTTACCCTTGAGCTACCTCCCCACCCCTTTTTAATTTTTTAAGACAAGTCTCTCTGATTTGCCCACAAGGGACTTGAAACTTATGATCCATCTACCTCAGTATCTTATTGTTAGCTTGGTATCTTATCGCTGGGTATCTTAGTTATTACTTTTCTCATTGCTGAAACAAAATACTTGATACTCAGAGTTAAAGGGGAAAAGGTTTATTTTGGCTCACAGTTCATAGAGGTTTCATTCCATGGCATAGCAGAAGAGAAACAGTCCACGGTGGGGCAGCCTTCTTTTCTTCTTATATTCCATCCATGCTGTAAGCCTATTGGTTGGTGACTCCACACCTAGGATGAGGCTTCCCATTATCCATACCCAGAACCATATAAAACTAGTCAGGGACTAATGTGATTATCACATACCTTAATCCATATTCATAAACCCTTAATCCATAGTCACACACCTCATATCTAGCTACCTTAAAAGGTCCTACCTATGGACATAAACGAGGCTTTACGGTGATGTAAGACATAACATTGGGATTACAGGCATATGCTACCACACTCAACTTTGTTATTATTAATCTTTTAAAAATTTGCCATTCATATGGATGAAAAAGATCTCATCATTTATAAAATATCTCTTCTTTCTGATAACATTTGTCATATTTGTATGTTTGGTTATTTTTATTTCCTTTTCCATGAATTGCCTCAAAAGCCAAAACCTTTTGTTTTTTTATTATGGATGTTACTTATGTATTCCAGTTATTAATCTAGCATATATTGAATATATTATATAAGATGAACTTTAAGGGCATATGAAAGACTTCTTTAGCAGTTTTATTTCTAGGTAAACTCAGGTTTGGGAAACACTGTGACTATTACTTGAAGAATTGTTGGGGGTAGCTTTGAGTGCTTTTCAGTTTAATTTTTTCATCCTTACTCAAGGGTAGCTGTTTGGTTGCTCTGGGCAGCCAAGATTGAGTTTAGAAAAACCTGTAGGATTATTATGTGATGCTGAGCTCTGCAATATGCCTCAAAAGCACGAGAGAGGAATTTGGCCTTTTATTGTTGCAGAATGGTTGGAAAGAAAAAAGGTTTTGTTGTAAATGGATTGTTTCTAAACTTTTAACATTTCAAAACAATCTATTATTCCAAAAGTGAGTCTTATAAAAATATATGCAAGGAATGGTATAATTGGTTGTCTTAGAGGTTAAGTATTTTTGGGATCGTTTGACTTCTGGAACCATCCAAACTGCTATAAAATTTAGGGGATGTGGAATAATAGCAAGAAAGTGATGCTGAATAGATCTTTTTTCTTTCATACTCTTACTCTCAGTGATACACTAGGGTTGGATTATTTATTTACTTTTTATGGTACTGGGAATTAAGCTTAAGGCCTCACACATGTTAGGCAAGTGCTCTGGTACTGAGTTGTATCCTCAGCCCTGGATTAGATAATTTAAATCACAGGAGAAAAAACATAACTTGACTTATTGGCATAAAAGACCAAACTTTTAGGACCAGTCATGGGAGGAAGGGAGTCTACAAGGAGAAAAAGTAAATTACAAGGTACCCAAGTTTGGGCATTAGCGTTACAGAGAGTAAATAGCAATCACTAAAATTGAAAATAACCAGTGACTAAAATTAAGCAACCCCGTATTAGCCCCCTGCTGAAGGCTTTGGCCATCTACCCTGTGGTGTAAAAATGTAAAGAGCATCTATTGTGCACCGTACTTTTAAATAAATAGTGGCCTTCTTAAGGCAGACCTGTTTATCCATTGGATACAATAGATACTAGCCTATCTTCAAACCTGATGTTCCTAATGAACTAGAATCTTCAAGGAACGATTTATACTTTTTCTTTCTATATGCAGAATGGTACAATTAATGATCTTCACAGCTGCTAAGAGCCTATAGCTGTCTTAAAATTTTAACAGTTACATGAAGTGTTTTGAGTTTGTAAAGGTTCAAAATAAACCTTATCATGAGTCTTATTTAGTTTGATATAGTCTTCATGACATATAGTTACTTAATTTATTGATACCACATAATGATTTAAGTTGTGATTTTTTTTTTTTTTTTTTTTACTTAATTGAACTGAAGATCTGTTAGGATCCTTTTGTTTTTTCTTTTTCTTTTTGAGTACTGGGGATCAAACTCATGACCTCGTGCTTGCCAGGCAGGCACTTATACCACTGACCTAAATCCCCAGCCCTAAAGGATCCTTTTTAAAAATAAATAAGGTAAATTTTCAAAGATATTTTTAACTAGTTATTATATCTACTTAGAAATTCTAAGAAACCTTACTAAATTTCTTGACTTCTGTAAAAACCTTTATGTAGAATGAACTTTTATTTTTTGTAAGTAAAATAGGATTAACTGTTGCTGAGAACACAGCATCTTTGTATAGATATTAAACTTTAACCACCACCTTATTTTCAGGCTAAAAACTTGAATTTTACTAGAAACTTGAATTTTTAGTTTCTAGTAATTTCACAAAAATTTTTATTTTAAATTGAGTACATTTAAAATTTTTGCTACATGATTTTTTTTTCTTCTGAAAGCATGTGATTTTCAGCTGAGAAGTTTTTTCTCATTTTTATTTTTTGATATTCTTCCCTTTACTAGCTTAGTCTTTTGTAGTCTCCTTACAGAGTTGATATTAGTCAGATGTTGGATATCTTAGGTTGATCCACTGACTGTCTTTCATGCTTTCTTTTCTGTCTTTTAAGTTTTTCGTCTTTCTCTTTTATTTTGTGTTCTGGGAGACTGCCTTCACTTGACATCCAGACCTTTAACTTCCAGAGAACAAAAGTTTAAGTAATACCAAAAATTTTTTCCTTTTGTAGTGGGTCCATTTTCACAAAATCATGGAATAGTGTATATGTGCACACAGATAAGTTCATGGAAGCATGCATATGGGTACTTGTGTGTATTAAGTTCCCTAAATTTGGGATGGACAAGAGCTTGATGAGATAATTTCACAGATTTTCACTTGATCTTGCATACCTTTCTGTACTTCTTGCATGAAAGTTGTTACTTTTCTGTAATTCAAGATGTAGATCAGTTTTCCGCTCTTTTAATCAGCTTATAAAATTCTCAATTGCAGCTTTGCCGTGATATTATTCCTTGTTAGCTTTCCATTCTTTTTACTTGCATCTGTTAATACTGTGTTGTTGTCATAAGTCCTCCCCATCTCATTTTCTTTGCTTCTATGATACTGCTTATATTGTTGAGGTTCCACAGCAGGGTTTTGAACAAGGTGATTTAAATTTTTGTAATTTTTTAGCTAAACATTTCAAACATATTTAGAAACAGATAATACGGTATTACCAGCCATCATCCAGCTTTGAGACATGTCTATACATAACCAGTTTTTAGGACTTGGAGTATAGGTCAGTATTAAGTGCTTGCCAGCATGTGTGAGGCCCTGGATTTGACCACCAGCACTGTAAGCGAAAGAAAAAGAAACTTATAACCAATTTTTATCTCTCTGTATGCCTTCTTAATCTTCTCCTACCCCCATTGTCTTGCTGGACTGAGATGAGCACACATACACAATACCTTTAGCATATCTAAAATATTAACCCTTGCTATTAAATATTCAATGTTCGTATTTCCTCCATTGTTTCATTAACATCTTTTTACAGTTTGTTTGCATTAGGATTCAAGCAAGATTCACTACTATAGTTGGTACATCTCTTTAAGACTTGGTAGCATTTCTCTTTTTCCCCCTCCCTTATCATTTATTTGTTAAAGGTAATAAAAAAGACCGCTAATATACAATTTTTTCACACACTATCAATTTTGTTGATTGTATCACCATGATGCTTTTGTGTTTTTGTTTTTTAGTGTTTCTAAATCTCCTATATTTTTTGGAAATAATAGTGTGTTCAAAATCAGGTCTGATTTTGGTATTTTGTTGTTACAGTATTCATAGGTGATATTTTAGTGACGTTTTTGATTTCTGTCAGAAAGCATACAATGTCTGATTATCTTTACTTGTGATCTTAGTTTTAAACAGTGGGATTAGTTTTTATCAGCCTAACCCATCCTTTATAAAGCCCACCATCAGCCTTTGATTTATGGTTTCCGCAGCTATTGATCCAAATTACTTTTTTAAGAAAATCGCATCCTACTTTGTGGTTTGGAAGTCAAGAAAATAGACGAAGAGACTACTTAAGAGGTTGAAATAATACAGGCAGAGATGGTACTAGTCTAGTCTTAGATTAAGAGTGACAGTAGAGGTAAAGAGAAATAATTACATTTAATATATATTACTTGTAATTAACAAGCACTATTGGTAGATGCTCTGTGTTGAGCAGAGATCCCTTATTGCGAGTTTGAGCAGCTAAGAAAGGTGATGTTGTCATTCATTATACCACAGTGAGGGAAAACTTAGAACAGATTTGGAGATGCCATGGGTGCTGTTATCTATGTCAAGCTAGAGCTGCCTTTGAGATCCTGATGGGGGAAATGTCAAAGCAGTTGGGTATATAGATTTGGAATTCAGAGATTGTCTAACCTAAAAAGTTGGGAGAGAAGGATGACACAGTTTAGAGGTTGGGTAAAGGAGTAATAGCGGAAGAGATTGAGCTAGAGGAACCTGTGAGGTCAGAAGAAAGCCAAAGGGAGTATCCTGTTGTAAAAGCATAGTGTGAGGAATGTAAATAATTAAATTTGAGTTTTCTGAGATATCAGTCATTTTGTTGGTAATTTAGATGCTAGATATGACTGACTAGTACCTGCCTGGTCAGGCATCAGTCATGAGTTCAATCCCCAGTATTATAACAAACAAACAAACAATCAAAAAAAGAGCAAACGCTGAGTTTTGATAGCCTTTTAACTTTAGGCATGCAGATGTAGGATTTGGGGCCTATAAGAGGGCGGGGCCTATTTCTTCTTTTTTTCTTCTTCCTCTTTTTCTGCTTGCCCTTCTCCTCCTTTTTTCCTTTCTCCAGTCTCCTCCTCTTCCTCCTGTCTCTTCATTTCCCTCCTCTTTTTGCACATCTTCCTTCTCTGTAGTTTGTCCTCTTTTTGCTGTCTCGCTCCTTCCTTCTTTCTTTCTCTGACAGGAGGACACTTCAGTTCATTGTTTTACTAAATCTTGAGCCTAGCATTCAACAGGTTTTTTTTTTCAGTCCACCTCTCAGACCCACCATTCACTGAACTAAAGCGATTGTACTTTTTTCTGAAAAGTAAACATGATTAAATATTCATATACTCATCTATTTGCATACTTTTTAAAATGATATTTTCAGGTAGTATATTGTGCTCTTTAAAGTTTTTTAAAAATATTATTTCATTGCATTTTAAATATGCCGAAGAAATACAGATAATAACAGACTTCCATGTACTGACCACCTGTATGTGAATAGTGCTATATCTAAACTAGTTTCATTTAATATTATGTTTGCAGTTGCATCATTTTATCTATGAATTCCTCAGATTTATCTTTATGTCAGAGTAGTACTCTATTATGTATGTAATACATTTTCTGTATCCATTCATCTGTTGATAGGCGTTTGGCTGTTTCTTTAAAATTTAGCTTTTATGAATTGTGCTGCTATAAGCATGGGTATGCATATATCCTTGTAATATGGTTGTTAACTCTTTTAGCATGTTACCTAGAAAGGGAATAGCTGGGTCAAATGGAATTTTTATTTTAGTTTTTTGAGGAATTGCCACAGATTTGCATACTGTTTGTACTAGTTTACATTCCTACCGGCCATGTAGAAGAGTTCCTTTTTTCCTGCACCCTCATCAGCATTTGTGATTGTTTGATTTCTTGAGTATAGCCATTTTTTTCTGGATTAAAATGTATCTTAATGTTGTTTTAATTTACATTTCTCTAATAGTCATTTTTCTAATACATTTTTATTGGCTATTTATATTTCTGAGAAGTGTCTGTTTTGGTTTCCTGTTTTTGATTGGACCTTTTATTTTGTGAAATCTGTTTTTTTTTAAACTTTTTTTATTATTTTAAGATAGTAAAATCCAACAAAACAAAACAGAACAAAGCTAATCAAAGCAAGGCAGCAAAATTGGTACAGAACTTCAAAGCAGGACACTAGCAAAACAATAGCTACAATGTATTGTATATCTTGTTATCTTCACAGTAGTTGTCCATTCCATCAGATATAACAAAATCAAACTAAAACCAAAACAGAATAAAACCAATCAAAACAGAGTGTTGAATAAACCAAAACAATCAAAACTGCTAAAACAGTGAATATAATATTGGGTTTAAAAGACAAGATAGAAGGAAATCCCCAATATTTGCTGTATCACATACTGTCGTCCTCCCAAGAGATGCTCAGACCACTGGCCCCAGGCCTGCAAAATCAACCAGACAATACAAGCATTTAGTTGCTATAAGTTCAGCCTGTTCTCCAAAACATCCAGTTGCTTACAGGGGCGGGTGGGTGGAGTGAGGGGTTTGATTCGTAGCCCAGGTGCTGGTAGAGTCACAGAAGGCACTGTGTTTCTCTTCCTGGAAGCGGCACAGCTTGCATGGCTTACCATAAAGGCTGGCTGCTTTGGCTTCTTGTTGGATCCTTACAGTCCCAGTGTGGTGGATTCTTGGTGAAGTCTGTTGTTTTGTTTTTTCATTTTTGAGTTCTTTATGTATTCTAGATGTTTCTCTGTCCAAGGGATAGCTGGCAAAAATTTTTTTCCACTCTGCAAATTGTCTTCACTTGGTTGGTGGTTTATTTTGCTGCATAGAAGCTTTTTATCTTGATATAATTCCATTTGTTGATACTGTTACTCTGTATTACTTCTTGTACCATTAGGATCTATTCAAAAAGTCTTCACCTGCCTATGCCTGTGTGTTCTAGAGTTTTACCTATTTTTTATATAATAGGTTAACATTTAGATGTTTGATCCATCTTGATTTTGGTTTAGTACATAATGAGATATATGAGGCTGGGTAAAACCTTCTGCATGTGGATATTCAGTTGTTCCAGCACTTTTTAAAGGTGTTCTGCCAGTGTGTATTTTTGGCCCCTTTGTCAAAGATCAGATAGCTGAATGTGCCTAGGATTATTTCTGCTGCTTCTATTCAGTTCCATTGAGCTACATGCCTATCTTTGTGACGGTACCATTCTGTGAGTTTTTTGTTTGTTTATTTTGTTTTAAGTGTGTATGTCTGCCAGGGATTGAACTCATGACCTCATGCTTGCCATGCAGGCACTTAATGCCGCTACGTTAAATCCACTGCATTACCATGCTGTTTTGATTGCAGTAGCTTTATAGTATGACTTCATATCTGGGATTATGATATGACCTGTTTTGCTTTTTGTTACTCAGGATTGCTTTTGCTATTTTGTATATCTTTTAGTTCCATATGAGTTGTAGGATTATTTTCTCTAGATCTGTGAAAAAAACTGAATTTTAATTGGGATTGTGCTAAACCTATATATCAGTTTCAGAAGTATAGCCATGTTGATTATATTGGTTCTGCCTGTACAGGAACAGGGGCTCTCTTCTGTTTTCTAATGTCTTTTTTATTTCCTTTTTCAAAATGATACAATTTTCATTGTAGTGTTGTTTCATTTTCTTGGTTGGGTTAATTCCTAAGTATTTAATTTTTCTTATTTTTATTGTGAATGGTATTTTTTTCTTAATTTCTAAGTGAGTCCATTATTAAGTATAGGGATACTTGATATTGATGTGTTTATTTTGTATCCTACAACATTGCTAAGTTTACTTATTCTAGGAATCTTTTGGTGGGATTTTTTTGAGTCTTACAAGTCAAGGATTGTGTCATCTGCAAATAATAATACTTTGCCTTTGTCTTTTCCTGTATGTATCTCTTTTATTTCTTTCTCTTGCCTGATTACTCTGGCTAATGTTTCAAGACCTGTGTTGAATACTAGTAGTGATAGTAGACATCTTTATCTTGTTCCTAATTTTAGAAGGAAAGCTTTTAGTTTTTCCCCGTTTTAATACAATGTTGGCAGGAGTTTGGTCATTAATAGCATTTTATTAGATTAAGATAAGGTCCTTTTAATAGCTATTTTCTTCAGGTTTTTAAAATTATTATTATCGTCACGAATGGATGTTGGATTTTGTCAAAGGCCTTTTCTGTGTCTACTGAGATGATCATTGTGATTTTTTTTTTGTCCTGAATTCTGCCTATAGGATGAATTGCATTTATTGTTTTATGTATATTGGACATCTTTGCATCATTGAGAGGAAGCCTACTTCATCATGGTATATGATTTTTTTTTTTTTTTTTTTTGGTGGTTTGCTGGTTTCTTTTTGCCAGTGTCTTATTGAGGCTTTTTTCATGTATGTTCATTAGAGACCTTGGCCTGTAGTTCTCTTTTTTAGTTGGATCCTTGTCTGATTTTGGGTTCAGAATAATGCTAGATTCGAAAAATGATTTTGAGGGTATTACTTCTGTCTTGATTTCATTGACAAGTATTGGAGTTAAATCTTTCTTCAGTTCTTACTTAATTTGGCAGTGAATCTAGTAGGTCCTGGGTTTTTCTTAGTTGATAGAATTTTCATTTCTGCTTCAGTTTCATTACTTGGTATTGGACTATTCAGGATTTTTTTTTTTTTTTTTTTTTTTTTGGTCTTTTTCCTTTTCATCAGTTCTGGGGATCAAACTCACAACTGCCTGTTTGCAAGGCAGGCGCTTATGCTGCTGAGCTAAATCCCCAGCCTCTACTATTCAGTTTCTATAATTTATATGTATCTAGAAATCTCTGCATTTTTTCTGGATTCTGTAGAGTTTTGGTGGGCAAGCTTGAAATAATTGCTAATAATTTTCTAGATTTTGGCAGTGTCTGTTGAGATTTCACCTTTTAAATTTCTAATTGTATTGATTCCCCCCTCCTTTTTTTTTTTTTTTGCAAGATTAGCTGTTTAGTTCCTTTTAATATGTGTATCTTGCCCAGCTTCTATACCCAACCATAGTTAAAATGAGAATGGAAGTATTGACAGAATCATTATCTACAGTTTGTTTTTTTGTGTTCCCTACTTCTGATACTTACCTTACAAATTCTATGTGATATCTTTTTCTTCCTAGTCAGTAATGATTCTTTAGCAGTATCTAATCTGTTGTTAATTCTGCCCACTGAATTTGGATTTCATTATTTAAAATTTATTTCAATTTTTAAAAATTTTGTTAGCATTTGTTTGTAATACATAATGATTACATTCATTGTGGGGAGTTGGTACATATGCAAAACAACATCTTAATATTTTTAATTCCTGAATTTAGATTTGTCACTGTATTTTCATTTTAATTCTGTTTGATTATAGTATTAAAAGTTGTCATTTTTTTTTACAATTTTCTAATCTCTAAAATTATTTTTAAGTTAGATTAATATGTAAATACTGGATAGTCTGTCTGCTCTTAGAAACAGGATTTTAAATAGATGCATTCCTGATATCTATTTCTTTCTATTCTTATTCATGGTGTCAGTGTGTCAGAAAGTTTGCAATGTTAGTGTTCAAAGAAAGCTTCATTGAGAAAGGTGACAAAGACATAAAGATGGTGAGTGAACAAGGTGGATACGGGGGTGGGGAGGGCATCAGATGTGGAGATAGCATTGTAGATAGAAGAAACAAGTACAAAGGTCCTTAATGACACACAGTAAGAAGGCTAGTAGGATTGAATTGGAGAAAAAGAGAGTAAGTAGGACATGAGGTTGGATACTGTTACACGATGCTTAAGGCCTTAGAGTCCCAATAGACCTTGTTATAGAGTCATGGAAGAATTATGAGCAGTGGTGTGACTTTTTTCAACTCAGGATGCTGTGTCAAGAAGAAATTCACGGGGCTGGGGATTTAGCTTAGCGGCATAAGCGCCTGCCTTGCAAGCAGGCAGTCGTGAGTTCGATCCCTGGTACCGATAAAAAAGACAAAAAAAAAAAAAAAGAAGAAGAAGAAATGCACAAGGTAGAAAGAGGTCAGAAGCAAGGAGATTTTAGCTGGCTATGAGAGTTCCTTATTGTTCTGGGCAACGGTATTACAGTATGTTTGAGACAGGGTTCCTGCTGTTAAGAAGCTTCTAAAAGTCAGCGTTTTAAAAGTCAGTACTTTCTATTTTATGAAATGATACCTGCTAGTAGGAAAGGAATTGAGATTTGTTTTGCTATTTTATAGGTGAAAAAAAAAGTTTAAGACTAGAATATTCGTAATCTCTGTATGTAATGTAAAACAGATTTTAATTTTAACGTTACGATAATGAATTATTTTCTGTATTCTTTTAACTTATGATAAAAGAACATGTAACCTTACTTTTTTTTTTACAAATTTTTTAGATTTATTTTGCCTTTTAAAATTTTCTTAGGAGGCTGGTGATTTAGTTCAGTGGCTCATGTCTACCTAGCAAGTGTGAGGTCCTGAATTCAATTCCCAGTATACCGCCCCCCCCAAAAATTGTTTTTCTTTAATCCTTATTTTATATATTTGAAGTTTTATTGTTGAGTGCACTTAAGATTTTGATATTTCTTCCCCTTGGATTCATCCCTGTATCATTATTAAATGTCTCTTTCTAGTAATGCTTCTTCAAACTTCCTACTTTGAAATTAATATAGCTATGCCATAGCTATATCTCTCTTGATTGGTATTTGCCATGGTCAGTCTTTATAGTTTTGCTTTTAACCTTTATATAACCTTATATGTAGTATGTATTTCATGTAAGTAATCTATTTTAAAATATTCAGTCTTGGGCTTTTACTTGGATTGTTTAGCTTATTTACATTTAAGGTACTTAACTGGTATGCATAGTTGTAATCATTACCATTTATTTTCTCTTTTTCTATGTCTTTTTAATCAAATGTTTTTATTCCTTTTACTTTCTATTAATTTGTTCATGTTCATTTGCCCTTCCTTTAATGGTTGCCCTAGAGCAAGAATTGGTAGTGTTGCTTGCAGACCAAATCCAGCTGCCCTCTTTGTGTGTGTGTTTTTTTGGTTTTTTAATGTGTGGTTTTTGTTGTTGTTGGGTTTTTTTTGTTTGTTTGGGGTTATTTTTTGGTCTTTTTGAGACAGGATTTCACTATATAGTTCAGGCTGGCCTCAGTTAAGATCACTTTGTAGCGCAGGCTGGTCTTGAATTTACAACAATCCTCCTGTCTCAGCCTCTCAAGTGCTGGGATTACAAGCTTGTGCCGTCACACCCAGCTTGCCCTCTTTGTTTTTGTACGTAAGATTTTATTGAAACAGAGCCATACCTGTTGGTTTACATATTACAGATGATTGTTTTGGTGCTATAGGGTCATATATGAGTAGTTGCACAGAAAGACTTTATATGAATTGAAAAGCCTCAAATATTTGCTATGTGATGCTTTATGGAAAAGATTTGCAACCTTTGCCATGGAAGAAGTGGTCCTTAATTTGATTGTGCTTCCTGACAATTAAGAGGGCTTTTTAAATTATTGGGCTCTCTCTTGTTTCTGATTCAGCATGTTTGTGGATTTGTGTTGAGATCTGAGGGGTTTACATTTCTAATAAATCACTGGTGATAACTGTTAGTGTGAGAATCACATTTTAGGAACAGTATTGTTCCTAAATATTACAGTATTACAGTATCTTACATATTATAGATGCATGTTTGATTTATTATAATCTAAAATAAATTACATACAGTAATTCCTCATCTGGAAGGTTTGGGGCTGGAAGTGTTTCAGAATTTAAATTTTTGCATATTTTGGTGTATTTGTGTAACTTTTATCAGTTTACCATCCTTAATTCTAAAATTCAGATTCTAAAATTGAACATCATGTTATCATTCAAAAAGTGTCAGATTTTGGAGCATTTCAGATTTTAGCTTTTTTAAAATGTTTATTTTTAAGAGAATAAAATAAGACAGAATAAAGCCAATCTGAATAGGGATGTTCAGCCCATACATACTATATTTACTGTTCCCTAATAATACTAAAATCCTTAGAGTCTTTTAACTTTGTTTGCTTACCCCTTTTAGTATTTGGAAACAAATCTCAAGTTGGAAACAGCCCAAGTAGCTGTCAGTAGTGGAAAGGACATAAGTTGTGGTACATTCACACACTAGAAAAATACAAGCAATGAAAATGAATCTCCTAGTTAGTATCTTCCAACATCTAGTGAAAAGGAGCTAGATATCATTGTGTGTATTATATGATTCATTGTATATATAAAATTCAAAAGTGGGCAAAACCAACAATAGTGTTAGAATTCAAAAATAACTGTAGTAATGAGTTTTAAGGGTCTTTAGGTGTGTACAGGATGCAAGTAATAATTTACTGATCTAAGTATTCATTACACTGTCTTGTTCATTTGTGAAAAGTCATTATATTGTATATTTAAGATTTATATACTTTGTTGTATTTGAATAAAAAAGTTTAACTTAGCAGTAATTTGAGAATCTTAAGGGTTAATTTTTTTTTTAATGGTAAGGGAGGTTTACTCTTCGATTCTTGTGTGTATATAGGATCAGAACACTATTCCCATGGGAAGTTTTAGTTACTCTGATTTAATGCCTTTCTGTAGATTTTCGTGTCTACTCTGTCTTGGCTGCATATTTTGCATAATAGTGGCAAAAAAGTTTATTTGGTATTGTAGTAGTGTTTTTAATAGCACAGTCTATGTAAAGCATGGTTTTGAAATGTATTAATTTATCCAGACTGGTGTTATGCTAAGGAAGTTTTTTTTTTTTTTTTAACTAGAAGATTTAAGTGAATACTTGCTGAAATAGAATATGGCTTTATTAAGGAAGCTTTTAACAACCCTATACATAAAATAGTCATGAAAGTTGCTTGGAGTATTTCTTAAACATATTTAATAATTATACTTAGAGCATCCCTTCTTGCAGATGATTTTGTTTTGGTGGTGACTGGGTATTTGTACAGGTGAGGAAAACAGATTAAATGGAAGATGATTCTTGCAGATTGATCTGAAGCCTGTGGTAAAGCTGCTTCTCTGCCTCGCCCATCTTGTCTGGGTTGGTCTATGCAGGGTCCTAGAGAAAACCATTTTTTCAGAACAGTAAACTGCATATATCTTGCAATTTTTTTGTTGTTGTTGTTTTGGAAGAGGTTGGGGTGTTTCATTTCCATAATAAGGAGGGGATACTAGTAAAATTATTCACATTGTGAGAAGAGCCTTGTAGAATGTTACAGGATCATTTATGATAACAAATTGTTCAGTTTTCTTTCTGTGGCCTAAATAAACAACAAATTCTGATATTACAGAGTTAATTACATGCAGTAATGAGCACTGTGATCTTCCACTCTTTACTGATGCAATAATAAGTACTCCAGTAGAATGAATATTACATAAAACCTTATTTTTATTTATATATAATTATGTCAATTAAGAAAAAACAAGTTCAGATTTGTAAGCCTTTGACATTAAATGTTTTTACAGTTTTGATATGGAATACAGATTGTAGATGCATAGAAAATTTTTTAGATGCATGGAGAATTTTTACCTTTCATCTGGCAGTAGCTGCCATAAGATGATGTCACCTTGTAGCTGATTGGCTGTTGCAGCACCTAGGGCAGGAAAGAGAAAGAAAAATGCCGGCACAAACCTCAGTGGTGGTTCTGTGGTTGTTTCTATCTATTTTTGATAGAATCTTTGATTAGTGTCAGATTTACTGCATTCGGCCATGTGAACTATTGGGAGCATCCTAGGGTGAGGGAAATTAAGAGCTTTCAGAGGAATGAGGCGTCTGATTTGCAAACGGATCTGTGATTGTAAGTTGCAGGGTCTGGGTATAAGGAATAAGGCAGGGCATGCTGGAAGATGCACTATGGGAGGAGCTGGCAGAAATGCTTACATGAGTAGCAGAAAACTGAAAAATGCTTTCTGCTGCTCTTAGATTATGTTTGGTTATTATGTTTTGACTTTATACATTTAGGTAGGAAATAGGATGATATTATATTTACTTTAAATTACACTGGGTTATTTTATATATATAATGTTAATCAACATATAGATGTTATTAAAAGGACCTTTATTTTGTATTATATCTGTTACTAAAGTAATGATTTTATATAGGCCTTTATTTGGATTGTTAGTCTTATGGAAAATGCACACAGAGCTTAGCTTCCTTAAATACATTTTTCTCATGCTTTGTGCAGATAAAAGCTTTGACGATGAGGAATCAGTGGATGGAAATAGGCCTTCAACAGCAGCTTCAGCTTTCAAGGTTCCTGCACCTAAGACATCCGGAAATCCTGTCAACAGTGCAAGGAAGCCTGGTTCAGCAGGTGGCCCTAAGGCTGGAGGTAATGTAAAATCTGTTTCAGTCTGATGTGCATGCTCCATGCCCTTGGTGTGGCCATATGTACTTAGAATTTCAGAGGAATATGTTTATTCATGACTGCAGCATGATTGCAGATCTTGAGAGTCTGTTGCAACACACGGTGTGCTACCTTTTAAAATCTTTAAAATAATCGCTTCTCTGATTTTGTAACTTCAACAACTATTGTTAAGATGATAATATATAATGTATCAACTGGCGATTTTATGTTAATTATTTTGAATTCTGTAGTCTACTTTTTTCTCATTTTTTCTATTTTGTTTTTTAAATTTTCTTTTAAATAAAATTTAAAAAAAATAAAATAAAATCTAATATATTGCATGTTACTGTTTTCAGTAACAATATGTGAATTATTGTTTTCTTGAAGATGTTTACTTTTCTGATTTTTTTTTTTAAAGGAAAAATTCAAGGGTGCTGTTTTTGATGTAGTTTTATTTTAGAAGAGTTTATTTCACAATTTGGCTTTTAATTTTCAGGTACTGTAGTTAGATCTAAAAATTGCTGAATTATGTATTATATTTACTCATACATATCGGTAGAAATTCTTAAATATCCTAACATTTAAAAAATAGTAAAGATACTGTTTACTGAATCATTTGTCACAATAGGAAATAGGTGGTGGTCAAGTAAAATTGCCTCAGTATGAGATAATAATAGGACAAAGCAGGTTTTATGTAGTTATATAGCATTTAAAATGTTCTTTAAACAAATTAGAACTGTTTCTGTTTATTTATTTTTGAAATTTTTATAATATTTTTATATGCTAATTAGAAAACCTTAACTACATTTCAGGTGTTAGTTTGCTACATTCTTTCCAATAGAATGAATCTATGAGATAAATATAAACATTTAATGTTAAAAGGACAGTAATCTTTTTCTTTTTTAAAGGTAAGTTTGTATTTCAGTTACAGTATTTTTAGAAAAATATGCATTTCCTTGTTGATGATAAATTATGGGGAAATCATGGTCTTGAGGGTTTCTGTTTTTTCTCTTTTTGTTTATAGTACTTTCACTTTAAAAAAAAAAAAGGAAAGAAAAATGAAAGGTGAATATTTTGACTAGGTTCAGCAAGAACTTTTGTTCTCCAATCTTTCAGTATAACCAAAAATTTTTTCCTAAGTCATATTATACTCTAAATATAGGGAAACTATATAAGCATTTCATTTTAACTTTTTAAAACTCTTATATATCATATAGCTAGCAAGAAAGATGGTAAGGTATATATATATATATATATATATATATATATATATATATATATATATATATACCATACACACACACACACACACAAATGAACAAACAATGAAATAAAAATATTTTTTCTCTGAGTATTTTAAGTAATTTACACTTCAAATTTTTAATTATTTTCTTTTGGTTTTGTAAATTGGATTATGTTCTCATCCAGATATTAGTTATGCTATCCTAATATTTTCTATTATATTGTCTTAATCTCTAGTAAAAAATACATATCACTGTGACAAGTGTCTATCTTCAGTCATTAAAAGGGAACAATTTATGTAGCCCAGGCTGGCTTCAAACTTACAGCAGTCCTCCTGCCTCAGCCTCCCAAGTGCTGAGATTTATAGGCGTTTGCCACCACACTCAATTTGCCTTGATTTTGAGTTGTAAAATTCTAGCCTATAACTTCATGAAACTATCTTATTTTACTTAAACATTTGACATACATCATATGCTTTGTGAATCTGAGCTAGAGCTAATTAGCTTTTTTTAATGGTTTACTGTCTTAGGGAAAGTTGAGATGGTTGTTTATCACAGGTTATTTAATTCTGATACTAATCAAATTAATATAATGAGGTTTTTAAAAGGGAGAGCCTTAATGCCTCTTCCTCTCCAGTTTGTAGTCTCACTCTACCAGATAAAAATGTTTAATATTTTATATGATTGTAATCATTAATTACTCATATGGATTATTTCATCCATATTGTCAGTTGCTCTTGATAAAATAAGAGAGAAATTTTCTTTGTTTTGCCTTTTTCCTTCTTCCTTGTCCTCCTGTTTCTCCTCCTTTTCTTTGGCAGTTGGAAATTCATTCTTGGTTTTTTTTGTGTTTGGTACAGTTCATTTAGGTCCTCTTCCTCTTTTTCTGTCTTAAGAAAAGAGCTACTATTCAGAGGCTATTGATGTGCTTTCTGAAATTAATGTCATTCTTGGCTGTCAGTCTTTCTTTGAAAATATAACTTTAGATTTTCTGGCATTGGCAGAGACTTACTGATTTTTAAATTAGTTATGGAAGGGGCTGGGGATTTAGCTCAGCGGCATAAGCACCTGCCTTGCAAGCAGTCAGTCGTGAGTTCCATCCCTGGTACCGATAAAACAAAAAAAATTAGTTATAGGAGATTTTCTTTAGAGTTGCAGATTCTTTGAATTAAAAGGGACTTTGGGAATCATATGATTCATAATAATTCTGACAGGTGATTAGTCACCATTTGATTGAAGTAATTTGTGCTCTGATTTACAATTGGGAACAAAAGTCATCTGCATTACCCCTATGTATAGACAAAAATCAACTGATATATTATTATTTACTTTCTTCTAAATACATGTATGATTACTTTTCTAGGTATTTTTATACATACAGGTATTTTCTTAAGAAGAAGACAAAATTGTATACCTTTTCCTTCTATATTTTACGTTAAACATTTTCTCTTTGTTATGATTAATTGAAAGTTACTCATGACTGAGTAATATCTAAGTTGCCTTCATTTTTTCCCTGCTATTATAAACCATGTCATCCTTCTTTTATGTACATTTTTTGAGCATATCTCCAAATCATTTACTTAGAATACATTTCTAAAGTTCACTGGATGAGAGCATGCGAGAGATTTTTTAGGGTTTTCTCCATTTGGCAAAGTTTTCTCCACAGAAAAATTATGATCCCATTTCAATTCTGGATAAATTATGTAATTCTTTTTCTATTGTGTTAAAATCTGCCTCCTTGGAATGTATGCAGGGAAAATGAGTTGTTTGATACCTTTGATTGCTACAAAAGATTACTTTGTCTCTTATGATCATTCTATTTTCCAGACTATACATTTTCTTTACCAGGAGTTTATGTAAGATGATTCATTTTCAATATACTGTATTCTATTCCTAGATGTGTATATATTTTTTATAATAGATATGATTAGTTCCTAGTTAATGAATATGGGTGGTAGAGTAGACAAAATGGTCTAATCCAGTCAAAGTCCTAGTGGGTCTGACAAATCTCTTCAGGGAAGATTATTAAAGTAAAGTTTTCCAAAAAAAAGTTTTCTCTGGAATCCTGACTGAATCTAGTTTTGAAGTTTTGGAATTTAATTTACTTCTGAGAGATAACAGAAATCAAGAGATGTGTGTATGCTATTTTTAGCAAAATATCCTACCCAGTTAATTAAAACTCATAATAAGATCTTTGTTTAATCGTCAGTGGGTATTAGTTTGCCTTTGTACTTTGGTCTTAGTGTACCAACCTATTCTATCTATATTGTATTATAATTTTTTTTGGTACCAGGGATCAAACTTCAGACCTTATACTTACCAGGTAGGCACTTGTACTGATGAGCTAAATCCCCAGCCCTTATATTGTAATCTTGTGGCTTTTAAGTCAGGGAGAATTGAAAAGACTGTGATTACCTATACCTGTCCATACCTATATAAAATTGCTATAAAAACTCCATCATATAGGGGTCAAGGGTGTTACTGTTATGCTTTACTAATTAGAATAGCATAAAGTGAATTTTGTTTAGTAGTTCATTTTCTGAATAATATTTATAACATGATAGGAATTTACATATTCAGTGTTTTGAATACAATTGCTCAAGGTACCTGATTATTTAAAATACTTGTATCTCTTGAGTATTCTTCTTATGTATGTGTTGCCTCATTTAAGGCATACAGTAGTTTATTATTTTGATTTTATGATGAGCAAACTATTATTTGGAGGAAATTAAGTAATTTTTCCAGGTTATTCATTGAATCAGTGGACACAAAAATCATTTTGATACACAGCCACCATTCACTCATCTCTTGGTAAGTTAGGAATCAGGTACATCCTGTACCTCTGACATTATAATCTATATTAATGATTGATGTCCTTTTAAAGTTTAGTTAGTGTGCTGGGGATTTAGCTCAGCGGCATAAGCGCCTGTCTTGCAAGCAGGCAGTTGTGAGTTCGATCCCCAGTACTGATAAAAAAGAAAAAAAAAAAGAAATGCTAAAGTTTAGTTAGTATGATTTCCAGCAATATAGGATATTTGGAAATAAGCAAACCTGTAATTTTAACATTATGATATAAAGAGAATTTCTTTTTGTAGTATCTTCTTTTCAAAATTGTACTTGTAAAGTTTATTTTCTAAGTAACAATATCCCTATTCCTATGTCGATTGTTTTGATTCTTACTCTTTTTTGAAAATGAGACAAGAATTAGATGATATAATTGTCATTGTTTATAATTAGTATGAAATTTTGATGTTAGTAATTTGTCATTGAGCCTTATAGGTAGTTGTTAAAACATATTTCTGGCCAGATTGTTAGTTCTCAAAATTTGTTTGGTTCTGTTTTGCTTACTTATTCATTCATTCAAATGGGTAGAGTATTTTCTGTCTCATCTGATATGAGTGACTACCTTCAAATGGCTTCAATTTTTATTCCTTTTAATTAGGCAATTACTACCATTTCGGGGCTGGGGATTTAGCTCAGCGGCATAAGCGCCTGCCTTGCAAGCAGGTAGTTGTGAGTTCGATCCCTGGTACCTATAAAAACAAAAAAGACCAAAAAAAAAAAAAAAAAAAAAACACACAGCAATTACTACCATTTCAAAATTAGTAGTCCTTAGTCATCTTTTATGTTTTATGTTTTATTTCATTTATATCTGACCCAAGATATTATTAAGAATCTTTTCTACAAATAATGCTAATCATACTCATTTTCTCATATGCAGATCACAAAATTTCTTTTAAACAAATGAAGATAACAAGAATAATATATATTTAATAAGTAACAAGAGTTTGTTTCTAATTCTGTTTTTAAGAAAATCCTGGCGTCTAAATCCTTTACTAGTAGACCTCCACTTTTTAATTTGAATTTTACTTGAAGCCAAAGAGCATTTGTATGGATTGGTTTTTTTCCTGTCTTTTTCTCTTATTAAGAAGGAATGATCCTAAACTCAGAGGATTTTAGCGAATAAGGAATTTTAAAGATAATCTATTCCAGACTCCTAAACTCAGCCTCAAGAAGTTGAATGACGTGCCCATCATCAGTTGTTAGCAGGGTTGAAATGAGAACCTAGTATTTGGCACAGTGTCGAGTGCTGCATCTTGGATCATCTCCAGATGTTTTATCCCACATAACAAAACTCTGTTTTGACATTCAGAAGACAGAGATTGACCAGTTACTATTATCTTCAGTTACTATGAATCCCAGATCACTGACAGTTGATACTTGGGTTTTTAAGGTAAATATTATTTGAGTAAATAACAGGTCACTATAAATAATAAATTGCCTAATTTCTTACTGCATATAAGAATATACAGTATGTGCTTAACTGTCGTTATTTTCTTTGTCCTTAATTTTATTTTACTTTCTGTGGAAAACTTAAAAGTAACAAAATAATTCTTTGTGTAAATTTTATATTTTTAGGCATTCAGAATTTTTAGGAAAAGCAAAAAAGAGGTTAACCATTTTGATTGAGATTAAATAAATAAATTAAATCCTAGTCTCTCCACAGTTGAATTATTGTCTTTGTCTGCAGTTGTACATAGACTTACAACATGCAAAACTCCATGTTATACACTGGGACGACCATATAGAATATTCAAAACTTTAAACTTACAAATATAATTACAGGGCCAACTCATTCCCCTAGCCAGTGTTAATTATTGTTAACGTACTTCATTCATTCATTTATTGCTGACGGTCATATGAGGGCCTCACACTTGCTAGGCAAATGCTCTACCCCTGAACTATACTTCTAGCTCTGCTTATACTTTTTGACTAAAATGTATGTGTTAGAGAACTGTAAACCCTGAACTAGCACCATGCACGGGCTGCTGCCAGACTGGAACAGACAGACCCCTGTCCGGTCTGGCGCATGGACTTGCAAACAAGAAGTACCAACCCTCTCAACCTCACCCTGTCACCCCCCTGCTGTAAGCAACAGGCTTATCCAGAGAAACACAGTCTGTGATGATAGCTATGGAGGTGAAATACAATTGAATGTCTGTGGTGCTTTGATGTTTCACTAACATTGCAGGTCATAGGTGAGGAGGATAGTGGTATGCAGTGTGGCAGTCTATGGCTATTCTCCTTCTGAAGACTGCAGCCATTCTTGATTCCCTATGGTCTTGTTTTGTAAGTCCTATATCAATTCCATTATTTTGTTTGGTTGGGTTTTCTTCTCTTTTGTTTTGTTTATGTCTAATCCGATGGCAGGAGCAGCTGTTTCAAGATAGCAAGATATAATATGGTAGCAATTTTGCATTTACTATAGGCTTGTTTGGAAGTCCTTTATTGCATTTATTGTTTTGTTTTTATTGTTTGTATTCTGTTTTGTCCCATTTGATTTTTGCTATGTCTGAAGTTATCTGCAGCTATTTTTTTTTTTTTTTTTGGTCTTTTTCATTTTTATCGGTACCAGGGATCGAACTCACGACTGGCTGCTTGCAAGGCAAGCACTTATGCTGCTGAGCTAAATCCCCAGCCCCTTATCTGCAGCTGTTTTGAAGACATCAAAAGGCATTATGGTAACTCTTGATTTTGTAATGTTTTGAAGTTCTGTATCATTTACACTGGTTTGTTTTGATTGGTTTTAGTCTGTTTTATCATCTATTAAAAAATAATATTATAAACCCTCACATCAGAATTTTTCCACATTAAATATACTAGTAATACCTTTAAATATCTTTATCTTCAAGATTCTTTAACATCAAAAATAGATGCTACTTTATCCTTTTAAGTCTCTTTTTTTGCTGCTATAACAGAATGCTTGAGACTGAGTAATTCACAGAGCATGGAGGTTTGTTTTTTACAGTTCTGAAGTCTGGGAGATCCAGTATCAGGGTGCTGGCATTTGATGGCCTTCCTGCTGCATCATGATATGACCAGAGGCATCACAGGGCAAGTGTCCTGTCTTTTTTTCATCTTCTAAAACTAGTAATCTCATCATAGAGACCCATTCTCATGACTTATATAACACTACTTACCCCCCCAAAGGCTCTGCCTTTAAAGGTCATCAACACTAATTTGAGAATCATAAAAAATTTCCAGCATATGAAATTTGAGCATTGTTCAAACCATAGTAACTATATTCCGCATTACTGCACCCTGATTTAATGAACTGTCATTTGGAATGTTTGTAACTTCATGGCATTACAAGGAATGCAGATCTCTGTATATTTTGTCATTCTGATGTTTCTGTTCTATAGAGGATTCTTTTAAATGAGATTACTTAGTCAAAGATTGTAAGTATTTTAAATTAAAAGACACAGTTTTACTTTCTTCAAGACTTGGATATAACATTCTCTTTAATTTTTGCCATTTTTATGGGTGAAAATGATGTATGTTTCTTTTGATTTGCATTTTCCTATCTACCAATGCCTTTAGCCAGCAGCTGGCAAGTATTTTCTAAAAAGGCCTTTTGTTTCCTCTGCTTTTGTAATGTCTGGGAAATGTCAGTGAACAAAAACAGTGACCCTGCCTGTCATGGTGGTAATCCCAAAACTAGGAAGGCTGAGGCAGGAGGATCACTGTGAGTTTGAGGCCAGTCTGGGCTACATGGTGTATTCAAGGCCACCCTAAACTATATAGTGAGACCCTGTCTCAAACAAAACAGAACAATCACCCCGCTCACCTGGAGTTGATTTTCTAGTGAGTTTCAGGATGTGTGACTCTCTGCTACCATAGTCTCTTCTGTGAATTTCTTGCTGCTTTGATTTCTCATCAGTATGTTAGAATTTATGAAAATACTACTAAGTATTGTTAATTAAAATTTGTAACTATTTTCTCAGTTTCTCATGTTTATGGCACTTTTGCATCATATTTCTAAATTTTTTATTATGATAGGTAAAATATTCTTTTTGACTTCTGAATTTGCTGTCGTGAATAAGGACTACTATTCATTCCCAAGATTATAAAAATAGTCTCATTTATTCTAAAAAATTATGTTATACTTGTTTAGTACGTTGGAATTTGTTTTTGTATAAAGTAATGGTATATTTTATTGTAATTAATTAATTAATTTATTTATTTATTTTTGGTCTTTTTTCCTTTTTATCGGTACCAGGGATCAAATTCATGACTGCCTGCTTGCAAGGCAGGCGCTTATGCCGCTGAGCTAAACCCCCAGCCCCTGTAATTTATTTTTTAATGGATAGCCAGTTTAGTCTGTGTATTTAAATAAAACATTCCTTAATCTATTGAAATACTACTGTGTATATTTTGGTCTTTTTCTAGAATTTCTTTTCTTTTCTCCTGGTCTGCTCATATCTAACCCACTTTCTAATGAGTGTTTTCCCACACTTTTTATTATGAAGAATGTAATTAACATTCATCACCTATATAACCAGTGTTTCCCATGTTTGTGTGAATTCTGTCTATATAGCTATATTCTTGAGTCCTTGTGCTTGCCAGACAGGCTTGCCAGACAGGCGCTCTGCCACAGAGCTAAACCCTTGGCCCTCTAACACATATTCTTTAAAAATATCTCAGGGAGGTAAATAGAATTTAGATGTGTTATGTATGTGTAGCAACTCCCTGTGATAAATATGATCATTATGCTCTGGAAGCATGCACTAATAAAAATTTTTTAAAAATGTATGACTACTTGACTGAAAAAATTCTTTAAAAAAATCTCAACTGTTGGAAAGTACGTTGCAGATTTCATGACATTTTACCCCTAAATGTTTAAATATACCTCCCAGGATTTAAAAGGTATGCTCCATTATATATGCTGTTATCATATGCAAGGAAACTGTAACATTGAAAACTTCCCTCATCAGTTTTTGGCTTCATGGTATTGTTGTTTTAAAGAGCCTGGATTTGTCTGATTTGCGATGTTGTTTAACTTGTGCCTGTAGCACCTTCATTTTCTGCAAATTCATCTTAACCTATATGCTTATCTCCCTTAAGTACTTCATTTCTGTATTCAAATTTCCCCAGTGCCCTAAGAATTTTTATAGCTCTTCTTGTTCAAAAAAGGATATGTTTATTCTCTTGATAGATGATTTGTCAGATAATTGCATTCTTTTAAAATTTGTGTCCTGGCTTTGGCCAGCTGTCTTCATATCTTTTCTGTTCTGAATTTTTGACATTTGAATTCATCTGTTCTTTCATACCTGTCATTGTTGTTTAACTATATTGAACTATTGTGGTACAGTCCTTTTCTACTTAGTCACTGGGGTTTAGAGTAGTTGCTTTTCTCAGCAGAAAAGCTTTACATGCTTACTTTCTTATCTTTTATTGTAGCCTAATATACATCTTAGATTACTTATTCTGTTTCTGGTAATGTATTGAATTATCCTGGTCCACAAGTGACATGTGAGTCTATCAGCTTGATAGAAAGGTTGTCCCGGTTTCTCAGTTTAAGACTGACCTCTTCTGCTGTTATATAGAAATGCAGCCTATTTACTAAATGTTGTTTGAAGGAGCTTTCTATTTCTAAATCTAGGATTGTCATTTTATTTCAGTAGCACCGTTTTCTTTTATCCACCAAAATTCAAAGGGATACTTTCTCCTCCTTGTGTGACTTAACTTTGGTCCTGCAGGTACCCTTGGTTATTGTCTATGTTAAACTACCAATATTTTCCTCTTTTACACAAGTACCTCTTATTTTTTCTTTCCAATGAGGGTTCTGTAGGAATATTGCAGGTGTTGAATTTATATTTTCCCCATTTACTTCTGAATTAAATTTTTGTGTTATTCAGCTCTTAGTTGTTTTATAATCTTAAGAATGTTATAATCTTAAGAATGTTTGTTCTTTTTGGTCTCTCTGGGTTTGGGGGATGTTTATGTAAATATCTGCTTTGAATCTGGATGCTTTTGCTTTGAATCAAATGAGTGTGATTCATGGGAATCAGTATGTCTACTGTGAGTTTTAATACCTTTCAGTAATTTGTTTTCTCTCTGCATTGGAATCTATCATATTGTGTTACCTTTTTAAATATGTATCTGGTAAAGAAAGTGACCTCTCTCTGTTCTGGACCATCTCAATAGTGATTGGTTTATTGCTGTTCCAAATAATTTTATAATTCTTAAACACTCTGTGGAAGCCTGATTATTACTGCATTACTTAGGAAAGACTGGACATCTCTGGTGGTATGTCTCTCTGTTCATGAATATACAATATTTCTCCATTTACTTTAGTATACTTTTGCATTAAAATTTATTATTTTTCCTAATATTAGCTTTTCTTTTTGTTTAATTGCTTTATTCTTGGATATCTCAACATACGAGTTACTGAAGTATTTTTTCAATTTAAAGTTTTTAATTTTGTTGTCACGTAGAAATGAAGTTGATTTTTATATATTGATTTTATATGCAGTCACTTTTATGTTTAAGTTTTAATGATTTTATGATGTCATTTTAGGACTTTCTATTGACGTTGTATACATTTATCGTGCATAATATTTGTTTTGAAATACATGTATATTGTGAAATCATTAAATTGAGTTAGTTAACATGTACTATCTCACATACCATGTTTTTTGTGATATCAATATTTTCTTCATATGTCTATTAGCAGCTCTCCTTCCCTTCTTCTACCCTTATATAGTTTATTTGGCCTTACTGATAGGACAGAACTCATTGGTTAATAAAGGCATTTTTATTACAGTAAATTATAACTTTTCAATCTTCCCTATTTATGTTCTTAGCAGCAATATTTTTCTGGTCTTACTTGGGATTTATTCAGATGTTCTGCTTTCCCTTAAAGAGTTTCAAAGTTGTGTGGGTGGCTGGTGGGCTAGGCTGTTTTGGGTTAGTATTCTGTCCTCTGTAGGGTACCTTTCATAACTGCATAACTGTACTATAGTAACTCCTCTTCACTTCCCTATTTCTCTTCTTCACTTCTCTATTTCTCTATCAAAGTTTCTTAGCTTCTGTAATTCAGTGTACTAAGGTTGTTAACTGTGTCTGTTCCTGCACACGTCTCTTCCACTAGATGAGAGTATATTTTGTGGACATCAACTGTTTGCTCTTAAGTATGCCTATGGTTACTCTGCTTTAACAGAGAAAGGTGTAAAAATAGTAATTTAGAAATGAGGACTATATATAGATGTAAAAAGTTTTTGCGAAAACTGTTGAATATTTAGGAACCAACAGGTATGAACAAGTCTATAAAGAAATTTCTGTCAAGTGGCTTGGACTAGACAACTGAAACAGTGAAGAAAAATTATAAAAATTTAGGCTCTTTACTCTGTATAAGAAGGGTCATGGTAAAAAAAAAAAGCTACAAATCAAGGGATTTGCAAAAGGACATGTTTTAAGTTTACTTAGTATCTTATCTTTTGTTCTTTGTTTTGAATTTTTAGCTAATCAGTTGTTAAGACTATTTGATGGTAGTAGAGTCAATAGTACTTTTGTTTCATGGGATATTTTCTAATAGCCAGTAATAACTGATTGATTTATTATTATATTTGAGTTTTCTGTAAGAGTATGCATTATTTATTTTTTTAGTTACATTTATTGCCATTACATTTAATTTGCGGTCTTATTTCTTCATAACTTTGTTACACTATTCAGTGGCCTGTCTCTTATTGCTGTTAAGTAATACAGAGATCTACAAAAGTTTTGTGTCGGGCCTGCGGATTTAGCTCAGTGGCATAAGCGTCTACCTTGCAGGCAGGCAGTCGTGAGTTCGATCCCTGGTACCAATAAAAACGAAAAAGACAAAAAAAAAAAAAAAAAAGTTTGTGTCTTGTTTTTCTCGGAGGGACTTCACACATAGCTTTGGAACTTCTGAGTACTTTGTACTTGATGATCTAAACTTTTTAGATCTAGTTTAGAATTATTGCTATTTCCTTTAGTAGATGATAAAACTTAATTGTGGAAGTGTTTGAAATTTTTTGATTTGAGAGTATTGATGAATTAAGAATATGAGAAGAAAATTTTAAAATATGGAAGTAGCAACTGTATGAAGAAGCAGCTACCACCTTTATGGCCAAAGGAACAAAATGAAGATATTAGAATTATGGAAATTGAGAGAGGCTTAGGGCTGGGTACACCTGTAACCCAGAGCTCAGAAGACTTAAGACAGGAGGATCACTTGAGACCAGGAGTTCATACCAGCCTAAGCAGTTTGGTGAGTCCCTTTCAAATAAACACTTTAGAGGCCTGGACCAGGAATCTCCTGAGGATCTGGAACTAAGGAATGGGTAACTAGCTGGCTAGTGCTGATGTCTTTGATATATGCCATGATCTGATTCAGTGAATTAGAAAACTGCAAAACAGTATTAGTGCTGCTATGCAATGAATGGTCTGCCAGAGTTGTCTGAAATTTATTGACAAGAACAGGTAGCCCTCAAGAAGGAACAGATTCATTCTTTCTTCAGCTTGTACTCTGTCCAAGCCCTCTAGTGAAGAACAAAACTGGAAATCATTTGAATCCACTGTGAAATAAAGGTTTCGGGAATACTTGCTAGGCCCAGAATCTTAAAAAAGAGTAGATGTGGAACTCAAAAGATAAGAACTTAATTACTGACTCTTAAATAACTGCTAATTCTTAAATTTCAGATTACATTTATTTATTTATTTGTTTGTTTGTTTGTTTGTTTATTGCCTTTCTTTGCCTAGTACTGTTGATTGAATCCAGAGCCTTTACTCTGAGCTCCCAGAGAACTCTGAACTCCCAAAGTGCTAGGAGCTTAATGTGAAGGCCCACCTTCATGTACATTATTTTTTATGTTCATTAAAGGAAGATTGGTGTGTCAGGACTAGCCTTTCTTTTTTTTTTCTTTTTTTTTGGTCTTTTTTGTTTTTATCGGTACCAGGGATCGAACTCACGACTGCCTGCCTGCAAGACAGGCGCTTATGCTGCTGAGCTAAATCCCCAGCCCCCAGGACTAACATTTCTTTCACATATATTTTTCTGACATAACACCTGGATCCTTTGCATCATTTACTAGCCATCATTTATTGAAATTTAGGGTCATTTTAAGTTGCTTTCAGCTTTTTAAATATTTATCCTTTCACTTGTATGTGCCCTTCTAATACATTGATTATGGAGCTGAAAACCACTATTCTTTTGGTTTGAGTTTTACTGTCATTTAACCTAGGTCCTTATAGAATAATCAGTTTATTGTCATGTACCTTGATTTTTCTGAAAATTTGAGGGTATATTGTTTAATGCTTTCTTATAAATTTAAATATCCCTCAGAAGTGTTCCTTTGTTCATATCAAAGGAATTAAATTTTTATATTGGCCTTCATGCTAAAATACTTAAAAATAAATCTCAGAAATTTAATTTCCTTTTAATTAGCAGGTGCACCTAAAGAAGGAGGTGCTGGAGCAGTTGATGAAGATGATTTTATAAAAGCTTTTACAGATGTTCCGTCTATTCAGGTAAGCTACCTAGAAAACAGTATTTTCATGAATATTGCCAAATGATATCATATTGCCAAGAGATAGTCACATCATTTGTTTTGTCCCTTTAAAATTTTTTTTCCATAGATGAAATACTTGAGTTACTACCAGGCTATTATTTGTTAGTCATTAGATTCTTAGGTGGTTTTTTTGTTTTTGTTTTTGTTTTTGTTTTTTTTTTTGCTACCGGGGATCAAACTCCCGTCCATGAGTATCCCGACATGATACTCAACATAGAAGACCCCCAAAACTCCATCAAAAGACTAGAGTTAAACTTAATTTGTATCTAGCATAA
This sequence comes from Cavia porcellus, assembly GCF_034190915.1. Classification (NCBI taxonomy): domain Eukaryota; kingdom Metazoa; phylum Chordata; class Mammalia; order Rodentia; family Caviidae; genus Cavia; species Cavia porcellus. The sequence continues at coordinate 71,386,605 of NW_026947496.1, forward strand.
CTGGATACAAAGTCAACACTCAAAAATCAGTAACCTTCCTGTACACAAACAGCAAACTCACTGAGAAATTATGGAAACGATGCCTTTCACAATAGCATCCAAACAAATGAAGTACTTAGGAATCAATCTAACAAAGGATGTAAAAGACCATTGAAAACTGTAGTACTCTAAAAAAGGAGATTGAAGAGGATATCAGAAAATGGAAGCACCTCTTACTCTTGGATAGGAAGAATCAACATTGTGAAAATGGCCATACTCAAAATGGTTGTACAGATTTAATGCAATCCCTATTAAAATACCATTAGCATACTCACAGATCTAGAGAACACATTCCTAAAATTCATTTGGGAGCAAAAGAGACCTAGAATAGCAAAGACAATCCTGGGCAACAAAAACAAGGCAGGAGGCATCACAATCCTTGACTTGAAATTATACTACAAAGCTACTATGATAAAATCAAGCTGATACTGACAAAAAAAAAATCAGACCTGAGAATCAGTGGAACAGATTAGAAGATATAGACACAACTATAAACACACTCAGCCACCTTATTTTTGACAAAGGGGCCAAACATGTACACTGGAAGAAAAATAGCCTCTTTAATAAATGGTGTCTGAAAAATTGGCTTTCCGTATGCTGAAGACTAAAATGAGACCCATGTCTGTCACCATGCACTAAACTGAAGTCAAGATCCAAGATCAAAATATTGAAACTGAATCTACTGTAAGACAAGGAAGGCAGAAATCTTGAAGACATAAGGGTAGGTAGAGTTCATTAACAAAATGCGAACAGAAGAAGTGCTTCAAAGATTTGATAACATCTCCGTAAAAAGCTTTTGCACATCAAAAGAAATCAACAGTGAAAAGAAAATCTATAAAATGGGAAACATTTTAACCAATTATCCTTTAGACAAAGAACTTATATTTAGAACATATAAAGAATAATACCAGCTGCCCCCCAAACTCAAAGACCCAATCCAGAAATGGGCATCTGGGATGAACATGCACTTCTCAGATGAAGAAATTCAGATGGCAAATAAATACACAAAGAAGTGTTCAACATTATTGGTCATTTGAGAAATGTAAATTAAAACAACATTGAGATTCCATCTCACTCCAGAAAGAATGGCTGACATCAGGATATCAACCAATAACAAGTATTGGCAAGGCTGTCAGGAAAAAGGAACCCTTGTCCACTTTTGGTGTGAGTGTAGGCTGGTATAACCACTGTGGAAATAGTGTGAAGATTCCTCAAAAAAAAAAAACCTAGGATTTTCCCCAGAAACTAGGTATTTCCCCAGAAGAATAGAAAACATCATGCCACAGCAATATATGTGCATTCATGTTTATAGCAGCATAGTTTGTAATACATAAATTGTGGAAACAACTCATGTGCCCATCAGCCGAGGAATAGATAAAGAAGATGTGGTAATTTTATACAATTGCGTATTACTCAGCAATTTAAAAGGATAAACTTAAGCCTTTTATAGATAAATGAATGCAGTTTGGAGACTATACTCGTAGATGAATAAATCAAACTTGCATATGTAAATATCATATTGTCTCTGTAAAAAAAATCTGAAAGAGTAATAAGATCCCAAATGTATAATAGATATTATGAAATTAAAGGGAAAGAAATTGCTCAAAAGGAAAGAACAACTGCGATAGGGAAAAGGAGAAAAGAAGGGAAAAGTTTATATGTTACAAGTGTATATATGTATATGTATACAAGATACATAACTACTAATCTCCATAAATTCATTACAAAGGATAGTTTGTGTTTTCATTGTTTGATCATTTTTTCATGCCTAAATCTTGTAATCTGAACAATTACTTTTAAGTTAACAATGTACAATATATTAAGTAGTGTTAATTTCCTACTTTTTAAAAAAATTGTGTATCTTTTTGTTTTTAAAGATAGTTTCACTATGCAGTTCAGGCAATTTAAAAGGAAACTGAAATCTTGTGTTCACTTTGTAGACCAGGCTGGTCTCAAACTTGCAAGGTTCCTCCTGCCTCAGCCTCCAGAGTACTGGGATTATAGGAGTGCACCATTATTCCCTGCTCTTTTGTTTTTAAAATAAAATAAAAATTTTAAAATTCCACGATTCTTTGACTTTTAAGTACTTTTAAGTACCCATTTTGCAAAACTACATCACTGGGTGATTCCTAACTTTTTCCCCCATCTCTGCTCATAGCTCAGATGCAAGCTTTTAGAAAAAAAGTCACATGTTAAGGCTTGTGATTTTTAGTGGAATTCACATGAAATGTGCCCTCAACAATGTGAAATCTTTGTTATGTTAAATTACCTGTGTGTTTTCTTCTGGTATCTGGTATGTTTGTTCCTTTTGCAGCCATTAACTGGCTCTCTCTACCTCTCTCCTTTCAATACATGACTTCATTTTAACTAAACTATCACTTTCTGCCTATGTTCTTCCTCACTATATATTCCTGTCCTGTTGCTTTAGGAGCTTGATCCTTCTCTAAAAACCTGTTATTTTCTTCTATTCTTCCTTTTTTTGTTTGTTTGTTTTTGAGACAGGGTCTCACTCTGCAGTTCAGGCTGGCCTTCAGCTCACTTTGTAGTATAGGCTTTTCTCGAACTCACAGTGATCCTCTTGTCTCAGCCTCCTGAGTCCTGGTATTAGAAGAGTTCACCACCACACCTGGTTAGTTTCCTTTCTTAATACATTTGCACAACTGGTAATTTTGTGGGCTTAAGCTCTCTTTTGTAGAATGTTCTCATTGTTAAAATGGCTGTTTCTTGATTAAAAAATAACTCTTGAGCTGAGAATTCCTTGGTTCAATACCCAGTACCACAAAAAATAAAACAGTAATAAAATAACCAAGGTGTAGTGATACATGCTTATAATCCCAGCAATTACAATGGCTGAGGCAGGAGGATCACAGTTTTTATCCTATTGAGACCCTGTTTCAAAAATAAAATAATTTTTACAATTGCAGGGAATATATCTCAGGGGTAGAGCATTCTTGGATTCAATCCCTGATTCTGCCTTGCCCTCAGGTTGTACTGAACTCCGTATGTTCTAGATATTGTTCTTTATTTTGATCCAGTCAGCCTTTCTGTCCTTAACTGCATCATATTTACATCATGCCACTTTTCCAGCCTCATCCTCTATTCAATCAGGTCTTAAGTAGACCATTCATCATTCTCAGAGTTCCTCAACTGGGTTTAGTGTGTTGTCTTGGTCTTTTAACAATTTGTAACACTGTTGATTATGTCCACTGTATGGTAGTGAATATGACACAGTGTCCTTGCATTTTTTTTCCTCCTTCATCCTTGCCCACTTTTCCTGGTTCCTTTATTAGATGGCATCTTTCTCTACTTGGCCACTGAGTATTAGAATTTCTTAGGGATTACCGCTGGTCCATGTCTTCTTTCTGTTTTTGTACTAAGTCACCGTCTTTAAATCGATGGCTTTGCCTCCCACTTTTAGACAAATACCATCCCACATTATCCCCCAGTCAGACCTCTCCTGGACGCCAAAAAATTGATCCACTATCTGCTTGACATCTGCTTTTCCATATTTCACAGGTATCTCAAATTCAGCCTGTCTGAAATTGGAAACATAATGCCTCCCTCAAAAAACTTGTACTAGTATTGTTTTGTAGAGGTCCTGGGGATTAAACCCAAGGGCGCTCTATCACTGAGCTGTATCTCCAGCCCGCCCCATTTTTTCCCCATTTTTAAAATTTTAAAATAATAAAATTTTAAAATAATTATTATATTTTAAATTTTATAATGGTATCTAAATTGCTAAATTAGACCATCTAGGCTAGGCTTGAATTTGCAGTCCTTCCTGACCCATTCTCTGTAAGTGCTGGGATTATGGGCATGTGCTGCTGTGTCCTTCTGTTTGACTATTCTTTATGTGAGAAACTATTACATAATCCATTAGAAAAGTTAGAAACCTAGAAATCATTATACTACAACTACTACCTTAGTGATCTTTAAACTTATTTTGCTTTGTATACCCCCTAAAAATGTTTAAAAAGTTACTTATCCCTTAATAAGATTTTTTGAGTTGACCCTTTTTCTCCTTATGGATAGAAGAGAAACCCTGCCTTATATTCCAGCCCAACATTTTACAATAAGATTAGAAGTGAGGGGGGTGTCTCTTTTTTCTGGAAAAATGGAAGGGCTATTATGAAGGGAAGCTCAGAGGCTGGAAAGAACTAACTCAGAAACTTCTAAGAGCCTTGCCTCTTCAGCCTTATCATGCTTTTACCTTTTGTCTTTTTTTCTGCTCCCTCTCTCAGTTTAATAGCTACTGAAGGATACAAACAAGTAAGAGTGTTTGATGAAGGACGCCCATATTGTCACCAGGACTTTATTTCTTTCTACCTTTCATTTTGAGTCCTTTGTGTTGTCTTCTCTTCTGGTCAACAACAGGGTTGCAGCTATTTTCAGCCTCAGCACCTTCACTATCTTCTGCCTCTTTTCCAATCAATTCTGTAGAATGCTGGGTTACATATTAAATAGATTTAGGTCTCATGCCTACCTCTGAACCTCTCCTGCAGCGCAGTGATACTATATACTGATTGTCTTAGGCCTGGATCATTAGCTGTTTCTTTTTTTCCTTTGTATTCTTTATTCTTGTACTGAAGATTTTTAGTTTCTGTTGATCAAAGAGCCTTTGCACATATTATTTACTCTACAGGAAAAGCAAATGTCTTTTCAATTTGTATAATAATGTCCCACTCATCTTTTAGCTGTCAGCTCCAGCTTGACTTTACTGATTAGATCAACCCTCCCATCCCCAATAAGTGTATTTGTTTTCCTTGTAGTATGTACTATTTGTAATTTTATAGTCTGTGGTACTGGTTTTTTTAAAATCTCCAGTTATACTGTAAAGTCCATGAGGCGGGGGCAAAAGTTTTTATGTCTATTTTTGTTCCCCACAGTCTCCGAAATGCCTGTCATGTGAATATTTCTTGAGTGAATGAATGATATGTGGTGTCCAGCTAGCTATTTAGCAAATAGTTGACTTCAGAGGAACTAAAGCATGTAGCTACTATTGACTGTAGTCTATCATAACAGTGGAGAGAAAAAGAAAACCTACAACATTTGCTCTTGGCAATATAGTATATTAAGTATATGAATGTACTTTTTAAGAAGTTAGACCTATTTTTATTCTTGCACATTTGCATGTTGTTTTTAAATTTCAAAGCCTTATAAGAATATAGTTGATGTTATTCGTGGAGAAGTTGCAAGAATGATAACTAACAAAAAACATTTTATTTTATTGTCCAGAATATATTCTTTATTTAAAAGTGGTGCTAGAATGAGAAATAATCTTACTAAATGCAAGGATTATTTTAAACATCAGGGTATAATTTTGATATTGTTTATAGCATGAAATATTGTTATAACTATAAATCTTTTCTTCAAGATCTATTCTAGCCGAGAGCTTGAAGAAACCTTAAATAAAATCAGGGAAATTTTGTCAGATGACAAACATGACTGGGATCAGCGTGCCAATGCAGTAAGTTTTTTAAATTTTTTTCTTTCTAGTGTTTCTTTTGAAAAATATGGAAATTTAGTAGTAGTAATACTTACATGATATTCATTCACTAATAAGATAGTATGATAGGCAATACTTCTTTTTGGAAAACACATTAAGATAATGGACATTTTCCAGTGTAGGATCCAGGTTGTTGGGTTTTTTGTTTTTTGTTTTTTGTTTTTTCCTATTTTGCCATTCAGGTGGTACCTGTACCACCCTTTTGGTAGCCTTTCCACTTGTCCAGTTTGTTGACTGACCAGAAAGTGTGAGTTTCAGACAACCTTGGCCTCCCCATATAGTTACAAGTTGCTTACTAGCACCATTCTCAAAAGATTTACCAGTAAAACAGTTCACTTTTCGTAGACTCTCAGGATTTTCATCCAATTGTTATAATTTCACAACGGTTTGTCTCCATTTACTTAGCTTTTTCTTTCTCATCAGTTCTATTAGTATTTTTTACTCAAGATTAAAAAAAACAGGTTAATAATATTTTATTTAACGTAAATTCCTTGAAGAAAGCATTAGATAAAATTTAAAATAATTTTTGTATTTGCAGCAGACTATATATTTTAAGTTTTTCAAATCTGTTAAGTTTATATTACCAAACTGCACGTGCTAAATGAGTATCTCAGAGTTCATTTACAAGAGGGCAGAGGAAGGTTTTTGTTTGAAGGGCCTTTTCTGCTCTTGTAGCCTCTGGTCTGGCTAATCATAAAAATCCCCATTGGTAGATTAAATCAAATATGGCATTTTGGCAGACATGTTTTTGTGATACTATGTACATAAGATTATTTTTCATTTTCTCTTTGTTGGGAATTCTGCATATGTTAAAATGTTTAACAGAATATTTTTAACTGAAAAAAGTATGCCTCAAGATTTGTTTACATATGTTTCATATTCTTCAGTTGTGGAACAAGTTTAGAGTATATTCTTTTATATGTATATACATTCAAACATAAGTGATAAATAAGCACTTACAAATGATAAGCAGTTTCTCCTCTCTCTCTCTCTCTGTCCCCTTTTACAAAAATGAAATCATCCTAGATATCTAACTTAGTAACTTGCTTTTTTTTTCTTAAAAACTATGGTCATTCAGTACACCTGGTATAGATGTCAGTTATGTAATTATTGCTCAGATACTTATTGAATGAAGACTAGTATGTATGTATGTATACATATATTATGTATTATATATATTATATATATTACGTATTATATATTATGTATGTATGTATACATATACTAGTATGTATACATATACTCCTTAGCTCAATATGTGTACTAGGTAATGTATTAAACCATTTTCCATTTGACAGTTTAAAGATATTTTAACAGTGTAATAAATGTTCTTGCACACATTTGTAACAAATGTGTTTTATAGGTTTATAGTGTTTTATAGGTTAGATTTTTAAGGAGCAGGTTGTTGGGTAAAGAGTAGGTGCAACTATATTGTAGTAGATACTACCAAAATATTTTTAATAAAGAGTTTAGTTATTTATGATTTTATTTGCATTTTTTTTGAGAACCTGTTTTTTGTCTAGTACTATATCCTATCTATTGTTTGCCTCTCTCAATAGGGAAAATAATGTTTTCTTATAATTTGGAATGTGCTTATCATTAATACTTTATATTCATATCTTTAATCCACTTAATTTTAAAGATAAGTACATTTTAAAGCTTAGAAAATCTGAGCTAAATGTGATATTATGTATAATGGTCATGTTGAATATACCTTAATTTTTGTGAATATGCTTGAGCACAGATGTATACCTATATTATTGTTTATGCCTTTGTTTTTATTTGAAAACGTTTAGCAGTTACATATTAAAGTATTTTATTTGGAAGCATTTAACAATTGTATTTGTTAAGTGTGTGCATTTGGCATTATATTGTAGTAAATAAGAGCCAACCATTTGCTTTACAAAGTGTGATAACATTAACATATAGACATGATGTTTCAATATCATTTTGATGTTGTATTTTGTTGTATAACAAAAATAAAAGTACAGAACTTATTTTGGGATAGAGCTTCTAAAACTGACCATCTTAAAATTAGGCTCCCTTGCTAGAAAATGGTAATGGTTGTGCAATATTGTGAATGTACTTAATGCCACCAGAGTATATACCTTAATCTGATTAAATGGTAAATTCTGTGTTAATCATGTTTATCATAATTTCAAAGACTGTATTAAAACTTTAACTTATGTATACATTATATATATATTATACCTGTAAGTCTGTACTCTTCTCTGAAAGCTTTCTGAGAAGCTACATTTACAAGATACATTTAATGCTACCAAATATCTTAATATAATTAGGTAAACGTTATGAAATATAATGTTTTATTTTTAGAAATTTCAGTGTGATTTTTAGGTTGCATACTTTTTCTTTTTTACTGCACCTGTTATGTCAATAATGAAAATTCTCTTTATGTTAGCTTAAGAAAATTCGATCACTGCTCATTGCTGGAGCTGCACAGTATGATTGCTTTTTCCAACATTTGCGCTTGTTGGATGGAGCACTTAAACTGTCAGCTAAGGACCTTAGATCTCAAGTGGTTCGAGAAGCTTGCATTACTGTAGCGTAAGTATATTCCTTTTGTGATAAGTACTTTTTTATGAATGAATGTTATCTTCTTCAATTCAGTAAAGTGGTAGCAGGCTAACCCCCAAAAAAGCACATATATGTTTCAAAAGTACGTGTCTTATAAAGATTTGTGTGATTATAAAAAAACTTTCATAATTTATACCAGCCTTAAAATGTGTTTGTATGTCTAAGCCAGTGATGACAAACTTTTTAGCACTTTCAGTGATACAAACAACCACTGCTGCACACGCCATAGGTTTGCCAGCACTGGTCAGTCTTCCGGTAGATTTTTGATAAACTCTGTTGGTTTAAAAAGAAAATGAATGACTTTGGAAACTGACTATATTCAGTTTTCTCATTACTAACATGGCTATTACATACTCTTTTCTGATGTTTTATCAAATTATTTTGGAATGGTAATATACATCATTAACTTAGGACAACCTAAGTGTTTGTAGTTTTCTACAATATAAAGATGGTAAAATACTTAAATTCCATTTACCAATAGCCCCAACTTAAATACTACTGTTGTTATGTGTTCTTTTTGAACAGTTCTTTGAAGATAGAGAACAGCTGTCTTCAAAGAAAAGTAAAGGGTACTTATTACCAATATTTCTAATTACTATATTATTATACTGAAGCTCTAAATCAGAACAGAAAAGAGTAAGCACAGTAAAATCTATGAGGATTGCAAGGAACAGAACTCCTATTATTAATAGGTGATGTAATTACATGTGCAAAAAAAACCCCACAAGGGAATCTATAGATGATTTGTTATAATTGAAGGACTTTAGTTAAGTTGCTAGATATGTCGGTGTGCCAGAATAATCTAGTAACTGGAAACAATCCATAAAATATAATCTTGAAGAATGAAATAGGAATAAAAACCTAGATAAAATACATAAAATAACCATTTCCAAATAATGTCCAGTGAAAGTGAATTGACTGGTCAGCAGGCTTTGACCTGTGGTAGCGCTTTAGAGCGTGGGAAAAGAGGAGGTCAAAGCAGAGCAAGGCACTCTTACTGAGTTCAGGACACAGAGATGCGAACGTTAAAGGTGGCCATAACCAAAATCCTCAATACAGAGTACTGGAGAAAAGAAAGAAATATAGAAGAAGAGCTGTAGAAATCTGTATGGTCTCCTGAATCCTCTTTCTGGTGTATGAAAGGTGTGACTAACTCCCTGAGGAGGGGAAAGAACCACTGCCCGGAGGGGTTCCAAGGTAAACAATTCACAGAGCTCATTTGGGGCTGAGCAAGACTCCAAATATGACTGCCCCAAATGGACAAACCTGGGCCATGGCATGCAGTGGAGACCCCAAAAGCACATCATGTGGGAATAATATTAAACCAGCTTTGAAGTGTAAGACTAATGTACACCTCACCTCCACCGACAAACTTGTAAAAGTCAAGCAGATTCCCAGGTTGTATTCACTTCATGCCAAAAAAAAACTCACACAACAGCTTTCAGGCACAAGTGCCACCTCCCTGTTTTTGACTAGTGATTTCTTTCTTTTTCTTTTTTTTTTTTTAATTTAAAGAGAAAAAAGAAAGGACATAAAGCAGTAAAAGAGTACAAGTAATACAGAATTTCAAGAAAAAAAATACACAGTAACAAATCACTAGTTAATAGACTACATATTGTCTTCCTAGAAACAGTTGTTCAAATTACAAAATTAAAGCATACAAAGTGGACATTCATACAGTGATACTGGAGACAGTTCCGTAGTGATATCTTTTTACCTATGAATTGGGACATAGACAAATCAACCATATGACTGAGTATTAGAAAACAGGTCTGAATCTGAGAACCTCCCTGAATCAAAAACCTGAATTTTTGGTGCGAATTCTATCCAAACCGTGTATTTTAAATTGACTAATACTGCAAGCATTATCAGAACTGTGATTGCAGCATCCTTGTGTGTGTGTGTGTGTATCTGTGTGTGTGTGAAGGGTCTTGCTATGTAAGTACTTCAAACTGGCTTTCAAATTATGTTGCCCAGGTTGGCCTCAAACTCATGGCAATCCTCCTACCTCAGTTTCCCACATGCTGGTATAACAGACATCCACCACCATCATACCCAGCTCTTCCTAAATGTGTTAACTAAAATCATATAATTAAAGACTGAATTATTAACTACAAATTTGGAAAGAGAAAACAGTATCCTTAAGATCGCCCCCACTAACATAGACAGAATTATATTTTCATGTAATACAATCAGATTTTCAATCTGAATTGTAAAATCCTGCCCGAGAGGTATCTTAGAGTGTTTGTGATAAGAAAAATGCCAAATTTAATCATTGGGCTAGCCAGTAAAAGGATCCTAAAAAGAAGGATATATATATAATTTCATTCATTTTTATATCATTAGAACTAATTAAAATAAATTTCTTGAATCAGTAAAATAGAATTTTAAAAATATAGTTCTATCTATATTTACTATTAAATTATTAAAAATACATTTTGGTTCTTTCTAGTCATCTTTCAACAGTTTTGGGAAACAAATTTGACCATGGCGCTGAAGCTATTGTACCTACACTTTTTAATCTTGTCCCTAATAGTGCAAAAGTCATGGCAACGTCAGGATGTGCAGCGATCAGATTCATCATTCGGGTAGGTTTGTCTCCCTTCCCACCCTCAATGTCCTTCGAGAAGTCATTTTGTGTTTTTTAACTCCAAAGGTAGAAATGCTTTTGGATTATTTTTTGGAATAATAAAAGCAACATATAGTCATTATAAATGTAGATAATACAGAAGATTGCAAAATACAAATGCTTAAATATGGAAGATAATACATATATGTGTGTAATCACAGATGTTGCAGACAGCAATGAATGCACAGGCAAAGTCCAAATATTTTGCATCGTATTTTGAGAATACTCAGAACAGAGTTCAAAACATAAATCTCTCTCTTAAATTTTACTGTTCTGTAACTGATCACTACTTATTGTTTTCCAAATTCCTTATCTGTAATTTATAAATATATTTGCCACACAATATAAAATGTATATTTTAACATATATAAATATGTATAAAATATAAACAGGTTAGGATGTATTTATACATAATTAGATACTGTTTAGTCAAAATTTTTCACTGTTGTCACCTTAAAATATTTTTCTATTTTCTGTTCATTGTGTTTTTTACTCATTTATTTCCTTTTGAGGCGGGATGTAATTCAGAAGTTTTTTATTTGTCATTGTTAAGAATAAAACCTTTGTTCAAAGTTTTTTCCTCTGTGCCTTTTAAAACATACATTTTATCTTATTTAGGTCATTTTCCCCCTTAACCAGTGAATCACATTTTAGTATATTTTCGTTTTCACTGATTGGAATTGTAGTTATCCTCTCTCACTTACTGTTTTTTAGTTGCTGTTGGGTCATTCTTGTTTTGCTGTAGTGTTTTCCAGTTTTCATCTTTTGAAATAGCTTTAGTTTTTTGGTGTGGGTGGTGTTTTATTTTGGTTTTTTTTTTTTTTTTTTTTTTTTGGTTTTTTGGCTTACAGAAGAACTAAAAAATTTGACTTGTAATAGGATGTGGTGGCATACTCCTGTATTTCTGGCATTTGGGAGGCTGGAGCAGGAGGATTGCCACAAGTTAGAGACCAATGTGGGCTGCATAGCAAGACCTTATCTCAAAAAACAAATTGATATTTGAACTTTAGATTTACTTCTCTTACCCCACAGAATTGTTTTCTTAACTTTTTATTGTTGTCTTTAGAAAATGAAGTATTATTTGATTCTTTTTAGCAAAACAACAGCAAAACAGCCCTTAGGAATTCTTGTTCCATAGTTCCTTTGTGTGAGAAATTTCCCATAGAAGTTCTAATTCGTCTTTCATTAGTATTACTCCTGCATAGTAGAAAAGGATTTCTGATTAGAATGAATCATCCTTAAATATTTATTTCCTTAAATATTTTACTGTTCATCGATCATTTCTTGGACTTCTGTCTTATTTGTTCAGATTTTTTTCTTTTTGTTTCTCTTGTATGGTTTTTGGTATCTTCGATATCATTTATCGTTTCTTAGAGAATGTCTTATTCCTTTGTCTAACAGCTATGAATATTCTTAGGAAAAGTTAAATTTCACTTGACCATACTCTTTTTGCCATTCTCAGGCTTTGTACTTTGTTTTTATGAGGTCCCTGACTGAAGGTTTTGTGTTTTGTTTTGTTTTGTTTTTGGTACCAAGGATTGAACTCATGACCCCATGTCCAGGAGATGCTTATGCCATTGAGCTAAATCCCCAGCTCCTACATTGTTTTTAAATTGCTCACTTTATATAAAACTTTCTCATGTTATTTATGATTTTTTTGTGGTATTTATGTTATCACCTTCACAAAAATATAAATTAAATAGGTTTTTAAAGAGTTACCTACTGTTTTCTGTGTTTGATTTGTTTCTCAGAGGGCTACTTTAGATTGCTCTCGTTTTAATTTTAGAGAACTTTGTTTTAGTTGTCAGCTTATATTAATAAAGTTGCAGTATTCTGACTTGCCCTGTGGTTGAATGTTTCATCTGTGGTTGCGAGAGTGCTTGTCCTGAATGTAGTAGAGCAGTATTTAGGTTAGTACTCTTTCTGTACTCTTGCTACTGGCATGAATGTGATTGGTCCAGCAGTAGGAGATGGGAGATTTGAGGGGCGAGACTTTATGAGTGAGCAAGGGGAGTAGCTGCAGTGGTAGGCGAGATCTGCTGTAGTACCGTGTGGCTAGGGGCTCTCCCTGGGCTTTATCTTCATAATAGTGTTTGGGCAGTAGGCTCTTCTGGATGCTGTAGGGAGCAGGTCCTCATTGCCCTTCTGGACTAAATAAAACAGTTGGATAATTAATTGGTCTGAATACTCTTGCATTAATTTCATCTTGAGTAACTTCAAGTCTATTGGGAATTAACTTTTCTTATTGCTAAAAGTGAGTTTTTCCTTTTATTTTGGTTTAGCCATGGCAGACACTGATGTCAATGAAAGACTTGTCTCCTTAATGCCAAGAACTTTGTTGGTAGACAATGTTCAGTTCTATTCTCTTTAAGAATTGCTTCAGCTTTAGACAGCTGCCTTTTCCTTGGCCCTTTCTAGTATGATACAATACAATAACTGATGAATGTGGAAGTATAAGGGTCTGACCATCTTGGACCAATTTAAGACTACTGTAAAGGACTCTTTTAGCTCCACAACTCCCTTATGGCTTTAGACAAAGATAGTGTTCGTATCACAGTTCATCATATTCTTTGTTCACTTGTTTTCTTCTCTTTTCCATAGGTAGTGATGCCAAAGGTAGTTCTTAATAAATATTTTGTGTACTAAACTTTTATCTCAGAACTTCTCCTTCAGTGACCCACCTGTACCATTAGCTCAAAAGAAAAATAGATTAAGGTATTATATATATATATATTTAGGTTGCTATTTTATTCTATACGGATTATGAACTTCTTACTGTTTGCTTCACTAAAGAAGAGCATAAGTATTACTAATCAGTCAGAAGATCATGTCTGTTGGACTTCTGCTTGAATTCTAGGGAGGTGTGGCTTAGTTAGAATGAAGTTCTGCTATAAATTGCCATTTCAGAATATGTTCCAATAGTAAGGAAAATAGATTTCTCTGATTATGTGCTCAAATGGCATGCAATTATTTTCTATCAGTAGTAGCCATGGTACTTCAGAGAACAGGGTCAGTCGATTCATTCCCAGGCCCTCTTAAACTATACTGGCCTAATAGTCCTTTCTAGTTCTACAATTAATTTGTCATTGCTGTATATTACTGCATCCACAGATGCCCTTTAGAAATTGCCTGATCTATACTTTCTTTATTTCTCTCAAAATTTGATTTATGGTTTTTGTCCTATTGGAACATAATTAAATATTTGAATATAAAGCAAACAGAAGAGAGAAATACATGAAGTTCACAATATTTTTCATCGTTTTTTGAAACATCTTTTACAGCATACCCATGTACCCAGACTTATCCCTTTAATAACAAGCAATTGCACATCCAAATCAGTTCCTGTGAGAAGGTAAGTTTTAGAAAAAAATGTTTAGTATAACTTTACCATTGAATAATGTTTAAATCTTACTTCAGTATAAAAGTTATCATTAATTTCTTAAAATTGCTTTCCATTAAAATATAATAAAAGTTTTCTTTTCATGTAAGAGATGAGACAATTCTTTTGACTGCTCATACTTCTCAGTTTTATGTTAAGTTTTAGCTTATTATAGCTGGTGAGTGCCTTGTTTTTCAGAGTCTAGTCAGAACTAGGCTAGAGTTTTAAACCTACCTAGAATTTTAAACCTATCCTGACTGAATCTATCACCTTGAACAGTATTTTAATTGGGTATATATATATATATATATATATATATATATATATATAAAATAGGCTAGTGATATCAATCCTATAGAATGCAAGAAATAAGTGAGATACATATTAGTGAAACTTCACCTAGTATTTGAAGCAGAGTAAGTAGCCAAGTCAAGTCTGTCAGTCTCTTTCTTTGTGATTCAATTTTTACAATTTTTAATATTGTAGGCAGAGCCCTTTAGTATTTTGGTAAATATCTATAAGAAAAGCAGGCCCTTTGAATGTTTTGATAAATATCTAGAGGAAAGTCAGGCCATTTAAATGTTTTGATAGGGGCTAGGGATTTAGCTCAGCCGCATAAGTGAGCTTGCAAGCAGGCAGTCGTGTGTTCGATCCCCGGTACCGGTAAAAACGAAAAAAAGACAAAAAAAAAAAAAAAAAAAAGTTTTGATAAAGGTATTTTTAAGTATTTTGAATGATACATAAAAGCTGAGTGAGACTCATTGTATTTCTTTTAAGTGGTTCATAGTTTAGCAACAGTTACTCAGTCACTCGTCTCATGTCAAGAATTAGCTAATAATGCAGGTTATATCTGGCTGACAATTTACTTCTGAGAAACCTATAAGCTAAGAATTTTTTTGTACATGAAAGGGTGGTTTTTAAAAAAGAGGTGGAGAGCTGGGTGTGGTGGTGCATGCCAGTAATCCCAGCACTTGGGAAGCTGGAGCAGAAGGATTGCTGCAAGTTCAAGGCCAGTCTAAGCTACATAGACTCTGTCTAAAAAAAATAAAAAAGGGAAAATATGGCAGAGCCTGCCTGGTTTATAAAGCCTAAAATATTTATTGTTTGGCTCTATATAGGAAAGGTATACTGATCTAATATTGTAAAAATGGTAGTTGGAGAAATAGAAAAGAGGATGAAGAAACGTATCCTGGAATTGCCTTGAAATGGGGAGTAATCTGTTAACTGTAGGTGAAATAAGTAGGATACAGTCTAAGCAGAGATGTAAAGTTATTGTGTATGCTGCACTAGGTAAGTGAGGCCAGAACATGTGATCAATAGGTTTCAGTGGGGAAAGAGACTATGTAGGATGTGGGGGTTGGGATAAATTGAAGTTGTATTGTGGAGGGCATTGACTGTCATGTAGAGTAATTTTGACATTGCTACTTAGGTTGTAAGAGTGTTGACCAAAATTAAAGACTTTTCATGATAGGTTATTATTTAGCCTAGTTTTTATTCCAGCTATGAACAGTGATTAAAAAAGAAAATGAGAAGCGTTGATTTAAACTGGAGCTTTTATAATTCATGTTAGAGAATGGCATAGTTTGAACTTTATCTGTGCTGATGATTATTAATTGAAGTAGATTTCATTTAATGAATTCAAGATACAATTTATATGTGGGAATGATATTTGATAAGTGGATATAGATTAGGGAGATGATGTCAAAGGTTTCAGAAGACAACTCTAGGTTCAGATATCAAGATTTAAGCTCCAGTTCTATTACTTTGAGCAAGTTAATTTAATCTTCCTGTTTTTATAATTCCTAATGTGAGCTAAAAGAATGGATTTGAAGCCAGATTTGATGGCATATTCCTGTATTGCCAGGTACTTGGGAGACCGAGAGAGGACTGCAAGTTGGAGGCTAGTCTGGGCAACTTAATAAAACTCTGTCTCAAAAAAGTTAAAAAGGGCTAAGGATATAGCTCAGAGGTAGATCACTCACCTAATATGCACAGTTCCCTAGGTTGAATGCTCAGTATTATGTCCCAAAAAAAGAATGGATTTGAGAAGGTAGAATGTATTTTTTTTGTATGTCATATTTGATATGAAATTATTACTTTTGTGTAGTTATCCATAAACTGATCAGATCTTCAAAACAGCTGAGGCAAAGAACCTGTACTAATGCTAATTGGACTAGATATGAGAATTATCTGAAAGATATGACAATTCTGTCTGGTAGTTGGAATTGGGTGAAGATAATGTTGCCCAAATGAAAAGAATATTAAGGAGCAGTAGGCCAAGACTGGCACCAACCAGATGAACGTTGTTCAAGGTTAGATACAGAAAAAGTGTTAGTAAAAGAAGGAAGAAAAAGAGCTATACTATCTCCCAAGGAAGAAGAGCTTGAGAATGAAACATTTAAAGTTGATACCTAGAGAGCTTCAGAGAAAATGTATGTAAACTTGATTTAAAGTCATTTAAGTTTTTAATTGTCATGTCTTTGTTGGTCATCATGTATCTTCAATATCTAGTGCATAGTAGAAATGTAATAATTTTTACAATAATGAAATTTGTTAAATTTTAAAGGTAAAATTGTGAAGAATTCTTAAGTCTTTGAACTATTTAACAGGAAAATTGGATCCTTAAAATAAGGTATTCTGTTGTTCAGATATCTAAAATGGGCCTTATGCTTTCAGCAAGCCCAGTATGAAGAGAGTGTTAATATGTTTCTAAATATATTTAGTTATAATTGTTTTATTTTTCAGACGTTCATTTGAATTTTTAGATTTGTTGTTACAAGAATGGCAGACTCATTCTTTGGAAAGGTACATATACCTCTTTTTTCTTCCTCTTTCTCTTTTTTTTTTTTCCTCTCCCCATTGTCACTGATTTTTTAGGAGCTGATGGTATTGGTTTTGGCTTTTCTCATTTTGAGTTCAATATTACTTGTACTCGTTGTTTGTCAAAGCTATGGTATTGTGTTCGTACTACATTTGCAGCTGTGATTTGTATGATTTTCTTCTTTCTATACTGGCTGAAGGTCCATTAAATAAAATGCCTTATATAAATATTCCAAATAAAATTGTACAAAAATTTTAAAATGTATCTCTAATAATTTCATTTGGAATAAGTTTCAGAACTGCAGTTAGTCATATAGTGAATGATTTAAGACAGAAGGAACTTCCTATTAGCGGATACATTTTTTAAAAAGATATATTTTGGAAAGTTTCTGTGTACCAGTTGTCAGGAGTCATAGGTCAAGTAATGTGCTGGGCATTGTCTAATGTACTCTGAGATGAAGGAAGGAAAAATGTGCAGAAGTAGATCATCATCACTGGCTATCTGTCTTGTTATTCTGAAGTTTGAAGCGTCAGAGATAACCATTTACATTGAGTATGTTGATTTCATGTTTTCATGGTAATCATTAAATTTTTTCACAGCTCATTTTGAAAAAATAGATTTTTTTTCTTTAGACATGAAATAATTCCAAGTCTTCACTTCTTTTTGGCATTGATTGTTAGATTTATATCATATCATACTCTTAGCAAATTATTTTCTACAGTGGTAGGTTAGTAAGGAACTACACAGAAAAAATTTCTCCCTTGGAGAGCTTTATTGGCTCTCGGTAAGTAATAAAAATTGGGTCCTGGGACCCCCGCACCCCAGAGGAGGCCACAGAGAGGACCATGCACCTGGGTACCAAAGCCGGGCACTGCGCGGTTTTCTGAAGAGGCAGGATGCTGATCAAGACATGGAAAAACTACATAAAGCTAGAATCTACCTCTGCTGAAGAAGGAAAAACACGAGTGGAGGGCTGGAGCCCTGCGCACTCACTGAGACTGGTTCATGCTGTACTGAGAGTGTTGTGCAGTCAGGCGATTCAAGGTCGAGCTGAAGCCATGGCCGCCTATAACGGGAATTGTTGAGTCCCGAGCCCTTGGTGGGAGGATGCAGCACAGCATGGAGTGGAGCCAAGAGGAAAAACTGCATTGATTCTCGGTGAGTGCTGGGGATTGGGTCCCGCGGCTGCTGTCGCTGGCTGGAGGACATCTTGGAGAGCCCAGCACCACAGCAGCATCACTCGGCCTTCCCTGGCTGTGAGAGGACTGGTGGAATCTGCTGGGGCTGAGCTACGCCTCTGGTTGGGAGCCAATAGCCAGGGACAAAAAGGTCACGACTCTATGACGTCCACAAGATAAAACCTAAGTCCCTGAAGGAAATTTCAGGTCGACTGACTCAGAGGCTCGAGGCTAGCCTCTACCGTCCCTGCGTGTACCTCAGAAAACAGAAAGTTGGGGAGGGCAGCAAAACCCCAGTCAGCATGCTTCGGAAAGACCCTAAGCAATAAGGAGAGGGCCAGAGACCCCCAGGACACTCCTGTCTGAAAGAAACCAGAAACATGACAAGAAATAGAAATTTTAAAAAACCTCCAGCCCCTGACCCTGGGAAAATAAGCCCAGGGGAGGTAATTACAGAAGAGAACCAGTGCAGTAATCATGCAGTATTAGACACAGCATCATCGGACATAAAGAAATACCTTTGTGACCTCATAGATGAATTTAAAACTGTACAAGTGAAGCAAGATATAAAAAGATTAATTAAAAAAATGATAAGCCCCTCCCAAGAGAACACAAATGGAAAAATGGAGGAACTCAGAAAAGGAAGAGAAACCTGTGATGAAGAATATAAACAAAATCTAGAATACATGAAACAGATCCAAAGAGATTACCAGGAACCTAGAAACTCCATTGAAAGCTAGCAAAATGCCTTGACAGAAACTAAAGTTAGCCTTTTGAAAGTTATATAACTAAGGAAAACTTCTCATGTATAGGAAAAAGAAATGATATCTACATAAATGAGGCATACAGAACTCCAGCCACCTACAACCAAAACAGATCTACACACAGATGTACAATAATCAAGATTCCAGAAATTCACAAGAACAGAATATTAAAAGCTGCCAGAGAAAAGAAGCAGATCACCTACAAAGGACAAATCATCAAAATAAAGACAGACTTATCAACACAAACTCTCAAATCAAGTAGAGCCTGGGGGAAAATAGTCCAAGCCCTGAAAGAAAATAACTTCCAACCAAGACTGACGTACCCAGAAAAACTCTCAAAATTAATGGAGAAACAAGATACGTCCAAGACAAGAAGGAACTGTGGGAGTTCATGGCCACCAGCCCAACCCTACAAAAAATACTGGAAGGACATTCCAGAGAGAGGAAAAAATACCAGGATTCCAGCAATAGTATCAGAGAGCCTCAATGAACGGGGCAGACAGTGGAATGAAGGAGTAAGGTGGACAAATTATAGCAGAACAGAATAGCAGAGACACTAAGCTATAATCTTTAATATAGATAGCCTTGATACACTAACAAAAAAGAAACAGCCAGAGTAGATTAGGAGGCAGGATCCATTGAGATGCTCTGAATAGAAAATACACTCAACCTGAAAGAGGGTTAATAAACTGAGATAAAAAGATGAGAAAACAGTGTTATATGTGACAAGAAACCAAAGAGAAATAGGGACAACTCATTCAGCAGCCACAGATAGGTTGGAAAGTTGTGACACTTTTGTGCAGTGTAGAACTACACAGCTGGAAGGAAGGAAAACCTTTGTGGCTTTAGTATGTAAAGGAGTACAGCTCAAGATTAAGCTCAGGGGTAAAAAGGTTCACCAACACTCAGATAACAGGTTGACCCCCTAGTCTAAAAACTAAAGGAGCTAGTGGGACCCAAAATATACTAAGCATCCTGAGAAGGGGAAAGATGAGGAATTGCCTAAAAAAGGAAGGCAGGGGACATTGCTAAAAGTGTTTGAGAATTTAAAAGCCACAGTAGACTTATCGCTCTGGTTAGTTTGATTATATTTTGTTCTGGTCTGTCTACTCATGAGATTTGAGGGCATTGACAGCTAACCCAAAAATAACAGGTTATACCACGGTAACTATCCTTAATTTCCTATTAACTTAAACTGAAACCCTGTATAACTTACATAGTCTTACTATGACTGATCTTATTTGAAGCTGGTTTGTTAAACCACTATTTTGCCTTGACTGATTTTATTTGAATTTGGTATGCTTGATAGTGTCAAGTCTAGGAGTAGAGGCAACTACTCTGAAGATGACAAGATGTAAAAGATATCCATTCCGGTTTGATTATTAACTGCTTTCAACTCCTACAATATCTTTAAAGTTGTGTTTTTATAAAAATAGCTATGTAATGCTATGCTTAACTATATAATGCCTGATGATGTGGACAATTCTATTGAAAATAACAAGAGAAAGCATAGTAATTCCTGTAGCTTACCTAATATTGTGGTCTTATATGTCTTTTTCATTTCATGTTTTTCTAGGAATTTGTTTTATTGTCTTGTTTTGATCTTTTTTTTCCCTAAAATACAGAAAGGATAGATATACCTGTAGAGATTCACACATGGAAAGAATTTCTAAACAGTTTACGGGAACAGGTTATATAATACATGATGTAACGAACAGATACTCTGAAGAAGAGACACTAACAAACTTAATGCTAATTCTGTAGCATTACAATATAAAATCTAGCAATACTATTATTCATTGTTCAGAGTCACATTAGTCTAGTCTCTTATGTTCAATTCCAGCATACGTAAAGATAAAGACAGCTACTTCAAAGAGAATAAGAGACATTATGGTAGTCATTGACTTCCCCAAAATCAGGTCTTGAAGACCTAAAATGCCTTCATCATCCTGTAATGATTTGATTAGTTCTATAATGTTCAGTGCATATTCAATGTGTGTGAAGATGGGGTCAAATATTTGGAAGAAAACTTAGAGACAATACGATAGACAGTGAAGATCTCCAGTGGACTTGCTTTGAAATCTGTGTTTCTTCAAATTGTTTCCTTATGAACTGTTTTGTTCTGTTTTGACATGTTTAATCTTACCCTCTTTAATATAAAAAATAAGTGTGTAGGACTGATCAACATATTACTAAGTTTTTGTTGGATCGAGCAAAAACTTTGTAGTGTCATTATTTGAATATCACTTTGTACGCTTTAATTTTGTAACTTGACCAACTATTTCTAAGATGACAATATGTAACTTATCAACTAGTGATTTCTTACTGTTTATTTTTCTGAAATTCTATATTATTACTACCCTTTTTTCTGTTTTTTCTCTTTAAATTAAAAAAAGCCTCTCTGATTCATTAAAATATTGAAGGTCAGATTATTAGAAAATCTTACAATCATAGATTTATCATCGTAATATTTTTACCCCTTTGTGATAGTTGTGGACATAGTATCATTTGTGGTAAAATACACAAATTTATACATAAATCTAAGTATTTATTTTATAGGCATGCAGCTGTCTTGGTTGAAACTATTAAGAAGGGAATTCATGATGCTGATGCTGAGGCCAGAGTAGAGGCAAGAAAGTAAGTCTGTTATGTATTTTTGTGACAGTTAAACATCCGTTAATCAGTTTTTGAAAGATACTGTATTGAGAAAATGAAAACATCAGAGATGTCCCATGTAGTATACTTGATTAGCTCTTCAGTAAAATTAACATTAATTTTGTCCATTATGTTTGTATTAGCCATTTAACACTGTGCTTCAAATTGTCATTTGTGTAGTCATCAGTATTCTTATTCCATCATAATCTTTTTACTTTTATTTTAAACAAAAGCAGCTATCATTTATTGAATATGTATTGTGTATCTGATACGGAATGAGGCACTTGGTATACATTATTTTTTAATCCTTAAAGAAATTTTGTAAAGGTTCTTTATTTCCATAGATGGCGAAAGTCTGAAGATTTGTGGGTTTCCTCAGGCCTCATGAACTATAAGTGGTACAGCCAGGTTTTTAACTGAGATCTACTTTTTTTAAAAGTCTGCAGTCAGCTAGATGTGATAGCCACACCTGCAATCCTCACACTTGGGAGGAAGCAGCAGGAAGACTGCAAGTATGAGTCTATCTTGGCAACTTAATGAAACCTTGTCATGAAGGAAGGAAGGAAGGAAGGAAGGAAGGAAGGAAGGAAGGAAGGAAGGAAGGCAGGCAGGCAGGCAGGCAGGCAGGCGGGAAGCAAGGAAGTTGGAGCATAGTTCAGTGTGAAGGCCTCAGGTTTGATTCCCAGTATCAAAGACCTTTGTTTTTCCCACTGGAACTTGTGTAATTTAGAAAGCATAATGAATGTATTAAAAACCTGTGAGTTCATCTTCATCCTTCTTAAATATGCATATTTTACTGGTAAAGTTTCATGTAAAAAAGCTATTACTTTATGTACTTTTCTTTCTTTGTTTTTCTTTTACAGGACGTATATGGGTCTTAGAAATCACTTCCCTGGGGAAGCTGAAACATTATATAATTCCCTTGAGCCACCTTATCAGAAAAGTCTTCAAACTTATTTAAAGAGTTCTGGCAGTGTAGCATCTCTTCCACAATCAGACAGATCCTCGTCTAGCTCACAAGAAAGTCTCAAGTAAGGTCATACTAGTGATAATCTCTGATGTATTCTTCTCAAGTCCCCCAAAGTTTAAATTGGATGGTTGACTCTGCTTGATTTCACCCTAAAGCCTTCAAAAAATTGGTGATTCACATTACTTTCTTTGGTTTGTTATCTCAGGAGTTAGATTACACACTAGCTTAACTATTTCTCTTTGGATAGAGTTTAATGATTCATGTATTGTTTCTTTATGTTCATGGCTGTAGAGTCTTGGAAGCACTGCTGCTCTTTTCTTCCTGTCCTTTGTATGGCTTATCAAGAGGGCAAAATGATTTAGTATCTCACTTCTCTGTAGCTCTCCTCTCACTATGACATCATTTTCTACTTAAAATCCTTATTGTTTTGGCAATAATCCTGTTCTCTGTTGCCCCAGATCTGTGAGATTGCTAAAATTTTTCATGCCTTTTCTGCTTCCTAACAGTGCCCTCTGTGTACCTTCATAAAGTAGGGCCACTAGGGAGGAGCAACTCACAAAATGTCCATTTACCAGCCTGCAGGTTTTTTTCCTCTTTGGGACACACACACACACACACACACACACACACACACACACACACACCCCCCCCAAGATTCTTGGTTGCCTTGCAACACAATGCGAAACTGGGATTAAGGTGAGGCACCTAGGGTGCAAAGTAAATAGGGTTACACACATGGCTATGTGGATGTTAAAGTTTAGTTTCTTACAAGTTTTAAAAATAAAAGCAGATAATATCTTAGGATTTCAGAAAAATTACAATAGTAATGTTGATCTATTTAAACTTCTGTTTAAATTTCTATTTGAACTTCTACCAATAGTTGTATTTTAAATTCATAATAAATTACTCATCTCAGATGAGTCTTATATTGCTTTTTTCACTTTTGCTTTTGTTTTGTCTTTATTTACTATGTTCACACTTTAAGGATCATGTGAATCACCTGAAGATCATGTTAAAATTCAGAATCTGAATCAGTAGTTTTGGGGTAGGACCTGAATATTCACTTTTTGTAGACTCCAGGGTGATGTCAGTGCTGTTTGTCAATAGACTATACTTTGAATTGCAAAGAAGATATTCCGCTCTAGTATAACTTACTTAAACATAAACTGCTCTAAACAGTGTGAACATTGAATTAGTCTGCCTAGTCTGCCTATTAGTCTGACAATAGTTATAAAAATAATATAATGTAGGGCTTTAATAACCACTGTGAAATTTGCTATTGATAATAATGTAACTTAATATCTTTCTATAGCCCGACACTAATTAATCTCTGGGAGTTTTGCTCTTCTCTTTCCATGACATTTTAAACATATCCTTTCTGGATATTTATCTATGGGCTGCAGAGTAGTGTTGTAATTAAAAATAAATAGTTTTTATAAATTAAAGTACATAGTGGGCTCTTTGAGATGGTAAGAGATGTTTTGCTAACATTCTCTAATCATAGAATTACCCTCAGCAGTAGTTTTTAACCTTGTTTTTGCTGCCTGACACAATAACAGTAATACTGGATCTGGGGAGTGTGATAATTACATGATAACTGCATGAATTTGCTAGTGGCCACAACTATTATGACTTAGGTGAGAGAGGCTTTGGTTTTGCTGAGTTGCCTGGTAATAATACCACCTTTTTTCTTAGCAAAATATCTAAAGACATGAGTGGTTTACTGTGCTAATTTAGTTCCTCTCAGTGGAGAGGAAGGCATGTGAATGAAAACAACCCAGTCTTACCCTCGAGTTCACCATCTTTATTCATTGACAGTTATTTTATTTCTTGCTTTAAAGCTAATTGACACACCACTAGTATTTGATATATACTTGAAAGCAGCTGTTCTAAAGTGATGTTTAAAAGAGAAAATTAGAAGTTTTTCAGCTGTTCAGAAAACTGCTATTGATAAATTAAGTCTTCTAAATAAAAGCACTGTTTTCTTTACCTTGCAGTCGCCCTTTTTCTTCCAAATGGTCTACAGCAAATCCATCGGCTGTGGCTGGAAGAGGTAAGTGCCTTTTTAAGTAAAAGTTATAACTTACTTATCTCTAACTAGTAGCCTTTAAACTATATTGATATGACTGGGTGGTGTGGCACATGCCTGTAAGCCCACCAGTCAGAGGCTGAGGCAGAAAAATTGTTATCAGTTTGAGGCTAGGCTGAACCGCATAGTGAAACGCTCTCTCAAAGGAAAAAAAAAAGGTACATAGATACGGTGCACAGTGAGAAAATCATTGTCATAACCCAGTGCCAGACATTTACAATACAAATACACATATATACACTATACTTGAAGTTCCATGAAGCAGTTCTCATACATATGATGCACTCTTTATTTCATGTTCTGTCTCATTCCTTGAACATATTGGTCATGAACTACTCCACTACTTACATTATTAATGGATCATGACTCAGTTTGTAAAACACCTTTTTTTTTTGTCTTTTTCGTTTTTATCGGTACCAGGGATCGAACTCACGACCGCACACTTGCAAGGAAGACGCTTATGCCACTGAGCTAAATCCCCAGCCCCTGTAAAACACCTTTTTAAAACTGAAAAAATAGATTTCAGAAATTTAATGACTTAATGTACTTTGCCTAAGAGTGGCAGAACCTCCATTAATTTCTTTAGTAGTCCTACACCAAGACTAGTTAATTGTGCCTTTTCCAGACAGTAAAGAGAAAACGCTGCTGCCATGTATTTTTCATAGAGTGCTTCATTTCCATAAATCACTCAGGAACATCACTTCCTCTGCCAAACGATTTTATGAATTTTACAGTCAAAATGAGTAATTTCTTCCAGTGGGAGAGGAAAATAAAACAGAGATACTCAAAATTGCAGATAGTGCTGGGCATGGTGGTGCATGCCTGTAATCCCAGCACCCAGGAGGTTAAGGGAAGAAGGATCCCTGTGAGTCTGAGGCCAGCCTGAACTACATAGCATGACTCTCTCAAAATGAAAAAAAGAGCGAGAAAAAAAGAGGAAGAGAGTAAGGGAAGGAAGAGAATGAGAAAACAAATTGTCCTCAAAATTTAGCTGTGTGGGGATTGAAACTAAGGCATTCTGACTTAAAAGTAACTTGTTACTGTCCTCTTGAACCTTGCTTCCTTGTTAATAATATGTTACCATGGATTATTCACTCTTGATGGTATCTTGCTTATGTAACTTTGATGCTGTTTGCAGTGACTACATCCTACAGGATGTTTTTGTCTCATCTTTCCATAGTATCGGCAGGCAGCTGCAAAGCCAGTTCGCTTCCAGGAAGCCTGCAGCGCTCGCGAAGTGACATTGATGTGAATGCTGCTGCTGGTGCCAAGGCACATCACGTTGCTGGACAGTCTGCGCGAAGTGGGCGCCTAGGTGCGGGGGCCCTGAATCCAGGTTCCTATGCATCACTTGGTAAGAAAGCAAACTCTGGGGCAACCCACTCAGGACCCTGTCTGTCTGTCTCTCAGACAAAAGCTTTCTTTCTCTCAATAAATATATTCTATTCTTAAAAAAAAAAAAAAAGAAAGCTAATTCTGGGAAAATTGTAATGTTCTTTCCTTGGTCTCAGTGAAGATAATGTAATATGCCTTAAATCATTTCTACTTCATGCTTGCTAATTAAGAATAATTTCATGTGTTAAAATACGATTCTGTCTTGGGTTCTGAGCTATATAAACTTCCTTATTTCTACTTTCTCCTCGGTCCTCTTCCTCACTAACTTGATCAGTGAAACAGTTTTTCACTCCTTGATTGCCCATAGAACTTCTGTTACTCTGCACTTTTGCCACATCATCCACTGGTCACTAAGGGAGTTTGGGAAGGGTATTGGCCTTTCTATTTTCTTTCTACTAATTGTTTCCTTAATAAGAATTTAAAACTATTGGGGCTCTAGGAGAACTCTAAAGTGCTTTTGTGTGTAATCAGAGTTGAACTATATACTAAAAACTATTTAGAGCTTGGTTTTTTATGTTTTATTGTCATTGATGTGAAAGTTTGAGCTTGGTTAACCATAGTGCTTATCTCTGTTTCATGCTTCACTCTCACCTCCTTCTTTGGTAGTCCTGGTAGAATACTAAGCAGGCAGGTCATTGGAACACAATTGCAGTTTAGTAATACCCTTGCAGCATTTAGAAGTGTTCAGAATTTTTGATTTAATAATCCATTGTTTAGGTAAGTACATCAAGAGATAAAAACAGTAGCAATATAAAGATGTTATTAGAGCCAACCTTTATATGTTCCAAAATGGAAATGATTGAATTAATTCTTATACTTAGAATTGAGTATATCCTTATACTATGCAGACATTAAAAAGTCATTTTTTCAGCCAGGCATGATGGTACACACCTGTAACCTGTAAACTAAGGCAGAAGGATTGCCTCAAACTTGAGGCTAGCCTGACCTACATAGTGAGGCCCAGTCTAAAAAAAAAAGTCATG
Organism: Cavia porcellus; assembly: GCF_034190915.1. Lineage (NCBI taxonomy): Eukaryota > Metazoa > Chordata > Mammalia > Rodentia > Caviidae > Cavia > Cavia porcellus. The sequence continues at coordinate 71,413,608 of NW_026947496.1, forward strand.
TTTCAACAAAGGTAGAATGATACAGATTAACAAACCATGTGTGGTTAAGTTCATCATTTTGTGTAATATACATAAAGGACAGGGGTATATACAAAGATGTTGACAGTGGGTTGATTAGCACTTTTGATTTTCATAAAACATTTTTTATTCAGAAACATCACATTACCAGGAATGCTATGTTATTTTAATATTTGAAAATCAGTCGACCAAGTGGTCCATATTAATAAATTAAAGGAAAAATACCTGACCATCCTAGTAGCAGCAGAAAAAGCATTTCTCGGAACCTAAGACCCTTTTGTCATAAAAATAACCAACTAAGAACAGAAAGGAACTTTCTCAGTCTAAGGAAGAGTAAAAAATTTACAGCTCACATCACACTTGACACTGAAAAAAGTACATCAAGAACAAGATAAAGATGTTCATTTTCACTTTAAAAAAATTTTTTTACTTTCACCTTTTTTATTCAACATTATCATGAAAGTTTTTGCAATTGCAGTTAGGCAAAAAAAAAGGAATAGAAGATTGGCATATTGGAAAAGAAGAAATATAATTAGCTCAGTGCAAAAAATCTTGTGCAAAAAAATTAAAATTCTGTATTTTCTAAAATTTACAGAATTTATCGTCTAAAATCCTAAGGAATCCACCAAAATAAAATTAGAGTTAATTAACTAACTCCATAAAGTTGTCAAATACAAGATCAGTTCAAGATTTTCTAAACATTCAGTGAAGAATACAAAATGAAGCAGATAAAGCATTTATACCACTATATTTAGGAATAAAACAAAAGATATTTAAGATATTTGCACTAAAAGCTGTATCTTTTAACACTGTTAAAAAAATTAAAGAAGACCTAAGTAATTGAAATGACATTTTAGGCTTATAGATTTAAAAAGTTAATACTATAAAGATGGCAAATTGATATACACAATCAGTACAGTCCATATCCAGCTCCTTTTTTATAGACATTAACAAGCAGATCCTAACATTCATTTAGAAAGGGGTCTAGAATAACTGAAATAATCTTTGAAACAACAACAAAACTGGAACACACAAGCTTTCAAATTTCAAAAGTTACTTCAGAGCTATAGTAATGAAGTCTGTAAGGTGCTGGTAGAGACCAGTGGAATAAAGAGTGTAGAAAAAACCCAAACATTCATGGTGAGTTGATTTTCAGTAAAAGTGCCAAGATCATTCAGTAGTGAAAAATTTGTCTTTTCAGCAAATGGTAATGGAACAGTAGGATGCAGAAGAATTAAGTTGGACTTCTGCCTCACACACTCAATATGGATTAAAGACCTAAATATAAGAATTAATACTGTAACACTCAAAAAGAAATAAGGATATAAATGTTTGTAACCTTGGCTGGCAGTGGTTTGTTTGATCTGATACCAAAGAAACAAGCAACCCCCAAAAGAGATAGCACAGCTCTTCCATCCACCACAGCTTGTGACATTCTGCATGGTGTGCCCAGGTTACTGCCTCCTTGACTCCAGGATTGAATCCTCTACGTGTCTCACCAGTGCTTCCAGTGCTCCACAGGTCGTTATGGCCCAAACTTTTGGGAGAGAGTGTTTACCATCTGCTCGCAACACAAAGGCAGCTGCTTTCTTGTTGCAGCCTTGTGTTTTGCAATGCCTCAATGCTTTGGGTCTAGTCAGCTGGGCCCTGGCTGTCTGGTACTCCTGCAACACTTGTAGCCCCTCCCTGCGGCTCATGGTGCCCCCAGCTGCTCTCTGTTCAGTTGACAGTTTCCTCAGCATACAGCCTGCAAATCTTCAGGAGGAAGGGGCCACCCCAGTGAATCAGCATCAGATGTGAGCAGTTTATCTGCCCATACTTTCAATATAAATGTTTATATCCTGGATTTCTGTTTGTTACCTTTTCATGGACTCTTTAATTGTTTACTAAGGTGATCATTTGAGTTTTGTATTGTTTTAGCTCAGCTATCTTTTTGTCAGTGTATTCTGTAAGCTCCCCAATTGTTTTCTTATTAAGGTCTTTACCTGTTTAGTTGTGTCATCTTTGAGCTCACCGAGTAACTTACTGATCTGGTTTTTTGGCTCCTCTTTTATCATATGTAAAATTCAGCTGTTTGGGTTTTGATTTATTCCCCATGAATGTCCCATGAATTACCTTTAGGGAAGTTCAGAAATTTTGGAGGCAGTTTTTGCCTTGTTTTCTTATATTTCTTTTTTTTAATGCTGAGAGTTGTGAGTTGATTATAGTTGCAAGAATTTGTTACTAGTATGGAATGTTTGTCTTTCAGTGATGTACTCTAGGCCTAACTAACTATTGACCTTTTCTTCTGTTCTAAGATCTGAGCACCTTTGTTAATTTAGGGAAAGGAGGATACAGGATAATTGGCTCAGCACCCAGTTCTCCAGAAATGAACACCAGTATTGTTGATGACACATAAACAAGAAATTGTCATATAAGAAAAATCAATTAATATCAATTGCAATATCAGTAAAAAGAACCACAATAATAGAATCAAAGACAAACTATTTACAGTGTAAAAACTGATATTAGCTACCACTGTACTGATTTTGGCAATAGAAAAGAGATCTGTAATTATAATATAGATACAAAGATAAGCCAACTATTGACATATCGTATGCACTAACTATAACACTTTGAGCGATAGAAAAGAATTTAACAGTAATAGCATAGAATAAACCAAAGTCTAAGGATTTAGTTTAAAAGTAATACTAGCAAAGATGGAGAATGGGAAAACAGAAAATGTAAAATTTGAAAAATAAGGGAAAATGAGAAGAGAAAAATGATATAAAAAATCTTGGTAAGGAGTAAAAAAAAATGATTAGAATTAGGTAAAAGTAGCAGAAAAGAGCAAATAAGAAAAAGAAGAAAAGAAGCGAGACAGAACAAAATAATAAGTAGAAATTTAAGAAGAAAAAAAGGAAAAAGAAACTCCAGCCTCCAAAAACCAGTGAAGAAAAAGAAAAATGGATTAAAAAAAAAAAAAGTTTTCAGAAAAGAAAAAAAAGCCTTAAACTGAAAGCGTTTTAGAGGATAGTTACTGTATAGGAGCTTAGCACTGAGGAGAGATCTGTCAGTGTTGAACTGTGTGTTGCTTAAAGCAGCTGCTTCTGATTTCTTCTCATTTCCCCTAAAGTACTGCATCCTTTGGCTGCAGAGTTATCCATGAGTGTTTTTAAATTCAGCCTTGAACTTTCTAAAGAGGAAGTACAGTGTGATATGAGCTAGTCAGCAATTTACGTCAAGGAAACCTTGATGCCTATATGTATGTGTAGTTTTGAATCTCAACAACAGGGTTTATGAAGTTAATTGAATGGAAAAGAAAATGGATAGTTTTGTTGGAATCATGGATAGAAATCAAAGTTCAGTTCATTGAAGTTGGGAAGAAAATCTACATAAAATTTTTTGTTGCATGGTCAAGAAAATGAAGAACACTTAGGAAATATCATAGGTCAAATTCAGGAACTTTCTAAACAATTGATGGAGCCGACTGTTTCAATACTTAAGTGTTAAGTGAGTAGAGAAATAAAGAAGGAGAAGAGAAGATAGTGTCCAGGTAACATTCCAGTTGAAGGGATGAGGAATGGGATGTACAGAGCAGAACTAGAGAGGTGATCTTACATGTGGAAGGACCACCTACTTCACTAATGTAGAAGGAAAGGAAATGAAAGAGGTGGTAGATTCAAGTAAGATTTTTGTGGAGGGTGAGTGTTAAGAATGTAGTAAAGGTTATGATTCTCTGTGTGAGAATTCAGAGCCAGCATTACGTGCCAAGAGGTGACCTGAAGTTGAGAAAACTCATCAGGGAAGCATAAGAGGAGAAAAACTCTTGGGCTTCCCACAATTACACATACATTTGAGAGCTATTAAAAAGACTTACAGGAATTAGACACGGCTGTATTCATGGCTTGAGTTTATTAGCACAGAAGGACGCACATCAAAACCCACAAAGAAAAAGGACTTAACAGGTAATCTGGAGGAACCTACGTGTCAAAGTTCCCTCTTGCAGTGGTGAAGTTAGGTGAATGCTCCTCCCTCTAACTGTAAAATGCAGCAACGTGTACCGTGTTTCTTCCCAAAAAGTTAGCTGAAGAGTCAGAGCTGGAGAAGAAGTGGGAGATAGTCACATAAGCTCTCTGCTTGCACAATCAACCAGATTTTACCAAAATTTCAAACTCCCAGAAGGAAAACAAGTGTTCACTATAAATCATGTTTTTCGCCTGCATATTCCTACAACTTCTCAGAGTCCTTTGGGCAGTGACTGAGGAGATAAACCATGCAGGAAACAATGTTTAGTAAAAAAAAAAAAGAAAAAAGAAAAAAGAAAAAAAAATCATGTTTTTTGCAAAACAGCTTAGGCAAATTGGTGTAGCAGAGACCAGTGTCCCTTCCCTCACTTAAAATAACCTTATTGTTTAAAAAAAAAAAAAAAAAAAACATTAAAAACTAAGTTACCAGAGACTACCTCACAGAAAGGACCTTCTTAAGAGTAGTATCAGCTCAGCGGCACAAGCATCTGCCTGGCAAGTGTGAGGTCATGAGGTTGATCCCTGGTACGTTTATATCAATCCTGCTATGTTAACTCTTAAAGATCTGCACAGACGCTTAAAAAGGCCAAGTCTGTAATAGTGCCCATATCCATGACTGCATGGTTGTGTAATTTTCTGTCAAGCAGTGGAATTAATAAAAGTAGTTGTTAATATTCAGATATTAACCAGGCATGGTGACACATGCCTGTAATCCCACCATGTGGGAGGCTGAAGCAGGAGGATTGCCATATGTTTGAGGCCAGCCTGGACTACAAAATGAATTCAGGGCCAACCTGAATTACAGAACTGGACTGTCTCAAAAACAAAAAGAAAAGATTTATCCAGACATGAGATGATAGAGGCTAAAAGTTCTAAGGAAAGATGGAGGTAAGCAAGCAACAAGGTAATAAACAGTATGTCCAGACAATTAATTTTGTCTTAAAAACATCTTTTTAAGGATTATAAAATCACTTTTTCTAATATGCTAAGTTTTCCTCTGTTTTTGCTTGCTCTTTCATCAAAGAGGATACTACTGACAAGATGGATGGTAAGAACTTCCTTTTATAATTTACTACATAGTTTTATGGCTCTTGGACTCTGTATTATATCCTTTTTCATTACTGTCTTACATTCTGAAAATATACTATAAATAGTGTATTTACCAAGAATCTTACTTTGAAAATGGCTGCATAATTCTCTAATTGAATTTTGGATTAAGTATTTTCATTTTTTTAATTGCTGAGTCTACTCAAGTAGTAGGTAACCATTTGCTTTTATTTAACACAATTATCTTAAAAATTTTACTTGCACTCTTAGAAATATGCCTTTGAATATTTGCAATTCTTATCCTCTATAATATTGGATCTGGAAGAATGAAAAGTAATCTCAGAAATCGTTTGATTCAGCACTTTAGCTTATTGAGTGTTACAGAAATATGACATTTCACAGGTTCAGATGTTTTATTTATAAAAATGAAATACAAGTTATAGATGCTGTCTTGTTAATGGTGAATTTCAGATTGACATTTAATCTTTAAGCTTTGTCATTTCTGGGGTTGAAGCTCATTGGTAGAGCAGTTCAGTACTCAGTACCAGAAAATAACAAATGTGTCTTTTTTATTTCAGTGTTCAAACAATTAACAATCTACCTGTAGTTACTTGGTTCAGTAACAAACCTGTAAATTTTTAAATCTGATCTCAGTGTATTGTTTGTATCTTACCCTTAAAAATAACTTACAATAAAATTGTACTGAAATCTTGTGCTGGGAATTTAGTTCAGCGGCATAAGCACCTGCCTGCCCAGTGTGAGATTGTGAGTTCAACCCCGGGCACCAAAAAACAAAAAAACAAACAAAAATACTGAAATCTTTAAGTCACTTTATAGATCTAGGAAAATTTGAGACATTGTTATGTTTTTCTATCAATTATTACATCAAATCTAAAGTTGAACTAATACGTGTTTTCTATTGTAATGAAATGGAAAGTTTAATCTTAAATTGGTACAGGAGTATTAATTAAATTAACTTCCCCTTTTTTGTATGATTAAAGTATTTCATTAATAAAAAACCATCATATGCCAGCCATCCAGAAATGGTTTCTTAGTTAGGACTGGTGACCCGTGCCTATAATCCTAGCACTCAGGAGGCTAAGGCAGGAGAATCACCAAGTTCCAGGCCATCCTGAACTACATAGTGAATTCAAGGTCAGCCAAAACTCTATATAGTGAGGCCCTGTCTCAAAAAACAAAAACCAACCAAAAAAGACCTAGGGATGTAGCTCAGTGCAAACAGCCTGGGTTCAATCCCAGTACTACCAAAGTGGGGAGGGGAGGACTTTCTTTCTATCAAAACCTTAGGTATTGCTTCTAACATTGATATTTCTGGAGCCTTGAGAAAATTTGTATTGTTTCCAATTAACATATTTTCTTGTTTAGATGAGAAGTAACCTATTTGAAGAGTCACATCTTTTTTCATGATGTGTATTTCCACTGATACTCAATTGTTAAAAAGTACACATAGAGACATGTACATTTTATTCCTAATGAGCAATGAGTTGTGATGTTTGTTCTCCGACTTTTTCAGTAGATTTCACTGACATCTCAGGGAATAATCATGAATGTTGAAGAAATAACTGATACCTTGGATTGATAGACCTTTGGCTTTGTATATACTTTGAAAAGTCTGCGTAATTGAAGCTTACATTCTTAATACTTCTTTTATGAGCTACCTTTGAAAATACACTGAAAATATTCCTACTCTAGAAAAGTCTGTAAAAGTCTTCATTTACAAATAAAACTATTGCAGAGTTACATCTTTCTTTCTTGAGTAGATAATTTTACTATTTCAAAATTTTGGCATTTTCTGTGCTTTAATTTCAACTCTTTACATGTCCCAAGTCAGGTATCCCAAATTTTTTCTCAGATTGAACCTTTTCAGCATTAATTTACTTCCTCTCAGGTTAAAAGTGTCACCCTGCCATCTGTTTGTGTTGGTCTTGGGAAGATGTTACAGTGTGGGCAGAATTTGTTGAAATGTTGTTTTATTTCTCTTATTTAGGAACAGCCTCTGAAGATGGTAAGAATTATGCATTTTGTTAGTAATACAAACACCTCTATATTATTATTTTCACTGGTAGAAATTAAAACTAAAACGGGCTAATTTATTTGCAAATCTTTATAATTTGCCCGTAGTGGTAACTTCTGCGTTCTATATTTGGTTGTGTTTGTTCTGTGTATCAGTTTTTTTCCCTACTTTTTCATCTTGCAGTTTCATTTCGTGTCTTGAATCATTTCATGCTGAAAAACGTATCTTGTTAACATGCTTGATAATATTTAATGTAAAGTTAGGACATAATTTCATTTTTCAGCAGTGTTATTAAAACTTCTTTTGATTTTGCATGGTTTTTTTTTTAATGTATACAAATTCATTTCTGCTTTTCAGGAGCATGTGCCATTGGTTTTTCATTTGAGTTTAAATACTTTTATTCAGTCCACTTTGAAGTGAATCTTTTATTTTTGTATCAGTTGTTAGGACATTGGTTACTCACTGAAACTGAACTTGAGATTACAGCTAAGTTGCTCATTATATTTTACTAGGTTCACCTTAAAAGTAATTGCTTGTTCCATTTAAATTTGTGCAATGGAAAATAATTCAATTTTTATATTTGTTTTGTCTGAAGGCTATTTAAGCCTTTGGCTTAAAATACTGTTTTTTTCTCTAACTTTTACATAGATGACATTTTCTTGTGTATAGAACCAAATAGGTTTAAATTGTTTTTGTCTCATAAGTACTTTGATATGTTTAAAATAGTTCTTGTTTTAAGTTTTAAATTGGAGTACTTTATAAAAACATGACCTCGGACATTGTGGTCACTAATGGCAGCTTATTTAAGCACTTTGTAATTTAAAACATTACTATCAAAATAGTTATATCTTAATTTCCTAAACAGAATGTGGATAAATTCTCCATTGCATAAATAATAATTTGATTTTTTTTTTTGTTTTACTTCTTAGTCATGAAGATACCCTACTCAAAATAAACTGTGTAAAAATGTGAAAGACCTGGAATATAGACTTGTTAGGGGCCTTCAAATTGGTAGAACACTAGAATTGCACCAATTACATTTCTGACTTTCCCTCTTTTAGTTCTGGTTTTTGTTGCTTTCTTATTTTGACTCATTCTTAAGTTTTTAACTTATTCCTAGTCTATAGTATATTAGTATGACTATATCAAGATAGCTAGAATTTTATGAATTCCTTACAAATTGTGCCTTTTAATTAAAAAAGATTCTGAGCCTTTCTTTTGAATATGTTTGGTATTGATCTGATTTGATTGGGACCATAGCTTGAGAACACCTAAGTACCTGCTAGTAATGTATTTCATCATCAATTGCTTTTATTAGTGGCCATTTACATACTTTGATAAAAAATATATTAAGGAAAGCACTAATTTTTATCTTATATGTATTTTCTCAAGTCATTTTGTAGATGAAACTGGTTAGAAGAAGAAAGTAGTAAATATATCCATATATACTTAGAATAATCTGATATAAGAAAGATTGAATATTTTGCCAGTAGGATCTCATCCTACAAATGCCTTTAGAAATAATTTTTCAGCCCAAAGGACTGTTTGGATTATTGTTTTTATGTTTAAGTTCATATGTAAAACTATAGGGTCTATTTGAGAATAATCTAAAATTTTCTGTAAACTGAAATTTTAGAATTACAACTACCAATTAAGCAACAAGGGACATACCTATATCTTAATTATGACTACTGGACTAATTAATATCAAACTAAGTATGAAAATCTTCTAGTTTGACTTTATTCTTACCCTCGAAGAAAAATTGGTTTACGGTACAACATACAAAAGACAGTATGAAGCTGGGTATGATGCTGTGTACCTGTTATACCAGTTACTTATTTGAGAGGCTGAGGCAGGAGGATTATTTTAGCCTTTGAGAGTGGGCCAGTGTAAGCAACCTAGCTAGATCTTGTCCAAAAGCAAAAAAAGCCCAGTTTTTATTTTTAAAATGTTAAGGAAAAATAGAACCTATAGGTCATAATTATATTAACTACATAATTTAGTGGTTGTTGGCAATAGTAAATTTTTCTCGCTTAAAATACTCTTACTTTTTAAAATGTTTACTTCTGTACATATTTTATTCCTCAGGCCGAATGAGAGCAAAGCTTTCAGCACCACTTCCTGGTATAGGAAATGGCAAGACAGATTCTAGAGGAAGAAGTCGAACAAAAATGGTGTCTCAGTCACAGCGTATGTACTGCTTATTAACCCCACTGTATTTGTTAATATGTTAGAATAAATATGTTGCTTGCATATTATTGTAGTAGGAGATGACCAGTGGGCAAATTTCAAAAAAGATGAGAGACATACTGAGTTCTTGTTCTGTACTTTAGGTTCATCATCACCTGACAAAAATGAAGGTATTTTTTTTTCAATGTTTTGGGTCAGTTGTTGTGCATGTTTTGAAATTTTTTGAGTGAGTGTTGTCTTGTCTTTGTGTTATTAGGGCTCCATCACTGATATCTACCACTTAGAAAGAAAAACTTCATCTGTTATACAGATTTTGCATGGAGATATTTTAAATAGCAGATATATCCTTAGCATTAAGATTTTCACATTTGACTAGGAAACTTGCAAATGTGGACAATTAATGTATTTTGCTTTTAAAAGCAAAATAATTGCCATCAGAATCTGTTTACATCTAACTAATGCTTTTCAAAGACAGATAGTATTTTTTTACCCCCCAAATCTATTCTTAGAATATTTATTTTTGGTTAACATTTTTGGAAGATACATACTGATTTATAGTGATTTAAAAAGTAAGCTGAGATGACCAATGCTCTGTATCCCTTGATACATTTAAAAGATTTATGCTTTTGCTAATTTGTTGGAAACTGAGTTCTTTGTCAAGAAAAGAAAGGAAAAAAAGCACCATTTGGGGATGTTAGGTAAAATGAATGTTCTATTTCTGTATATTCCAGAATAACAACATACACATTTATAACATTAAAAAGCAATTTGATCCCATTCCTTCTTTACCAAAAGATTTTTCAATAGCATTTATCTATAATATCAAGAATTTTTCTAAGGAAGTAATTTTGAAGGTTATTCTATATACTTGACTATTTTGGAATTGAAATTTACTTAACTGTCTTCCACTGATAATTTAAATTTTTTATTGGGATGTAGATGTTTTATTTGTGTTTTTAAGCCTGATTCCTGGAGTTTGGAGTCAGGAAAAAGCAGAGCTTGGAGAGAGTAGAGTGATAGCTATACAACTCCTGCCTAAGAGAGTCTCCTCTTTCCAGAGTTTGAATAGCTAAGCAAAATAACAAAGAAATGCCCGTCAAAAATCTTAAATATACAGAGAAATACTCAGTAAACTGATTTTCAAATTGAGGGTTATTTACAGAGTAACAAAGTCCTATAAACAAGGAATTTTCTCAGCCAAATGAAATTTCACATTCTTCCTTGATTCTATTTATATTTCTGGGATGGTTTACATATGATGCGTTAGTCTTTACAGTGCAGAATATTAGTTTCTTCTCTGTGTGTGCCTTCTCCATATGTGCACTCCAGACCAGTACCAAGAGATCACCTGTGAACTAATTAGGAACATCACCATATACTCCATAGATCTGTTGAATCCAGTAGGTAACAAGGTCACCAAGTGATTTGTGTCATAGTGACATTAAAGAGGTACTGATGTAGATCATGGACGTTGGGGCTAGGGATGTAACTCAGTTGTAGCTCACTTGCTTAGCATGTATACTGCCCTGGGTCCAGTTCAATTCTAGCACCACCAGGAATAAATCAATCAATCACATCCATATTGCCCAGGTTGGAGTCCTGGCTTCTTTAAATTAAAGTTACTTTATTTCTGTATGCTTACTTGTAAAATGAAGAACATAGTAGCATCTGCCTTGTAAGATTATTAAGAAGATTAAATGATATAATATATTTAATACAGTTAAAACAGTATCTGACTAAAAGTAAATACTCTATGTTAACGAATAATATTGTCCTCATTATTAATCAGATATCTACTGAACATTATACTGGTTTTATTTTTCCTACTGCCTTCAGTAAACAGAAGTAAGTAATGGTGAAGTTAGGGAATTTAAAGCACAAAATAAAAATAAAGAGAATAGCCAGAAACTGTCTGTGTCCAGGATTTAGGAATAAAACTTAATTGTGTGACACTAGTTGCCTTCTAAAGTAATACTAAGGCCAACCTCTTGGCAAAGGTTCATTATTTTGTTCTGTTTTGCTTTTATTTTTGTTTTTACTGTGCGTGGAACGCAGGGCTTGGCCCATGCTCAAGAAATGCTCTATATCTGAACTGTGCTCCCATCCCTTTGGCAAAGCACTCATTGGTTTTTCATGTTACTTGAGGGACCTCCTTTTGGGAACATTGTAACTTCAGAGTGCTTCACTGGAATATATAATAATTATTGTTTGTACTTGGTTCTCACCTTGAAAGCCATCCCACAATACTCCAAATCCTCTCCTAAAGTGTGAGAACGTAATGATTGATTTTTGAGCCTGGGTAGGACTTTTAAGATCAGAAAAGTGTCTCACTATAAAATCACTTAGTTTGAAGTTGTATTGGAGAGTTTTGTTTGTCTGCTTGCTAATTTGAGTGACTATATGTTGCATTCCAAATTCCTTTGTTAGAAGAAAGATATGTAATTTGTATGCAAGTTTCTTTACAACGTGTTTGCACAGAAATATTACAGTAAACTCCATCTTCACTTCATCATAAAGTAATTCATTAGGGTTTGCATGGTCTTTCTATGTGTTTTTGTATCATCACTTAGAAAAAAAAATATGTTGGATCAAAGCAGGTGTGTGCAATGGCTAACCAAATAAAGGAAAGCATACCCAGTGGAGAGACATCTAGGTTTATATTAATGAAAGAATTGTGTTCCTTTTTGTAAGTAGTTACTGATCGTGTACAGATGCTATAGCCTGTCAGAAACTTTGTTTCCCTTCCTGTCACTTGACTTTTTTTCCTGTGAGTCTTAAGTTGAAATATGTAGCTTTTTTCATCTAGTTGTTCTTCAGTTATAGGATGTTACAGTCGTTCCTTAATCTACTTTTGAATTAAATGTTTAAATAGTAAGAATCTAAACATTTAACTATTTAAAAGTTTTGGATTACTGATAATAGAAAAGCTGAAAATTTTACATTTACTTTTGCAGCTTCATTTTCATCTGCTTTGTACATGAGTGTTTGCTTTCTGTTTATTAGCTGTGAAAATTACTAAATGTACTGCTTTTGTTACAGACATCTGTGCTTTGGAATTTTTTAAGGTTTGCTTTTTTTTTTTTTTTTTTTTTTTTTTTTTTTTGCATTAGGGATTTTTTTTCCCTGTTAAAAGTGACTAAAACTTTACTTTCACCTGCCATCCATTTTTAAACTGCTCTTTCCCTTTTCATGGATTATAATCCTTACCCTAATTCTGCCTTTACACTTGTTCAGGATCACAATCTGCTAATACCATTGGTGGTAAGAATCTATAGCCTTTATGTGTGCATCTATTGTTTGATCACATATTATCATTACCAAAAATGGGTTCTATTCAGCAGAAACTTAATAGTAGTCCATCTTTCTATAATCATATTGAGACAAAAATTGCCAATTATGATTTTTCTTTGTATTACCAAAACCCTGCATTTAAAAAATTATCCAAGTTAAATCTACAGATGCAAGCATACATAATAATAAAAGGACCTTTGGTAATGCTTTGAAATAGACATCACAAGAGAAAAGAGGTGTCCAGTTTTCAAGTTCTGCTATTCTTTGTGTGCATCATAAATTTTTTCATCAACTCTGATTTTCCTAAAGTAAGTAATTAGCCTTGATTGCTCTTTACTAGGGCAAACAGCTTTGCTATTTTCTTCTAAGTTTAAATAATTCCAGTGAGTCATAGGCACTGGAATTATCAGTCTTGGTGAGGATCACAGGGTATTGGAAAAGAGAGGATAGTGATCGAAGTGACATTTACACTGCTAGTATTATTTCCTGGAAGATAGTATGAATGAATTTAAATCTATAGAGTGAGCATGCTTAAATTTCATACTCAGTAAATCAAGAGCAAACTGAGTAGCTACTCTGCTTCTAAACTGCACATTTCCTTCCTACCTGCTGAATAGACCCACATTTCAAGGAATCCTCCAGTTGTCTCCTACCAACACCTTCACATCCCCAAATATATATTGGTTTAACAGAGTACCATAACTTTATGTGCTCAGTTCATTATTTATACTTTTTATATTGTTGCAAGTTTTCCCATAAAATAATCCATTGGCCTTTCTTGCATTGTGAGTTTGTGGCATGTTGGGTATTTGGATGTTTCAGTGTGTACGTTTAGCTTAGATACTGCATGGAGAAAACAGATACCTTATAACTATCCTTAAGAATATAACTGAAGAAACCAGATTTGAAGATTCTTCGCCTGAAATGTGTAGCTTTCAAATGAACAATCATTTTAAAGAAGAGCTTCTACTCAAATAGTAAAAGTGTTAGTTTCACTGGAAATGCTGCTTTGTTTTACAATATTGCTGTTTCAAGTGGGTGATAAGTTTCATTTCGTGTCCTGGTAAAGGTTAAGAATGAAGCAGAAATCTAAATTGTACTTGGTAGGAAGATGCCAAGAAAACTTAAGTGTCACAGTTCAGCAGCCCGTGGACTACATCCAGCCTGCTTCATTAATGCGTTGCTTGTTTGACCTGTACATGATAAAAATCAGGAAATGTCAAAGCTTTTGTTTTTAAAAAATTCCAAGACTGAGCAGTATTACCTTGGGGCAAAGCTGACCAGAACTGAAATTCACTTCCCCTTAGCAAAGGGCAGATAGTTTCCTTTAGATCATGGTCCTGTTACCACTCCCTGAGCTATACTCACTACACCTTTTGTGGGGGAGTGGGGCAGGTTTGTTTGTTTTTCTTTTTAATATCCCATGTTTGGCATTTGAGTCTTTAATCCAATGTGGAAATAAATCATGATTGGGTAAAATTATACAGCCTGAACAGTGATTCTTCTGCTAGATAGAAGGTACCCAATAAAAGTAAAAGGTGGTTTCATGAAAATATATGAAGTTCAATTTTTTTGTAATGTGGCCATTCAGAATCTTAGAGTTAAATTATCCATTGGCGTTATCTAGTCCATTTTACTGTTCAGAACAGAGTGCTCTGACTAACAAGGAAACTTAACCCCTTAAAAGTTACCTCCTGCATTTCTAGTTTAAAACTGTGTTATTGGTGTTTTAAAAAAAAAACAAACCCACTTTCCTGATTTCTGTGATTTTTGTTGAGTATTTCCTATCTGCCTAATCAGCTCTCTGACTTCTTTCACCATCACTTAGTACTATTCCACAATCAGGATTTAGCCTTAAAATGTGGCCACCCACGAGCACTTTGCTATTTGAAGACAAATAGGGAAAACAAGTTCCTTTTTCAGTTAACATTGTTTTCTTAAAATACTCATTTAGAATTATTTCAGCAGTCAAACTATTTTAAGACAAAGCAAATTATCATTATTATATACTTAATAAAAATAACAGCAGTAATAGAATGAAAGAGTTCTCTCCACATCTTTATAATATTTTTCAAAGAGGTTTGTTGTTTTGTTTGTTTGGCTTAGTATTTGGGATCCAAGGACCTCATATATGTTAGGCAAGTGCTCTACCACTGAACGGTATCATTAGCCCTCATTTTTCAATATATGAAATGTATTGTCAAGTATGTTATTGCTTTGGAAACATTTTACTTATTTGTGTTTTAAAAATCAGAATATTAGTGTCATTATTGAACATAGTATCATATATTTCCCAAACTGAAAATACACTTTAGATAATTTACCATTCATTACTATAATATGATACACCCACACCGCCCAGCCTGTTACAATTGTATAGAAATTTTCCTCAGTCCATTTTCTTAAACCTAGAGCAGCTATATTTAATCATTTTTCTCAAATGTATTTCTTGACTTTTTATCCTTTGAATAAATTCTTTTGGGGTTCCTGCCTTAATATTTGTATGTGTTTAATGTTTAGCTGGCAGCCGGTCTGGGTCTCCAGGAAGAGTTCTGACCACAACAGCCCTTTCTACAGTGAGCTCCGGGGTGCAGAGAGTCCTGGTCAACTCAGCCTCAATACAGAAAAGGAGTAAGATACCACGGAGCCAAGGCTGTAGCAGAGAAGCTAGTCCCTCTAGGCTTTCAGTAGGTAAGATTTTATATGTGAGAATTGTAACCTTTTCAGGCTTTGGGAATACTGATGACTTTAGAATATAATTAGGCACTTATAAGTTAAACAATGGCTGGGGATTTAACTCAGCAGCTCAAGTGCTTGCCTGGTAAGTGTGAAGTCGTGAGTTCAATCCCCAGTAACCCCCCCACCCCACCCCCCACCCCCCGCGCCAAAAAAGATACAGGAAAAAAAAATTTAAAGAATTTAAGTATAGGTTATTGAGTAAAATCTCCATCATGTAACTTACAGCTTTTAAAAATAATAGCTAATATTTTAAAGCACAAGGTAATGTAGAACTTATAAAATATTGTACACATTTATATGTATATGTGTACCTCAATGTGTATGTAAACTGCTTATGTTTCACTTTTGTACTGTGGATCAGCTTTATTTAAATATTAATAAACTTCCATGTGTTCTTTGTATTGTTTAGAATACCTTCCGTTTCAGGTAACAAAGTTAGAATTGAAGCGACCTTAAAGAGCAAAAAGGGATTTATTCTTTAGCTGAAAAATTTAGAAGTTGTGCAGCCTTTGGGTTGTTTGATGAGCATTGTTTTCATAGATTCAAAGTTTGTCTGCTGTCTGGCTCTTTATGTATCTTCCCTTCTTCCCTCTTTTCTGTTTTACCAATTATAATATTCACTTTGTCTGCTATTACTTGATCTGTTAGTACCAGAGCAGAAATCTGTTTACTCTAAATTGGGTTTTTTTGGTACCGTAGATTGAACTCACAAGCATGCGCTTGCCAGTTAGGCATTTATGCCACTGAGCTAAATCCCCAGCCCCTCCAATTTGTTTTTAATCATTTGTTTTTCATTGTTTTAAAAGTCTTTTGTAGATTACCTATATAAAGAATATTCTCCTGCTTCTATTTTTGTTTCATCAATTTCAATCAGTATCCCAACTCTCCTGCTTTTTTCTTCACTCTCTTCCTAGGGTTATCAGCTTTGTTTTTATATTACTAAAATTTACACATACATTCTCCTCCAAATTCTCAATCAGGTCTTATGTACTTGTTCCATACATTGTTAAGTTGAAAAGCTGTAACATGTGTTGGGTTGTGAGTAAATAAATGTTGTTTGCTGCCAACACATGGAATATGCTGCGACATCATTTCTCCTCAAAGATAGCCTGAGGTTTCAATGTTAGAGATCACTTGAAGAGAATTAGATACATGCAAATGAGTTCTCTTTTTCTTATAACCCTGGTAGTTACATGAAATTATGCTACATTTTAGTTTGCTTTATATTTGAAAAGCAACTCTCCTCTATCATATAACCTTTTTTCAGCATTTGTATTTCTTTTTAAATAATGTATAAGAGAACAGTGCCTTCTCATCTCATCTTGTGTTGCTTTCCTGTCCGTGGTACCAAGTGTGGTTTGGAGTTCCGCATTTTCTGAGAATTTGCTGGTTTCTAACACTCCATGTTAATTGCTCCCTTCTTCTCAGCTGTCAGTTTTAGGGTTCCCTTTTACTACTGTCCTGGATTGGATATACTCTTCCCTGATGCCCTCTTTTTCATTTACTCTTTTGCTTTGTTTCATATACATTTCCAAGAAAACTTCCTTAGGAATTGTATGTAGGAGTTGGTTTCTGGAAGCCTTACTTGTATAAGAATGTCTTTATTCATTAGATGTCATGGACTTCTTTTAGGCCTACACACTTCAAATTAATGTGCTTAGCATAATTTTACTTCTAATACACTAAAAGCCCCTGGAATTTTCAGGCTGATTTGTTTCTTTTTGCCTTCCAGACATTATTGTTAAAATTCTTACTCCACTTTTTATCAATTCTCACTCCTGGGTTTTCTGTTAATTGCTTATTTATTTATATATTTATAGTTTAAAAATTTGTGATCATGAGAAAAAGCATAAAAAGTGAAAGCATTGGCTCATTTATTATGAATTGAAAACAAGAATGAATATTGTACACCAGATTGATATTTGACATGTATAGATTTTTTCTATATTAAAAATAATATTTTTGAGCCAGGTGAAGTGGCATACACCTGTACTCCTAACATTGGGAGGCTGAGGCAGGAGAGTCACCATGCATTTGAGGCCAGCCTGGAGTACATAATGAGTCTCTGCCTCAGAAATAATTAATTTTTACTTAAGATGCAAAAAAAAAATGATAGAAATGCATAATTCGTTCAACAGAGGGGGAAATTGAGTTTTACAGGATATGTTGTATAATATTTAAAATTTCCTTTTTTCTTCTTATTTTAGTAAAATACTGTTTTACTTTCTTAGTCTTATACAAACTAGCAGACGGACCATATTTTAAAAACTTAACTCTCTTCCTATGTGTTTCATCAAGAGTAGTTCTTTTCAAACTTTAAAAAATTTTTAATTACCAATCCGCCCTTAAGCAAAATAAAGCCAAAATTTAAAACTAATCTAAACTATGTTTTCTGTTTTCTTCCCTGCTGTGCTGGTGTTGATTTATGCCAGCTCGAAGCAGTCGCATTCCTCGACCAAGTGTGAGCCAAGGGTGCAGCCGGGAAGCCAGTCGGGAGAGCAGCAGGGACACGAGTCCTGTGCGCTCCTTCCAGCCCCTCGGTAAGTGACGGACAGGCAGCGATGAGATGCAGTCCTCTCTCCTTGAGTTTGCATCATTCAGTAACCTCAGGATGGCTAAAATTTAGCCTTCTTCTCCATCTGTATCTTTGCTCTTGTTTTCTGTCAATTTGGGGGCTGCATCAAAAGGAAATTATGTTTAGAAAATGACTTTGACCTTTCTTAAATGTGCAAATTGTATAAATGAATTGCTTTCATATTCAAATAAGTGTCTTAAAAATCTAAACTTCAGAATAGTGATTTTCTTAACAAATTTACAGAATTTGATTGGATGTTGTTTTGCACACTTAAAATCCCAGCACTTGGGAGGCTGAAGCAAAATGATTGCTGAAAGTTTGAGGCCAGCCTCGGCTACAAAGTGAATTCAAGGCCAGTCTGAGCTGCATAGCAATACGCTATCTCAAAAAGACAATCAGTTAATCAAACAAATTCAGAGAATTTAACTTTTCTTTAAATATTCACTCTCATGTGAAATGTGACCTTAATTTTGTTTAAAAAAAAACAGCTTTGTCCTATTCAGCGGAAAAAATGACTTTGCAACCTAGATCATTTAATGTAGGTTACTACAAAGAGTGTACCAGACAATATATGAACTACTTATTAATGGAAAGAGTTAACATAATTACAGTATTTTATAGTTTAACGGTCATTTCCCATCTATTAGCTTATTATATTGTGTGTTGCTGCTGTTAAATCTGTGTTCCTGATTACAGAGCTTGTATTGTAACCATAATTGTAATACTAAATTTATATCAACTATAAAAATAGTAAATGATTTTTTAAACCATTAGTATTTTTAGGACAACTGGAAAGGCATAATTTTTTACATTGAGAATTTCTAGAATGTCTTCACAATCCTTTAACATTTTAACTAAAAACTTGGCTATTCAGGAGTTTGGGATGATTAAGTAGAATACAGTGCTATTGAAATTCTTATTTCCTCTAACATGTTAGTATACAATGTCAATTAGCTAACTGCTAATTCTCTGGGCCATTGGACATAGATATATTGCAGCTCTATGCTGTACAGACCTTTTAGCTAAAGATATACTAGCTAAAAGGGTTTCAGAGGGTCTCTCACTTTCTCTTTCCCTTTGGGAAGATGCCACGATAAGAAGAATTCTTCTGTATCACTAGGACCTAGTGTGACAGATGCTTTGCCAGAGATATTTTAGCCTGTAGATTTTCTGCATATATGTATATGCATATGCACACATACATGTATGGTACATCCTCATGTATATATATTTAAAGAACTGAAAATTGACATTTATATACAATATAAATGCCATATTGATGAGTTGAAGGAGCACATATTATGGTTCAAGAATCTATATTTGATTAAGTTTATTAGTACATTTTAGGTATACACAATGATCATACTCATCGTAGGGAATTTGTACACATATATCTTATATTTTGCTTTCTCCTTTTTTTCCCAGTCCCTTCTCTTCTTCTCCTTCAAGAACATCTCTTTTAGGCCCAGATAACCTGGTTTCATATCCCAGCTCTTAAACCTTTTTATGCCTTGTTTTCCTTATCTATAAAAGAGATACTATAAATACTTTCCTTATCTGTAAACAAAGATAGTATGTATATCATAGAAGTGTTTGAAAGACTCTACAAATGAGAAAATACATGAAAAGACCCTCAAGGTGGAGTTTGACACACAAAGAACATCCAGTGACTGTTGTCTTTATTGTCCCTATGCCACTACACTTCTGCTACAGTGCCCTTCTCTCCTCTCCGCACCTGCCCCCATGCTGTTGTCACTTACACTGCAGTGGGAATGATCTCAGGTTTTCTAATGGTGTAATACCCATGTTTATATAATACTATATGAACACCATAGGGAATTACTGGAAAACATCAAGAAGAAAACAAAATACGTTTCTGTACCTTTTAAATCTATACCCCAGTCAGAGATTAGAAGAAATTTATAATCAACTACTAACAGTTTTAAAGTAAGTGTTGTTAGTAGGGTACTCTTTAAAGAAAGCCATTGATTTTTCTAGATTCATTTCAAAGGTTCTATTTTATAATTAAAGTAATGAAATTTTTATATTAAAGGAAGCAGTTTTACTGATTCTCGTAAAGCTATTTGGCCTAAAGATAACTCAGCCTTTTAGTTATATATTGTTAAAATAATAATTTTTTTGACCCCTCAGTCAATTTATAGAATTAACTTTTATAGTTCTTTTATTTGCATATAGATACTGAATAACAAAGGCAGTAGTAGATTAGCCCTGGTTCACAGGGATGGAGAGCTGCTTTCCCCGAGACTGAGTGGTCCTTGCTCCTCCTACTGTTCGGCTACATTTGCCTCCAATCTACAGTTCTTCAAATAAGCATATATGCTTATTTGGTGGAATTTTATGTTGTCTATGACTTTGAATATTGATAGTAGATGAATCCTGTAGCTTGTTATCCACTGGTATCACAGGCCATTAGTGAGGACCCTAAGAATTTCAGAAAGAAATCAGAACTGAGAAAAGTGGAACTTCTCTGAAACTTGGTGCCTCAGTTTCCATTTATTTCTGGAACTGACATTTGGGGGGAAAAGCTCACTCTATTATAAACACATGCTAGGTGTCTCAACCACAGATGAATATCGATCTCTTCAAAGATTTCCACCCAGTAGGCATTTTCAGATTTACTCAAATCATTTTTTGCCACTTTCAAAATTATGTCTGTTAGAACTAACCGTATTCTGTAGCGTATATTTTTAAATAATACTAATCACTTTTCAGGATTTATTATTATTTTTGTACAGCATTCTCTCGTCTTTCATTCAGCCCTTTATTATTTTCCTATTCATTCAGGTTTCCCTGTAATAAAGTAGTGATTTGTGTAAAAAAGTGGTTCAACTGCTCTAATTAATACATTTGAACAAGACTAACTTTTAAAATAAAATATTTTATTCAGATTTTTTTTCTTCCAGTTTATTTCTCTATGTAATCGAAAAGTTGACTTTATAGTGTTAGGAAAATCAAAATTTTAAGTTTTAAAGCACAACATATATATCTAGATTCTAAAGCAGTATATAAGGAGACACCACAAATTTTTAGGATTTTTTGTTTTGTCTTAGAATTACTGAATTTTTTTTTTTTTAAATCTTTTTCCTTTTTGTCGGTACCAGGGATCGAACTCATGACTGCCTGCTTGCAAGGCAGGCGCTTATGCTGCTAAGCTAAATCCCCAGCCCCCAAGAATTATTGAATTTTTTTATAAAGGCACTTTGGTATTTAAATAATGTATTGAATGCAGAACTTATATTCAGTGAACCATTATGAAAAATGTTTTTTTTAGCCTGATGAGGTATATTATATATAATGTGAAAGTGTGGTATGTGTACTGTTTAAGAATAAAGAACTTGAAACACTACAGATGCTGAAGCGAATCACTTATTAATAGTGTGGCTTTGATCACATAAATTAACCTTTGTGTTCTAATTTTCTGATGAGTCTTAATCTATTCAGGCAAGCCAGAGTCTGAGTACTTACAAGCTGCAAAAATATATACTCACAAATTTGGAGACCAGGGAGTCTAGGACACTAATAGATTCAGTGTTTGGTGGCAAATCTGTTTCATGGGTCACAGATTGTAGTTGTATCCTTGTGTAACAGGAGCTGCAAGGACTGTTCTGAAGTCTCCTTTATAATTACACAAAAAGGCCTCACCTACCTCCTGATACTGTACCATTGCCTTGGGGATTAGGCTTTCAATATATCAATGGGGAGTAGATACAAACATTTAGGCCTTTATAATTGAATTATAATAACTGCCTCATTGGTTGAGATTAAAGAAGATAAGATAATTATTATCTACCAGTTACCATAGTGGTTTTTTTTTTTTTACCCAGTGTTTTTCCTTTGGTTTTTTTGTTTGTTTGTTGGTTGGTTGGTTAGTTGGTTTGTTTTCATGCTTGTATTTTCAGCATTTCCTTCCATTTGAATGCTTGCTTTTTTGCTTTTATCTTCTATATTTATTTACTTACTTTACTTACTTACTTACTTACTTACTTACTTACTTATTTGTCGTCTCCTCTATCTGTCCACCGAGGGTCTAAGTTGTATCTGTGTGTCAGGAATGATCTTGCAGTGCTAATGTTCAGTTGCCACAGTTGGCAGTATTAATAGTTTTAATACCAGTATTACCTAACTCTCCTTGCCTGACAGTAGTGCTGCCACTATTCCTTGTTTCTGTGGTAATAGATGAGGTTTGTATGGTCCTGTTATTCCAGCCTCCAGACACCATTCCCGATCTACTGGAGCCCTCTATGCCCCCGATGTGTATGGGGCCTCAGGTGAAGGATGAGTACATTTTCACTATCATCTGTGCATTCATCTCAGATTTTGTTCTTTTTAGTTTTCATGGAATGTTACTCATTTTTAAAAATTGATTTGTTTTTATTTAAATTTAACTTGTTGGAGCATATATCACCTTTTTTCTTTAACTTCAAGTAATTTTTTCTACTTTAGCAACCCTACTGAGCATTTTTTCACTACCAAATAGACATTTTTCTTTCCTTTAACCTGTTATGTCATTTTTAAATATAAAATTGTTTTATGTTCTTGGTTGTGTACTTCATCTTTGTTTATATGTTTAAAAAAAAACCAAAATGGTGGATGAAGTGTTTTAATTGTAAATGATGGTATACAGAGCAGTTAAGGGAGAATTCATCTCTGGTTTGTCTTTATATATCTCAGAATGTTGGGCACATATCAGCCCCTTAACAGATACCAAGTGATCTGTCTTAATTATAGAATAAAATCAGCCTACCTTGAAGATGAGATTATAAGTGGAGCTTTTCTTACTAGTGCATTCCTGGTATGACTTCAGTGGTCTCCCAACTATTATTGGTTGGGACTGATCTTTTTTGTGGATTTCTTTGTGTTTCACCCATATGGAGAAAGTTAGTTGAACTGACAGAGCTGGATTAATTACAGGGATATAGATGTCCAGGTTGGTAGTCTGCCAAGTATACATATTTCTACCTGTGGACATGAAGAGCTATTCTTTAAATACATTTCCTATACATTGTTAATAATTTTAACTGCCTTTACCCTTTTATTTGATCAAGAACTCAGCATGCCCAGGAAATAAAATATTGCTTTTAAAATGCTTTTTCCCCATTGGTTTTTTCCCCTCTTAAGGTCCTAAAGTTTCCCAGCCTAACACTATTATTTGCCTGCCTCAAAGCTTTTTTCTTTTGATTAATTAGGTCCCGGGTATGGAATCAGCCAGTCAAGTCGACTGTCATCATCTGTCAGTGCCATGCGAGTCCTGAACACAGGTTCGGACGTGGAGGAAGCAGTTGCGGATGCCTTGGTACTTTTCTCCGTTTCCTTATTATTATCATACATGTTCCTCTTATGGAACCAGTGTGTGAGAAAGCCAGTCTACCTGTGTGGAAAGGGGTGGGAAAGTTCTGTACTGATCCAGCAAGGTAAGATATGGACAGTGTAAAGCAGGTCAGCATACTTAATTCTTGATCTTTCTACTCAGAACTTTAAGCCAGATGAGTGTCGGCTATAGTCATGTCTAATATGGTAATGTGTTTTATGTACTGTATTACACTGAATGAAAAGTGAGATAGATTGATGTACTCACATACACTTGCAGAATTATTTCAGTTAGTGTTGATTTTATTATTTGTGGTTTTTGAGCTAAGAGAAAACACAACCTCAAGGTAAATTACAATTAAGATCTTGGGGGCTGGGGATTTAGCTCAGCGGCATAAGTGCCTGCCTTACAAGCAGGCAGTCCTGAGTTCGATCCTCGGTACCGATAAAAAGGAAAAAGACAAAAAAAAAAAAAAAAAAAAAAAATTAAGATCTCAGCCTGATTATTTATGTCTGACACATTAGGCAGTGAAGTTTAAAAATGTGTTGTACAGATTTATGGTAGTTTGTCAGAAGAGTGCTAGAAATATATCACTGTTGTTTTGTTATTTATGAAACTATCAATGAAGCTGTTTTGGAATTTTGTATATAATTTATTTAGCTAATTTCCCAAGTCAGTTAGTGTGACATTTCCTCTTTCAAACTACAAGTTGTGGTATTAGTCTGATGTGTGAAGAACATGTACTCAATTAGGGGGGAGGCAGAGATGGGGGAGGGGTGCTGGGGAGCAAATCTAGGACCTCAGGAAGACTTACCCAGTTTCTTACTCCGAACTGACAGAAGGCCTCATCTTAGTTTTAAATGCAAACATATCTTATGACTTTAAAAATATATCTTAACTTGTGCTGTCATGATACAATTTTTTTGCCATAGATTTGAAAGACAAGTTCTTTTTTAAAAAATCATTTGTAATGCTATAATTTATTGGATTGTCATTACCTGTGTAGTTCTAGCAGTCATTATTGCTGAATTTTTACCTTTATTTCTGTCATTTGAATTTTTTTAATAAACTAATATAACAAAGTAGGAATTCTGTTCTCTTGGATATGGGATATATTAATCACATCCATTTATGATGATATGTAAAGGGTATTTTAAATTTACTGTTTTTTATCTCTATTCTCAAGGTATATCTGCTAGTCTTTTTAATTGGACTATTTAAAGTATATTTTCTAGTCTTTAAAATTGCATGATTTACCAGTTTACTTCTGCTTATGTAAATTTTATGAATTGAATGGAGTTATACTTGAGCTATCCCTTGTAGTATTAAAATGATGTTATTGAATTATATAGGAGTATTTCAGAAACAGAGGCTAAAATATAAATCCAAATAATTTTATTCTTTCATTATTTGCCTAGCACAGATAACAGTGTTGCAACTACCAATTTGTAAGAAAAGAATTTTCCCACTATTAAACCTATCTTGAACTTGGGTAAAATTAGAGAAATAAAATTAAATTTGAAAATAACAAAAGGATGCAAATAAGAATACTTGAGATTCTTTGGGGAAAGTGGTTATGGGAATACTTTTATAATTCAGATATATCTCTTTCCACTAAAGGATATCGATAAAATTAAAGATATAGCCTGCTAACATGAAGTTCTTTTGTAACTAAATGTTAAAAAAACACTATTTCTGGTCATGGGCAATGTTAATGCCTACTTCACTGTGCTGTTTAGCTAAATGTTCTTCATTATTTTCAATTTCTTTCTTTAAAAATTTACTGCTCTCAGCTCTTAGGAGACATGCGGACTAAGGTATAGACATTATTTTCTGACATCTTATGATAACATGACTTTTTTTCTTTATTTCATTAATTTAAGATGTGATGGTTTTCTATAAAAAAGTAGAGTAATAAAAATCCTTAGACATTTGTCTGCTTTTCTACAGTGTGGTTGTCAAGAGAGAGATACTGCCTGAATAAAGAATCTTCTGGGGTTGCTAGTTTTTTTTCAGGCCAACTACTTATACAAATGAGATGAGATCATTTCCAGTGATGTTTATTACAAACTGATTCTGGACCCTAAAACAGGAAACACACAGTGTGGCTGTTCTAAATTAAGTTGGTGTCCAGAGCAAATGAGTGCAGTGAGTGCTGGAAGCATTACAATGCTATTTTAAGTTCAAATCATACTTTTTCTGATTTTAAACTATGGAGAACCTATAGTCACTTGGGACTATTTTAAATTATTGTGTTTAATATTTTGATTGAAATATCTTTACCAGCCAAAGTCCAAATATTATATTATGTAGATTTGTTTCCAGTTCTTACAGTGCAAATCTAAATGACCCATTCTCCCTCATCATTTTTCATATGCAAGGTATAATCACCTGTTATATAAATTATAAACCTTAGATGCAAAGAAACAAAGTGAATCTGAATATGCTTTCTCATATTTATTAAAGTAGATGGTATAGATATATTGAGAAAACATGGAGGGCCCTTAAGGATCTTGCCTCCTAAAAGTAATAGCAAAACAGTTTCTCATAATTCTTTATATTTTACTTGCCTAGGAGACAGGAGGCTTGGATACAAGGGAAGAGGAAAGAGACTAGGAAAGGCAAGACAAATGAGACTTAAATGGGGGAAAGCATGTACATTTCTGATCCACTGTACAACTCTAAAAAGATAATATTTTTCTTGCTAATTTAAATTTCTAGTAAGTTTCTGTTAATTTTACATTCTAATAGTTCTTGGTTTTCCATGAAAAAGATTAAGGAAGAAAACCCACATACTTTAGTACTTCCCACCTAGGTATCTGAACTTCTAGGTAGTCTTCCTTTTCCCTGGTACCGATAAAAACGCAAAAGACCAAAAAAAAAAAAAAAAAAGAATATTTCACCTTTGACTAATTTCTGAAGTATATTTTCTGAACAAAAATCAAATGTTGATATTTTACAATTATTATAATGAACAGCGTGTTTTGTATTGATTTTAAAACAGAAGCCAGTCCTTTTGTGGTCAAGAGATACTATGAATTACCAATACCTTTTTAGCTACTGCTAATGATGTTCTTTGTATATAACAGAAAAAACCTGCTCGAAGAAGATACGACTATGGAGTACATTCAGATGATGATGCTAACAGCGATGCCTCCAGTGCTTGCTCGGAGCGTTCCTATAGTTCTCGAAATGGTAGTATTCCTACGTATATGAGACAGACGGAAGATGTGGCCGAAGTGCTCAATAGGTGTGCCAGTTCCAACTGGTCAGAGAGGAAGGAGGGCCTCCTCGGTCTGCAGAACTTGCTAAAAAATCAGAGAACATTAAGGTGAGATGCGTTGTCCTAAAATAATTATTCTCGCAGCTCAGCACTTTTCAGCTGTATTTCTTATAGTGCTTTAGAGATAATGGTATAGAAGCACAGTTTTCCTGAATTCAGAGGTTGTGTTACACTTTTGCTAAGCTTCATTCCTTTATAACTGTCTTATAACTTATTAAACCATTTTAAACTTGCTTGCTCTATTTAAAGAAACATCTTGCCTTTGTAATTTTCCCTGACTCCTTCACTGTCCTTGTCTACATAATGTTGAGTCCTTTGTGATTAATCCTCTTCAAATCATGATTTTAGGTAATTTCATAGGTTTGCGTGGTGGAAGGTAGAAGGCCACTTTCTGACTTGATACCTGTAAAGTCAGGACTTGATATATTTGCTGGGTATTTATTTTAGGAAGCATTAGAACTATGTAATTTAAAGTAAATGTTTATAACTACCTAATTATTTTCATATACACAATAACACATTTTATGACTCACTGCTATAAGTCATCTAAATATTGTCTAGGTTCATCACGAGTAGTTTAATGATAGGTTTCGTGTATCACTTCAGTGACAGACAGTAGGCCTTAGAAAGATTTTAGATCCTAAGTGGCAAAATTTAAGAAAATATCTGAACACTTAAAATAATAAAATTGATGTACTGGGACGGCTTCAAGGAAATTTTTCCTATCTTGCTATGTTACTGAATGCAATTGTGTTTCTTTTCAGAACTTTCAACCTTTGTGATAGTGTAGGTTACATCAGAATTGTTGCATTTGATACCTTTGCAGTTAGCCCTAACTAGTAAATCCCACAGCTTTCTCAATTTTATGGGCTGATATCTGTTGTCATTGTTGTTCTTATTCTTGTTGTTAAGGAAATCTAATTATATTTAAGCTTGCTTTTAAATAACTTCAACCTATACCATGATATTAATCAGCTATCTTATTATTTTTGGCAGTCGAGTTGAACTGAAAAGATTATGTGAAATTTTCACAAGAATGTTTGCTGATCCTCATGGCAAGGTATGTTTTAGTATATAAGATTATTTACTCCTACCAACCCCCAAGATAAGTAAAATAATAGCAGAAAACTGTCATTTTTATTATACTGTTGATCTAAAATTATAGTAATATTTTCAAACATAATTAAACTTAATTAGCTAATATCAAACATAACCTAGAAAGTGCTCTTTGACACTCCAAAGCAAGAGTTTTTGATAGCAAAAACTAAAGGATGAAGTTACAAGCACAGCTCTTTTTATAATTTAGTCGGGAGTGAGTGAGTATATTTTGTATTACTAAAAGTACTTTATTGTTTGTGAAGGCCATATATGAGACAAGTTTTAAAGTTTCTCCTATTTCATTGTTTTCCTCTGTGGTTATTAGAGCATTAATGTAAATATATCTTATCTTAAAAAAACAAATTTTGTAGGAAAAATTGCCATTAACCTAAAATCACAGAGTGTGATAACCATACCTAGTAATAATATAAAAGAAAAACATTTCATACATTAAAATAATGTTTAGTTTAATTTTTAATGTTGGTTTAAATATATTTAAGTACTTATGTGTAATTGGCATATACACTATTAAATTTTGGTTTACCTTGATATGTAATACTGTAACAAAAGTGTATTGTTATTCTGTTTCTAGCAATGTTTTTGGGTGCTATAAAATTTATTACATCTTTCTTTAGAACACAAGTGGATACAGGAGAATTTCTAACGTAAATGAAAGGGAGTTGTGGTGAAAAAATTATTAAAAACAAATAACTTGCATTTTACTCTTTTTGCCTTTACTTTTGCGCACATCATTTTCTCATGTTTTTTCTATTTTCATTATTCATGGCACTATTTAAATTAAAATCCAACTGATTTAAATCCACCGAGGTGCATAATTATTTAAATTGCTTATACTTTAAAACTATTTTTCAAAGACTATTCTCTATTATAAGTATATTTCATTTTATCTGAAAATAAAAAGTCCCATTAAAAGACAAAAATAAAATACTGTTGGTAAGCAACTTATTAACTAAAGTTTTTTAAAGTTTATAATTGTCAAACTGATAATGTAGATAACTACCATTTTATATTGATGCTGCTACCACTAATTGCAGCTGGAGGTCTTGCTTTTTTGATGTAAAAATGTCTGTCAATTCTAAATAAATCATCTTTAATGATTCCAGTTGCCAGTATAAATCAAGGGGCAAGATAGTTATCTGAATGAGCCTATTTTAATTAATAATATATTCAACTTTGAAAAATACAGTTATTAAATACCTTTAGTAAGTGACATAATTTATCACTGTTGAAAGGTGTAAGACCAAGGCTGAATTATTTCTTGAGGTTATAATTTTTTACTTTTTTTAGCGCAATAATGCATTTTAGTTGAATGCCTGAATATGCAGTGATAAAGAGAAACGTATTTTAAAAGATCAAATAGGAAAGCTGAGTTTGACATTGGTAAGGAACTGAAATAGAACACAATTGTTGGCTTCCCTTAATAGATGTGGAGAACCAGCTTATACTTCTACCTTGAACTATAGTCACCAAAGGTGACTTGGTTTTTCTTCTTAGGCTTTTAAGTAACATAAAATTATTATTGACCTAGCTGGTTTGTTTCTTTGTTTGAGATTTTTTTAGTCATCTCTTCAGTTCATGATCAGCTGGCTATATGGTAAAAACATGGGAAACCCTCATGGCAAAAGAAAGCTTCTCACCAGGAATTGATGATGAAGAAAGAGCCAGAGAGAAAGGGGCCAGGGGTCAGATGTAGCTCCCAAGATCCACCAGACACACACAAGTTTACTTTAGAAATCTCCTACACAGGGCTCTGGGGATTTAGCTCAGCAGCATAAGCAACTACCTTGCAAGCAGATGGTCGTGAGTTTGATCCCCGGTACCGATTAAAAAAAAAAAAGATGATCTTGGGGCTGAGGATTTAGCTCAGCGGCATAAACGCCTGCCTTGCAAGCAGGCAGTCGTGAGCTTGATCCCCGGTACCAATAAAAAAGAAAAAGAAAGAAATCTCCTACACAGCACTGCTGCCAGTAATGTTGACAATTATGATTTAACTATCACAGTGATTGTCCACTGCTGGCACTACTAATAATGTAATTTAGTGATAATAGATTGAACATATCCCTATGTTGTACTGAATTTGAAATGTAAGGATCTAATTTGTATTTTTTGCGTTATATCATGATATTATTAAGTAACAGATGTGCCCTCCCCTTTTAATGTTATCTGTAAAGTACCAACAATTCCATCTTCGGGATCATTTAACTTCTTTTCTTTTCTTTCCAAATGCAGTTGTATTCTGTAACAAAGATCAGCCAATAATTTCTGTAAATATTTATGGCTTTGTAGGCCATAATTAGTCACTGTCCTAGCTATTCAATTCTGCCATGCTAACATGAAAGCATCCACAATAGCATCCGCAATGTGTAACAAGTCAGTGTGGCTGGGTTGTAGTAAAAACTATGTTCATGAACATTAAAATTTGAATGTTCATAAAATTTTCATGTGTTACTAGTCTTCTGATTATATTTAAAATTTTAAAAACCATTCTTTAAAGTCCATAATTTGCTGGCCCCTTTTTATATGGCTCTTCGTCTCTGGCACTAATACAAGAACATGTTTAGGAGTTTGATACATCACAGCTCGTGTCACTTGTTAAAGGCCTGAAAGATAAACTTGGCTGGTCTCTCCAAGTCATACAGTTCTGCGTATTTCCATGTCCCTACCTGCTCTGTGGCTCTTGTCTGAGTGCTCAGTAACACTAGGCAGTGCTTTCAGTGTTTGCTTTTGTCCCCCATGAAAACTGTCAAATACTCTTTTACCATAAAAACCCAGCCCTGCTTATTTCCCTACTCACGTCATGCCTTGGAAGATACAGGGCTCTGAGTTTACCAACAGAGTAGAAACCATCAAACAGAAACTGGAACTGCACATCACCCCCTCTAACTTTCTGTCTTCCTTCCTTCTGAGACAGAAAGCAATCACCCTGAAACTGCATTGCTAGATATATGAATATCCTTTTTTCTGCTAATATTATCTCATCTACTTGGGTTTCCAGGAATTTCTCATAAATTTCAGTTTGCTGATTGATTTTCTCCTTTTGTTTTTCAACTTTGTTATGAATTTATTCTTTGTTCATATATATCTTTTTTTTTTTTTTTTAGTGGTACTGGGGATTGAACTTGGGACTATGTGCATGCTAGGCAAGCATTCTACCACTGAGCTGCATCCCTAGCCCAAATTTTGTTTGTTTGCTTGTTTGTCTGGGTTTTTTGAGATAGGATCTCGCTATGTAATTGAAACCATAAACTCACTAGCCCAGGCTTTCTCAGACTCATGGAGATCCTCCTACTTCAGCCTCCCAAATGTACCACCATCCCTGGCCTCAGATGTACCTGTTCTGTCATTTAAGGAATGTGGCATGGGATATGAGAAAAGATAGGTTTTTCTATTATACTTAATCCAGTCTTCCTCACACCATTTCTCTTATTCTTCTTTTCAGACACCTATAGCTGGTTTTACTAATATTAGTGTATGTAGAATGTTTCCCTAGGCCCTCTTATTCACGCTATGCCTTTTCTGAAGTTTCCTTATCTGCTTTCCTAATATTTTCCAATTACGTATTTCCAGCTTTGTTTTTCTCCTGCACTTAGTTGTATCACTGTTGCTTGCATTCATTCTACAGCATCTGTATATAGTATTTATTCCAGGCCCATCCCCCATGTAAGCTAAAATCTATATATAATGTGATCAAAAATACAATGAATGTTTAAAAACTTTTTTAAAGATTTATTACAGTGAGCAATACTCAGTCATAGTGGTACATACCTGTAGTACCAGCACTTAGGAGGCAGGGACAGGAGGATCACTGCAAGTTTGAGGCCAGCCTGGACTACATGGTGAGTTCTAGACCAGTCTGAATTACATAGCAAAAGCCCCTCTCAAAAAAAAAAATAAAAAAGCCCCAGTGAGAGGTTCACACCTATAATCCCAGCACTCAAGAAACTGAGGCAGGAGAATTGCATTGAGTTCAAGTACAACCTGGGCTACATAGTGTGTTCAAGGTCAGTCTAGATTACACAGCAAAACTCTGTCTCCAAACAAAATAAAACAAAACTTATTACATTGAAAGAGACACTGCCATTCCTCTAAAAATGCTGCTTCCCCTCCCTTTAAACACATTTATCCCATTGTTCTTGCCACTTTTTGAAGCAATTCTGTAAGTCCTCTTGTGTGTCTTTAGCTGCATTGTTATGGCTACATAGGTGTCCTGAATTGATTGAAAACATTGCCTTTCATATAAATTTTGACTTTGAAGAAGAGCCAGAAGTCACATGATGCTGGATCTGGGGAGTAATAGAGATGAGGCTTACTTTAATGTTTTTACAAGCCTGCTTTTCCACTGGATGGCATTGGCAGCAATATTCACTGTATTTTTTTAATCATATCTTATAAAGACACTAACAGAATAAGACTTGTAGAACTACTTGAGAAAATGGCAAAAACAATGAGATAAGTGTGCTTGAAGTAGGGGAGAGTGTGGGAAATTAAGGGCAATGTGTAATTTACCATGTAATTTTCAAAAATTTAAATATTAACTGTATATTTTGTACTCCTGTGTGTGCAAGTCCTTTGTGTAAAATAGTGCCATGTTTGCACATAACCCACGCACATCTTCCCACATACTTTAAATCATCTCTAGATTGCTTATAACGCCTAAGACAATGTGAATGCTTGGTGAGTAGTTTTTATTGTTTAGGAAATAGTAACAAAATATGCAAGTTTAACATAGATGCATTATGTTTAAACATTTTGATCCACAGTTGGTTGAATCCATGGCTATAGAATACACAGATACAGAGGACTGATACTATCTCAAAATAATCTTCCTTCTCCATTGTCTTCTCTTATTAGAGGATACTACCATCACTTGGTACCCAAGTGAGGAACTTGGCATTATTCTAGAAATGTTATTTGACCCTACTAACAACCTTATGTCTCTGTTTACTACTAATTTGAGGCATAATCATCTTTTTAAATTTTATTAGTACGTGTTAAAGTACATAATGATTATATTGATTCTGGAGAATTGGTACATAACACATTTAAATTTTGTTGCTGCTGTTGTTGTTTGCCAGCATCAGATTTTTAAAATTTTTTTATTAAAAGTAAAGAATGAAACCAAAAATGAATATAAGAAAATAATAAAGATCAGAAAACATAACCCTTTATCAAAATGCCAACATTAGTTTTCATATAGATTAATATTTTGACTCTTACAATTTTGTAAAAATAAAAAAGACTCAGAATAAACAACACTGATAAAAAAACAAAATTAGAACTCCAACCCCTGCCCAAACCCATGACTTACCACAAAGTTACGCCAATCATGACAAAATAGCATTGATACCAAGATAGACAAACCACCAGAGTACCAATATGAAGTCCCAAAATAGATACCTACATAACAGACACTTGATTTCTGGAAAAGATGCAAAAGCAATTAAATGGAGAAAAGATTATACTCTCAATAAATATACTGGAACACTTTGGATATCCACAGATTTTTTTTAAGTATCTATCAACTTACCATAAACACATGTTAACAGCCAGGCTAACAGACCAAAAAACATATATAACACATAAAATAATTTTACTAAATCAAGATACACTTTTATATACAAGGGCACCATCATTTTTTGTCATTGCACCCCTTTCACTTTCTACACT
This sequence comes from Cavia porcellus, assembly GCF_034190915.1. Taxonomy (NCBI): domain Eukaryota; kingdom Metazoa; phylum Chordata; class Mammalia; order Rodentia; family Caviidae; genus Cavia; species Cavia porcellus. Next base: position 71,446,908 of record NW_026947496.1, read on the forward strand.
GGATGCTTTAGTAATCTTTCTAAAAGATAAATCTTCTGTACTATCTTAAAACCCTTAAGAAAATGTAAAAAAAAAAAAAAAAAAAAAAAAAAGCTATCAGTGTTGCTTCTGTTCTTTCCTCTCAGCCCAATCTCTGTTCATTTTTCCACATGTGCCGTGTCATATTCTGTACAGCTTGAAGTGTACATCAAGGACACTTTCCTTTCTTCCTCAATTTAGCATCCTTGTGGCCTTATTCAGTTCAGCATCCTCAGGTAGCACATTTCTTTCAAGAGTGAATTAAATCACAATGAATTGGAATTTCTTCTCTGTGACTAGCTGTCCCCAAAATCTTATAGAGCAAAGCCTTGCCCTGAAACAAACAGTGTTTGCAAAAACACCTAATATAATAAGCAGTGGTCAGGTGGATTTTCCCATGTACTTCTAGGTCTAAGTCAGTATTTGAGTTTATCTGGTAACAGGTGCTGGATAGAAAGCTGACTTCGGTAATAAGTGGAAGTTGTTCTACTTTTTGCCCAAAATAATTGAGATCGTCTCTTGTCTCTAGCAGAAACAGGACACTGAGAGAACATGGTTGCAAGTAGCAGTGTATATCCCTTCCGTCAGGACCACCTGCTCCAGCCCCTAGAATTTTTTACTCTGTTTTTTTAAACAAAAAGTCTGTGACCAACTAAAATAATTAGGCATGCTGTAGAATACATTACAGATATCCCAGAAAGGAAGACTGGAAAAGAACTTTTTCTGAATACAGAAAATCCTGAAGTAGATGCAGGGTTTTCCCAGGGGTATGAATAATGTGGTTAGTAAATATAGTTTGAAAATTGAATCACTGTCTGTAATTCGATGTATACATTTTACTTCAGATATATAGTTGTCCCCTGGGATCCTTCAGGGATTGATTCCAGGGTTTTCTGTAGATACCTAGTCTCATATAAAATGAGGCAGTGTAGCATTTGCATTTAACCTGCACACATCGTCCCACTTTAAATTACTGTGTTACTTACCTATATTGCTTATAATACTTAGTGTAATATAAATGCTGTGTAAGTAGTTGTTACGGTGTATTGTTTAGGGTATCATACTGTTCAAAAAACCTATAAACAAGCAATACAGACACAGTTTCTCCACCCAAAATTTTTGGTCCATAGTTGATTAAATCTTTAGATTTGGAAACTGCAAATACAGTAGGATACCTGTCTAATATGAAAGTAGGTGACCTAACCAGGATATGTGTATGACAGTAATTTATACTATAAAACAACAGATGTAGAGCACAAAGTCTTTTAGCATTTTTATGAGAAGGCAGCACCACATAGTGATAAAGTATGGATAGTGGAACTATATTGCTTAGTTCAAATCCTGTCTCATATACTTAGTAGCAGTGCGTATCTGTAAAACAGATTTTATAGTAATATCTACCTCATAAGATTGTAATATTAAATTAGTTAATATATGTAAAACTCTTAAAACATACCAAACACTATATAAATTTTAAAACATCTTATTTAATATTTTAAAAATAAAGAGTTCAGGGCAGATTTCTTTTTTCACTACTGTGGACCCACTTTTTCTCCTGAGGTGTAAGTGCTCTCAGCAGCCAAAAGTTATCCCACATGGCCAACGTTTGACTCTGGGGAGGAACTCTTTGAATAAAGTCACCCTCATGAAGATGTATGCTAAGCATTATCAATTTAATGTCTTCTGTAACCCTACCTCTTGAACCATGCTTTGATTCCTGGCTTGCTAGGAGGTTCAGTCTAGGTGTGTCAACTAAACTGGAGCCCAGCTGTGTGCGTGCATGGGAACATCACATCACTTCTCTTAACAAGTGTTCCAGGTAGCTCAGATGCTCTTAGTCTTTGAAGCAGGAATTTATAGCACACATTTTTCCTGGGAAATATAAAACTTTGTGATATAAACAGCTAACCTTGAATAATGGTAATTATGGTCATAATTTCTTATGACCTTCATAAGAAATAATTTAACTTGGAAAATATTCCTGGGGGAAGTGGTTCTAGATCCTAAAATACTCAGGACTAAATATTGGCACTGTTCAAACATGGGAGCAAATTTCTTTTTATTCTTGGGTTCTTTCCAGAAGTCGAGCCTCAGGATTAGTAGACTCTACAGAAGACCTTCTTTCTGTTTTTTTAAGTTTTCTTGACAAGAGTGAAAAAGAAACATAGGACAATCATATGTTTTTCTCCCATACTATTCATTTAATTCTTGTTTTAAAACTTTTGAGTTTTTCATGAAACTTTTAAAAACATTTGTCACTTTTATTTTCTAAGTGTTGTTCTTCCATACAGGAACTTTGCATTGATGGCGACTAATTTGTGTGTTTTTTCTTTTTTTTCTTTTTTTCCTTTTGCATGCTGTCCCCTGTGTTGGAACTCTCAATAGAGAGTAAGTTGGTTCAATATTTGTTGGAAACCTAACTTTACTGCATGATTGTGAAATTAACCCTTTTTCTCTATTTTCTCTCCCAAAGAGTTCATGCAGTGTTGGACCCTTTGCAATCCACGAAATGCTATTTGCAGTTATGCAAACTGTCATTCTGTTTGGAGATGTGCTTTTTAATCTACTAATTAATCTAATTTGATTATGTTCTTCTGTATTTGATGACTGGCACACCTAAGACACAAAGTTTCAGAAAAGGCTATCTCAATTGTAATAGCTTAAGTATGTAATTCTTTCTTAACAAATTACTTTTGAGATACATGGGAATTATTTTTAAATCTTCAGTGAAATTAATTTATAATCCTAAAGTTTTTTTAAATTATAAAGTTTTTAAATTTATAATCCTAAAGTTTTTTAAAAATTAACATCTACCCCCCACAAGTACTTCCCACAAATTTTGTCATTCCAAAAGAGCAAATAGAATGGTTTTTACGACCTTGATTCTTAACTTTCTCTTCTAAAATTGTTATCCTTAGTATTATAGCATTATCCATTTTTCCCTTTAATTCTAGGTAAGGAAATGGGAGAATATCAACATCTGAGAGGAACTCTTTGTAGGAGGGCAATCGAGTAAGAGATAATTGTACATAATTTCCAACATATTACAGATAAAATACATTGAAAGTATATGGATATATACACATATATATAATCAGTTAGTAACACTGATCGTACATACATATTTTTAAAAAACAGTGATTCTGTTCTGTATAAGGAATACTATAAATAACATGTATATGTTATGTTTAACCAAAAGAAAGTTCTTCAGATAACAGAAGTCTTGTGGAAAGAAATAGCAATTAAGTTCTTGACAGAAGTACAAGCCTTATCTATGTAAGCATGAAAATAATCTCCCAAGAGAGGCTTGCACTAGTCCAGAAAAAGAAATGGGAGATGTCCAAAAAAATCTTACAGGGAAGAAAAAGAAGGTAATCTTGGCTAAAATGAAAGTCTTCATGCTAAGAGAAAAAATAGTTGGCTACCAATTACAGGGTAAACTTGATTGGAAGAAAATGCTTTTACTTGTTGAACAACTCTTTATTGGGGCCCTCATTCTCTGGATAACTTTGAGTTTAGATCTAGTTGGTGATACAAGACTACATAAAAATATAAACTTTATTCTCAATTACTGTATGTTCCTGATAAAAATATAACGCAGGGAAAAAATTAAATGGCACCATAAATAACTAGTCCAACTATAAATTCTAAGTGGGAAAGATCAGTGACTTTTACTTAAAGTAGTCAAGAACTTCTTGACTGAGACTTGAATGGTGAATTTTGTGGGGAGTCACATACTATATATCAATGAATGGGCAGGTGCTATAGGTCGTGGAGGAGGAGTAGGAAATTGGGAGTTATGACAAATGTGAATGGAGAGGAAAAGATAAAAAATGTGTATTATCAGATAATCCATATCTATTTTGGAAAGTTAGAACCCTATGTAAGAGTTTGAGACATTATCCTAATTAGGGGACATTTAAGGACTTTTGTTTCTGCCAAAAGAATGATATCACAATTTAATAGTGAGAAACAGAGATGTTTTGACAAATACAACCCACAGGCTATATCTACCCTGCTGCCTATTTTTTTTTTAAATTACATTCAAACATACCCATGCTGGTTTACTGATATATAGTGTCTGTGACCATGCTAGAGCCACAGGGTTGAGTAGTTGCAAATCCTTATGGAATCCTTGGACAATTCCTATCAGTTTGTTTTAGAAACGATTTAATGACTCCTGCTATAGAGCAAATGTAAAGATTAAAGTTAAGTTAGCATAGTGGTCCAGACCTAAAGTCAGAAAAGCTTGGTGCCTATAACAATAATATGATAAACAAAAGAGAGAGCTGTTTTATAGAGTCTGGGCCTCAGGATAGACTGAGGAGTTCCCTTTTATGATGAAGACAAAATCAGGATAAAGACATTTAGGCCATGAAAGGCAAATTTCTGTCAATAAAAAAGGGAAATAATAAAAGGAAAAGACTGTTAGGCTATAAGAATGCCCAAGCATTTTGAACCTAAAAAAAAAAAAAAATTACACATCACAGTTAGAAGATGAGAAGTGGGAGCGATAGGATACAAGCTAAAGAAGTAATTCATGGGCTGATGTTTTTTGCATTGTAAGCAAGGGATAGTAAGAACAGAGTAGAAGATAGAAGAGACCATAACCTTACTTTACATAGGAAGAATACAGAATAATATGACCTTTAAAATGAACAAAATTTGTTCTTCTTTGGAGAAATGATTTTTAGAATGTTACTTATAGTAGAATGCAAATTGAGAGAAAAGTCAGTGGAGAATTTTTTGTTGAAGGACTGTAGCGTCAATGGAGTAAGTCATTTAGCAACAGTGATAGATACAACTAAAAACCAAAGGAATTAAGTGTTGACCCAGCCACTGTCCATCTGTGAAATATGGATAAGTCACTTGATTTTTACTTCGCTGCTAATGCATAAAACAGACAGGTTGGCTTAGGCATTCTAATATTTGTATGTTTTTCAGAATGTATTTTCATATAGAAAAGTTTAAAATTGGAAGCCTCAGGAAGATTTGGACACATTGAAGCCAGGTTGATAGCACACATCTATAATCCCTTATACTTAGGAAACTGAGGCAGGAGGATCACAAATTCAGAGCCAGCTTGGGCAGTTTAACAAGACCCTGTTTTGAAATCCCATAGATCAGAATTTTTTGGGTTCAGTATGTAATACCACAAAAATAAGACTTGAAACAAGAGTGAAAGTGAGCCACATAATAAAAAAGAATTATGTGCCAGTAAACCAGTCTTGATTTGTAATGTTTGCCAATTTCTGAAGTGTGAATGCTCCTGTGGCTGATTTCAAGCTACCAAACACCTCACATAATTCCTGAAATCACTCCAGCACTTTACTGGACAGATAACCAATAAGAGTGAGCACCAGATTAGAAGCATGCATTTGTCATAGAAGAGATTCTTACAAAGTTCTCAATAGTATTCTGGGCTAGAGAAGACGACCAGGGACAATTTAAGCAAAGTACGGACTCACCCAAATTTGAAACCTGAGGAAAGCCACATTTTTGAAGAGTGGTTGGGGAAGAGTAGGACCAGAGTTAAAGAGATCTCCATTTTAAGAATAGAACCAAATTAAGACACTACCTGGTGACCAGAGAGTGCTAGAAAATTTAAAGTAAGCATAACTTATGCTTATATAAATACATTGCATCTTAACCAAAGTATATTTTTTAGTTTTTAACTTATTCATATGTTAACTTGGTTAAAATTCTAACAGAAAAATCTTTCATTTCTAACAGAACAGAACAAAAAAAGTTTGCATATAACTATAAAAGAAACTCAGGAAATCAAATATACATTGAAAGGCAAACTTCTCAAAGTAATTACTTTTGAAATTAAATACTTTAAAATCGGTAGATTTAATCTATTCTGAGTATTTTAATGAGATACCTCACTTATAACTATTAGCTTCTCATCACTTTAAAAATATTTTAAACTGGTAGACTTAAGTGTAAAACCCATGAATAAAAATGGACACTGGGGCTGGGGATTTAGCTCAGTGGCATAAGCACCTGTCTTGCAAGCAGGTGATCAATCCCCGGTGCTGATTTAAAAAAAAAAAAAAAAATGGACACTGATAGCTCACCATTAGGAACTTTTTAAATCACTAAAAGTTAGGTATTGACATTTTATTTTAGGTAATGTGTTATCACAGATAGATTACTTTTGGGGCAGTTTTACTGAATAGCATGTATACCAAAAAGTTTGTGACTGTTGTTGTTTTGAGAACTCTGAGGATTCTCTAACCCATTATGTCAGATAAATTTTATACTTTAAGTAGCTGTTAATACAGTCATCCCCTATTCACTCAATGCTACTATTTCAAAAAGCTGAGAGTCAGTAAAACTATGGATAGTTCCTTTCCCTAGATTTCTTATTAAATGGATCTCAGTTTAACCAGTTAAACTATGCCATCAGTGATGACATTAGGTGTGCCAGCCATTATGGCCAAAGTTTCTTTACCAAGTGATGCTGCATGGAATAGCTAATTGTTGAACTTTGCAGAAGTTGAATAACAGTTAAAATGTACTCTTGTATCACAGAGTCCAAAGAAAAGCAAGAGAGATTGTTTTTTCGCTTGGCTGCCAATTGCTGTGCCTCTGATTTTCTCTCTTCCCTTCTATTTTAGTTTTGAATTGAACATAGAGGTCAATATTTCCTCCTTTTTCTTCCTGTCTCGCCCCTTTATCAACTATAGGTATTCAGCATGTTTTTGGAGACTCTAGTAGATTTCATACAAGTTCACAAAGATGACCTTCAAGATTGGTTGTTTGTACTACTGACACAACTGCTAAAAAAAATGGGTGCTGATTTGCTTGGGTCTGTTCAGGCAAAAGTTCAAAAAGCCCTTGATGTTACAAGGTAATATTTTCTGCATATGTTTCAAGTTTACTCAGTAATTAGAATATTTAGTTACTGTATTTAAAAGTTTAGATTTTTGGGTCCTTTCAATAATTGTATAGGCAACATCTGAAAATTTGTTTTGCCCAGTCATGTGGTATATTTAATGCAGTTTCTAGATAAAGTGTATTTCTTTTGTAAAAAAAAAAAAAAAAAAAAAATTTTTTTTTTTTTTTTTGGTCTTTTTCCTTTTTATCGGTACTGGGGGTGGAACTCACGACTGCCTGCTTGCAAGGCAGGCGCTTATGCCGCTGAGCTAAATCCCCAGCCCCCTTTTGTGAAAATTTTAATGATTTGAGTAATTCAATACATTATTTTATCTTAAATAAGATATATCTAGAGTCATGCATAGTGGCATACTTCACTTAGGGCCAGTTACTTAGGAACCCAAGGAGGAGGGTTGCTTGAGGCTACCCTGCAAGCATAGCAAAACCTGTCTCAAAAAAAAAGTCTACAATCATATCTTAGCATTTTTTTTAAGATCAACTGACGATACATCTATGAGGTACGATTGAAAATTGACTTGATGTAATGTAAAAATAAAGAGTATTTTGTAAGATTTAGAAGAATATTTTCTTTCTCTTTTCAGAAGACTTTGAGCCAAGGTTATATTTCTGCTTTTCCATGTAGAGTGTCGAAGTGACTTACTTCAAATACCTGATTACTAAGTTGGAGTCTATAATTGAAATTTTAGATGTGGGGAAATGTGTCTGAGCCTATCAAACCTTTAAGTGAACATTCCTATTAGGTCAATATTTGAGGCAAGATAAACTAGTATTTACTATTCTATAGCTTCATAATTCTGTGCTGGGGAAATATGCAAATATTTATACTCTTCTAAGAATGTTTTTATTGTGTACTACACTACACAGACTCTACTACACAGATACTACTTCAAATTTTTGGATGACATTATGTTTGGGTATTAAATATCATCTTTTGCTGTGAAGTTTGTTAAATGCTTACTTGCTGGCTTAATTTTTTGTTTTCCTTTGTTCTTATTTCAGAGAATCTTTTCCAAATGATCTTCAGTTTAATATTCTAATGAGATTTACAGTTGATCAGACCCAAACACCAAGCTTGAAGGTAAAAATTTGAGGTCTTTTGAAAATACTGTAGGAATTGCTGTATTTTATTAATAAAATTATATTGATATTTGTATTTATTATGTGAGAAACAGTTCAATCAGTGGACTTTGTTTTTATAAACTTTCAGACAGTCACGCCAGCACTTCGGGACCAGCTTCACTCTTTTTGGAGCTCCAAGGTTTTTTGTTTCTGTTTTAATCTGCATTATTTCTTTCCTTAACTTTCTCTGCCATATTTCAGATAATGTTTGTATGCATCTGTATTCAGTTACTAACCTTTATAAGCCTTTTAAGCATGCACATTTTTGATTTCAAATGTTATTCAAATGCTCGACTACCCTTTGGTGAATCTTACTGGGGATACAATCTGAAAAGCATTACAGGTATGGCTGTCTAATCCTAAACTGGCAGTGCAGATTTGCTTTATAAGTAAAGTCTTACCTAATTCTATGTTTGTGATTTCCCAAAACATTTTTTTCTTAGCTGCAGCCTTAGGAGTTTTATAGGGATTTTGGGCAAAATAGCAATTTTTACCTAAGCACTCACTTGATTTCAGTGCCATTCTCCAGTTCCCCTTAATGAAAACAGTAACCTTTTTTATAATGTGTTATTTCTGGCGTGTGTAAAATCTGTAATCAGGATTAACTTTCTCAATTTTTATTTACATGCATTTTCCAGTTAATTTATGTGAAAACTAAATGAATTCTAATTTGAATTTAAAATGGTTAAATTTCATATAAAAGAAGAACAATGTTAATATTTAAGAAGAGCCCCTGGATTCTTTTCTAAAGATATTTCAAGTGAAATTAAAATCAGGGAAATAACAAGCATATGTGCTTTTTAAAGTCTTGTATTTTCTGCTCTATTCTGCACGAAATCTACTTCCACAGCATTAACTGCTCAAGATTGATTTTTTTTCCTTTCCATTTCTGAATGCAATTGTACCTCAAAATCACAATTTGTTTCTTACCAGCATGTTACCCTCAACATATAGTTATTTTCTTAGAGCTACTTTATGAAAGGGGTTTTTCCACGTTTTTATTTTGAAAAGTGATATGCAAAAGGAGAATACTTTACTTGATATTATGGATAAATATTTTTAAACTCATATCCGAGTTATTGTGGTAGGCATTATTGGGAATCCAAAACTAACAGTTATCATTATTATCTATAATATATGGTAAACTATATGTTATAATAAAGGATATGATATAGGTATTTAGGGTGTTGAACATATTTAGAGAGAGATTTCATAGGCCAGTATAAATAAAGACCTAAACCAGCTTAAGAAATAACAGTAAGAGGTGAGTTGAGGAACAAAGTTGCTGAAGACGTGAAGAGAAAGACAAGAAGAATAGTGAAATGGACAACAGACAAATTGCAATTAGCTTTCCTTTTGGCTAACAGTATACTAGAAACTGAAATCATAGACTTTTTCTAATAGCTTAAATTATTTATAAATACATATTTAATATAAGTATAGGTGCAGTAATACAGCCCTAGGGGAAAAATCACCCTTCAACCCTTAAATTGATATTTTAGAGTAGCAGCCCTATCTTATGCCAAAAATAAAAGCAACTTGCAAGTAGGTAGAGTTAAGTTTTAAAAACTTACGTTTTAGAAAAACACAGCTCAAATATAAGATGTAAAACCTTACTGAAAAAAAGGTTAATCCTTCAGAGCCTGCCATGATGATGCATAACTGTAATCCTAGCACTCTGGAAGCTGAGGCAGGAGGATTGCAGTGAGGTGGAGGCCAGCCTGAGCTACATAGTGAACTCAGAGGCCAGCCTAAACTACACAGCAAGACCGTGCTGCCAAAAAAAAAGTGTTTGTATAATAATGTATCTCTCATAGATTTTCATGTGATTAAATGTCAAAAAGCAAACAGTGGATAAAATAGTACAAGCTGATTTCATTTTAATTACTAATATTTTTAAATGTTTTTATCAAACTTTTTCTGAGTTCCACAAATATTGAAGAATTACCCATAACTTAGCAACTATATTGTTTTACATATTTTCATTATTAAAATTATAGACTATGCACCTGTAGTCCCAGTACTTGGGAAGCTGAGGCAGAAGGATCATTGTGAGTTCAAGACCAGCCTGAGCTACAAAGTGAGCTGAAGGCCAATCTAAACTGCATAGCAAGATCTTGTCTCAAAAAGACAAATAATAAAAATAAACTATGTAAAAATAGACTTTGTAACATACCTATTACAGTAAACATAACTATTCTATGAGAACTTTTCAAAACTTCTCAAGACCATGAATCACCAAGGCACTGCACTAATTGGATATCACAGAGTGCAAGTTGTTTTGAAAGAGTCACCTTTCATCTGTTTGCTGTGACAAGATAACATGGCTTCAAGAATCCAGCATACGATATTACGTGCCACTGTAATTTAGTTGGACTACTACCTCAAAACCAACATACATTTCTTGTGGCTGATAGGTTAAGTTTTGCTTATTGCCGTACCTTTATTTAAAGTTATAATTTTTAATTGGCAAAAATTATATATATTTATGGTATACAGCATGTTTTGTTATATATGTACAATGTAGAGTAACTATATCAAGCTATTTAATACTTGCATTCCTTACATATTTTTGTGGTAAGAAGACTGAAAATGTACTCAATGATTTTCAAATATGCAATATGCATATTGGTATTATCTGAAGATACTATGATGGCCAGTAGACCTTCAAACTTACTGTTCTTGTGCCTTCAATATAATTTCCCAATCTCCCAGCTTCTTCTGACCACTATTTTATTTTGTTTCTGTGAATGTCTTTTTTCCTACTATCCATATAAGTGAGACCATGCAAGATTTGTCTTTGTTTACCTAGTTTTGTTCACTCATAAATAACAGGATTTCCTTTAATAAGACTGAATAGTATGATATTATTTATTTATATATATTTTTTCTTTGTCTATTCAGCCATTGATGGATCTTAAGCCAGTTCCATATCTTGGTTATTATTGAATAATGCTGCCAATGAACATGGGGGAGTTCATCTCTTCAACATAGTATTTTCATACCTGTTTTTGTTTCTCCATTCTTTTACTAATGTTTATTTTTTAAGTAATGATTGTTTATAGTACATAATGATTATATTCTTGTCAGGGAATTGTACGTGTATATAACAGATCTTAATTCTTTTTTCATACTCTTCTCTCCTTTCTCCCCTCTCCCTTTATCTGTTACCCTTCCCTTTAGCAAAAGATGTCTCTGTATTTCCTGTTAACTCTTTCATTTTGCTCTTTAATTCTTTATGCCTTGAGTTTCTATGTAAGAGAAACCATACAGTATTTAATCTTGTACATCTGATTGCTTCACTTAACATTATGGTCTCAAGGTATATTCATTTTCCTAAAATGATTTATTCTTTATAGCGGAGTATAAGTGCCATTGAGTATAATTACCACATTTTCTTTTATCTGTTGACTTGTTTGTGAGTATAGAGGCCGCTTCCAAGATTTAGATATTGTAATTTTGGTACTATAGACATGAGTATGTGTGTATCATTGTATTATATGTATCTAACCTCTTTCAGGAAGATAGTGTTATAGTTTGTGTCTGCTTGTCCCCACAAAGCTTCGAGCAGTCATGGGGGTGGGCTTTTAGGGTTTGTGGTTGATTCATAGTCCAGTGCTGGTATTATGAGTGTGAGTGCCACACCTGCCTTGGGGCAGGTAGCCTGTATACCACATGAGGGAGGGGAAAAGACTTGCTCTCTCCTCCCCTTTTGCTCTTGTTGCTTTTGCTGTCTTCTGCTACCATGAACAGTTGCCCTTTGCTACACCATTCTGCCTTGGAGCCAGCTGATTATGAACTGAAACCTTACAAACTGAGCTAAATAAACCCTTCCTTTCTTAAGTTAGGGCATCAGGTATTTTGTCTCAGCAACGAGAGGAAGACAACCAAGACAGTTACCTGAAAGGTGAATAGCTAGATCAAATGGATTTTCTAGTCATAGTTTTCTGAAGAATCTCAGTACTGATTTCCACGGTGGTGGTACTAGTTTACTTCTCACCAGCATTGTAGAAGGGTTCCTTTTTCCCCTATAGCCACTTCAGGATTTGTTATTATTTGATTTCTTGATGATAGCCATTCTTTCTGGAATGAGATACAATCTCAATATTGTTTTAATTTGCATTTCTTTAATGATTAGAGATGTTGAACATTTTATCATGTATTCATTGGCCATTTGTATTTCATGTGGAAAGTATCTATTCATTTCACTTGCCCATTTTTTGATTGAGTCTTTTATTTTGGGAAGTCTAATTTTTTTTTTATAGTTCTTTAGATTTTTCTAGCTATTAGTGCTCTGTCCAAGGAATAGTTGGCAAATTTTTCCCATTGGGTAGGTTGTCTCTTTACTCTGTTGTTTCCTTTGCTATTCATGAGGTTTTTAATTTGATGTGATCACATTTATTGATTCTTGGTGCTATTTCTTGTGCCGTTGTGATTTTGTTCAGAAAGTACTTGCCTGTGTCTATGACTCCAAGAGTGTTAGCTATTCTGTCTTCAAGCAGATTGTTTCTATTTTAACATTTAGATCCATTTAATCCATTTCAATTTTAGTTTAGAACATAGTGAAATGTTCTAGCATAGTGAAATGTTCATAGTGAAATGAATCTAGCTTTAATCTTTCTGCACATAGCCAATTTTCTCAACATTATTTGTTAAAGAGGCTGTCTTTTATCTAGCATATATTTTTTGCTTCCTTTGTTAAAGATCATAGTACTGTAGTTTTCATTAAAGAGATCTTTGGCTTTCTTGGTTAGATTAATTCCCAAGTATTTCATTACTCTTGATTATATTTTAAATGCTAAGATTTTCTTAGTTTCTTTCCCAGTGACTTCATCATAGCTGTGTAGGAACACTATTGATTTTCACGTGTTGATTTCTGATATGCTACTAAATTTGGTTATTAATTCTAGGTGTCTTATGGTGGAGTTATTTTTGACCCTCTACATAAAAGATCATATAGTCCGCAAGTAATTTGACTTTGTTCTCTTACTTGATTGTTCTAATGTTTCAAGGACTATACTGAACAGTATAGTGTGGCATTGATGGTGGGCATCCTCCTCTTGTTCTTAATTTTAGAGAGAAAACTTTGAGTTTTTGTATTTAATTTAGTCTGTGTATTTAATATGTTTGTCATAAATGGCTTTTATCAGGTTGAGATGAGGTCCATGTATACTGTTTTCTTTAGCCTTTGACTATCAGTGAGTGTTGGATTTTGTTAATGGCTTTTTGTGTGTCTGTTGAAATGATTATGTGGTTTGTGTTTTTGCTTCTCTTTATGTGATATATTATATTTGTTGATTTACATATGTCAAATCACCCTTTCATCCTTGGAATAAGCCTACCAGATCATGATGTGTGCTCTCTTTATTTGTTGCATTCTGTTTGCCAGTATCTTGTGGAAGATTCTTATATCTATGTTCTTACAAGAAATTGGCCTGTAGCTTTATTTTCCTTGGGTCTTTGTATGGCTTTGGAATCAGGGTAATACTAGCTTCCAGGAATAACTTTGGGGTACTCCTTTCCTTTTGATATCATTTAAGGAATTTGAAGAGTATTAGCAATAGCTTTTTGCTGACGTTCTTATAGAATTCAGCAGATACTAGGCTTTTCTTAATTGGTAGGATTTTTTTTTTTTCCCTACTTCACTTTCATTGGATGATAGAGGAATTTTCAGTTTTGGTAATTCTTATGTATCTAAGAATCTATCCATTTCTTAAATCTCCAATCTATTGGAATACAGGTTTTTAAAAACTTACTAATAATCTGGTGTCTGGTGTGATTTGAATAAAATTTTTTTGTTAAGCTTGACTTAAAAGTTTGTATTGTTTCAAAGAACCAGCTCTTAATTGTGTTTTTAATCTCAATTTTATTAATTTCTGCTCAATCTTTATAATTTCCTTCCTTGTATTACCTTTAGTTATGGATTATTCTTACTTTTTTAGGGTCTTGAGGTTCATTAGGTTATTTATTTGCGCTTCCTCTATCTTTCTGATATGGTATTCACAGCTATAAACTTCCCTCGGGGTTGCTTTCATTGTGTCTCATAGGTTCTGGTATGTTATGTTACATTGCATTATTGTTTGATTCTAGATACTAATTTCCTGGATTTCTTCTGCGACCCTCTTTGTTAGTCAATAGTATATTATTTAGTTTCTATGTATTTGCACAATTTTTATGACTACTTCTTCCATAAATTTTTAGTTTTATTGCACTGTGATCTGATGATCGTATCTAATATGCATGGGATAGTTTCCCTACTTTTGCATTTACGTAACTGGTTTTTTGTTTTTTGGTTTTTTTGGTACTAAGTATCAAACTCACAATCTCCTGCTTGTCAGACAGGCACTTACGTCACTCAGCTAAATCTCCGGTCCTATTTAAACATTCTTTTTTTTTTTTTTTCCTTACTTAAACATTCTTAATGAGATACTGTGTAGTCTTTTTTAAAGAAAGTTCCATGGGCTAGTGAGAATAGTGTATATTCTGTTGTTATTGGGTGGAACACTGTAGATATCCATTAAGTCCATTTGTTCAAAGGTTTAGTTCAACTCTGGTATTTCTTTGTTGATATTTTATCTAGTTGATTTGCCTATTTGTGACAATGAGGTGTTGGAAGTCCCCCCCCCCATTGTAATTCTGTTGATGTTTATCTGATCTTTTACATCCTTAGAATTCATTATGTGAAGTTGAACGTGCCAGCATTTAACACATACATACTTTTAATTGTTACCTCTTCCTGTTAATTGTTTTAGCTTACAATCTACTTTGTTTAAAAATAGGATAGCTACTTGTGCTTGTTTTGGGGTTCTCTTTGCATAGAATATTGTTTTAATTTTTAGGCTGTGAATTTGTTTTTGTATTAAATGTGTTTCTTGTAGACAGCATGCTGTTGGATTTTGTTGTCTTTAAATGCAGGAACTGAAACCTTTCATATGGAGAGTTATTACTGAAAGATACTGACTGATTCCTCTGTCATTGCATTATTTTTGTACTGCTTTTCTCCTTTTTTCCTTTCTACTTAACTCCTCACCTGCCTGGTACCTGTGAGACTGTTAGGTGTCGTTGACCTCGTTGCCTCTTTTTTTGAGTTACAGATCTTTATTTAAAAACCTGATCTACCAATTTAGCATGTTCAGCCAACTTGGGGAGCTGAAGCTTTCACAGGCTTCACAATCTTTTGCTAGGTGCTGCTTTTGTGGGAGACTTAGCAGCAGCCCTTAAAGTCTTTTTAGATGCTTGCTTAGCCTTTTTTGATTTCTTGGCAGCTCTGATTGCTTTTCTCTTTGGACCTTTCTAACTTGTGGTTTCTGATTCCTCTTGACCATTGTATCAGCAAGAGAGTCACCAATGATAGCCTCTGGAATTTGACTGCTCATCTCATTCTTTTCTTTTGAATTTCTTCCAACTGTCCCTTTTCATGCTTTCTTTTTAGAAGACAGTCCAATTTATCTGCCAAGAATTTCTCTTGGACAGGAATGGAGACTCACATTTTGCGTTAAGAAACTGAAAAACCTTCCTATCATTCCTGACGTTGTGCCTCCCATATTCTGGGTATATCTCATATCCGCTAAAACTGCTCAGCTTGACCTTCAAAGCAACAGCCAGCAGTCAAGAGGGAAGATGGCGAAGAGCTCTTTGCCTCTTTACAGTATATCCTTGAGAATTTTTTTAGAGTGTTAGTTTGGTGCTCTTGAACTTCTTATGGTGCTCTTTTTTAGGAAAGACCTTATTTTTCCATCAGTTTTGAAAGAGTTTTTTAGGATACATCAGTCTGAGTTAGAAGTTGTTTCCTTTTAGTGCTTAAAATACCTCAGTCCAGGCTTTCCTGGCCTTTATGCTTTGTCTTGATAAGTGTACCATAATTATAATGGACTTTCCTCTGTGAGTGATTTATTGCTTTTCTCTAACAACTTTTAAGATTCTGTTTTAGTGTTGGACTTCTGTGATTTTGACTGTTACGTGTCATGGAGAGGTTCTTCTCTGCTCTATTTGGGATTCTATATGCCCACTTAACCTGTAAGTTAAGTTCTTTTCCCATGTTTGAAAAGCTTTCTGCTGTTATGTCAGTAAAAACCTCTTCTCATTTTTCACCAACTGCAATTAACCTTAGATTAATTGTTGGGTCATGTAACAGCTTTTGAGTGCATTTTTCATGGTTTTTGTTTTTAAGTTGTCTTTGAGTACATGGACACCTATATCAGCTTTATTTTATAGTTCTGACACTCTGTTCTCACACTGGTCACTTCTGCTGCCCATGCATTCAATAGAATGTTTAAAACCTGGAATTCTTTTTTTTTTTTTTAAATTTTATTTAAGGAGAAAAAAAAACACAGAAAAAGGGTACAAGTTACACAGAATTTCAGAAAAAATAAACAGTAGGAAATCACTAGTTAATTACATATTGTCATCTTAGAAATAGTTGTTCAAGTTACAAAATTAAAGCATATAGAGGGGACTTTCAAACAATAAAACTGCAAACAGTTTTGTTCAATGATCCAACAAACTCAGTAATATGGTTATGATGTCTTGTTTTCTCCAAAATGGCTGTTCCTACCATCTAACCTTCTCTGCTTCATTTCTGCTGAGCTTTTTTTCTGTCACTAGTTGTCAGTTTGTCCTCTTCATTTCGCTTTCTGCTCCATTCATTGTGACCTCTCTGCCACTGTTTCTGGAATCTTGGTATTTTTCATTTTTAGAATATCCTGCAGTAATCTCTGTAGAGTTGAATTGGTGCTTGCAAATTCCCCTAGTTCCTCTTTATCCTGGAAGCACCTTGTTTTTCCATCAATTTCTAGGGACAGTTGTGCAGGATATATCAATCTTGGCTGGAGATTATTGTCTTTCAAAGCTTGAATTATTTCCCCCCACGTTCTTCGTGATTTGATGGTTTGTGCCGAGAAGTCTGCTGTTATTCTGATGGGTGTTCCCTTGTAAGTGATCTGTTTCTTGTCTCTGAGGGCTTTTAATATTCTGTTCTTATATTGGATTTCTGGAATTTTGATTATTATATGCCTGGGTGTAGCTCTGTTTGGGTTGTAGGTGGCTGGGGTTCTGTATGCCTCATACAACTGAGTATCTTTACCTTTTGCTAAATTAGGGAAATTCTCCTAGATTATTTCTGTGAATAGCTTTTGTAGTTCATTTGTTTGAGTCCCTACTTCTTCTTTTATGTTCTTAATTCTTAAGTTATAGATCCTCTTATCATCTTCTAGTCTTTGTATTATTGCTGTTTGTTTTCTTGTTATTTTTAAGAAGTTTTTCATTTCATGCTCCCACCTTACAAATCTGTCCTCCAGTTCAGATAATCTATCCTTAGTTTCTTTTAAGCTGTTATGTCAGCTTTCCATAGAGTTTTTAGTTTCCTGGTAATCTCTGTGAACCTGCTTCACGTATTCTATGTTTTCTCTATTTTTCTCCATCAAACAATTCTCCCCTTTTTTTTCTGTTCTTCCATTCCACCATCTGTTTTTTCTTGGGCAGTGCTTAGCATTTCTCTAACTGTTCTACTTATTTCTTGCTTTATTTCATTAAATACTTCATTTTTGAACTTGTCTATGAGGCTCCGGAGATACCGCTTTATGTCTATAGGTGCTGTATCTGATATTGCATGTTTTCTGTCTTCATTCTCTTTTGCATTTACCTTTCCTGGATCAGTGTTCTCAGGATTGGGGACTGAGGACCCTTTCTTGTTGCTCCCTTTTCCCATACTTTTTGTTCCTTCCATACAAGCGTCTGTAGGAGGCCCAGTTTTTTTTTTTTTTTCCTCTTTGTCTGTTACAGTTTGTTTGAATCCGCCAGCTAGGTGTTCCCGCCCACTGCAGTGTACTAGGGAGACACAGACCTGGGCAGCCTCTGCTGGGCCCGCCCCTCCAGGTCAACCTACTGAATGCTTCACTGCTAGGGTGCACCGGCAGGCGCAGGGACCTGATTTGGGCTAGCCTACTGGATCATAGTCCGTGGCGTCACCAGGCTAAACACTCCCTACCACTCCCGCTTGAGAGGGGAATATGCTACTAAAGTCACTGCAGGGCCCTGTTCCGGCTAGTCTTCCCATTCCCAGAATGTCCTCTGTTGGAGCCTCCTAGTCTATGAAAGGGTCCCCCTTTCTCTCACTCACTGCAGGTCAATGCAGGGCTCCCTACCAGTCCCACTCTCAACGCCGTTTGGTTCTCCAATTCCAGCTCTCAGACCTTTCGCGCGTCTCTCTCCCTGCTGTGCGGATTGGGATGCAGTAGCAGCAGCAGGAAGTTCAAATCGCGGCTTCCAATGGCACGGATCCAGCTTCCGCACTGAGATTTTATCTGTTCCTGTTATAGCATCAGGATTGCATTTCCAGTTGGTTTCTCTCAGCTTAGTTCGTTCCTGGGTTGGCAGGGTACATCTCCCCTCACGTAGGACTCCTCACATGGCACCGCTCCTGGATTCTAAGCTGGTAATCTCAGAAAGCCTCCGTGGCTGCTGTTATTTGTCTGCTATGTTCTCCCGGAAGTCAAAACCTGGATTTCTATTTGATACCTTTTCATGGTCTCCATTACTTTGCTCAACTGGCCTTTCATGTTTTGTATCATTTTGTTTAACTCAGCTATCTCTTTATGTCTTTTGTATAATTGCTGATGGTTTTGTTTTGTTTAGACCATTATTTGTTTAGTTATATCTTCTTGTGCCCACCAAGCATGTTAGTGATCTATTTTTTAATCTCTTCTTTTGTCACTTCAACTAATTTGATGTGGCTCTTGATTTCCTCATCCTGGATGCTTCATGGATGAGTTTCGGGGTGGTATGGAGTTTTTCAAGGCATTTTTTTACCTTGTCTTTTTCTCTCTTCCCTGCTGCCCCACCCTCTCTCTGTGTTGAAGTTTGTGAGCTTGTTATACTAGAAAGACTTTGTTACTAAGGAGACATTATAAATGTCTGCTTTTCAGTGATGCCCTCTAGGCATGAGTAACTATTGACCTTTTCTTCTGTCCCAGGATCCAGCCACCTGAATTTATTTGGAGGCAGGGAAGGAGCTGCAACTTATTTGTCCCAGTACCCAGATATCTTGGAATAGGCGGTAGTTCTGTTAATGAAAGGCAATCCAGATACTGGCTTTCAGAGAAAACGAATAACTACTACTATACCATCCTAATACCCTGACACTTTTGACAGTAGCAACAAAACAGCCACAGTAATAGCATCAAATGCCTGGCAACTGCGAGGTCATGAGTTTAATCCCTGGTACCATCCAAAAAAAAAAATTTAAAAAAAAATATATGTATTTTATCAGAGTCAAATAGATATTGACATTTCATAAAAACCAGTAATGTACCATCCTTAACCTTAGAAAAAAGATCCATAGTTATAATATAAACACTAATACAAGCCAGATATTGACATACACATCTACTAAATGTAACAACTGTACCTCCACTAACAGTAGAACAATATTCAATAGTAATAGCATAGAGTTAACTATCTAAAGATTAGTAAAGCTTAATGGTTATACTAGTAAAGATAGAGTAGATGGCAAATGGTAAAAGGAGAATGAAAATAGTAAAATTTTTAAAATTAAGCAATGACAGGAAGAGAAGAAAAATTGAAAGATCCTATTAAGAAATGAAAAGTTAAGAGAATTATATAAAAGTAACAGAAAATAACAAACAAGCAAAGGAAAAAGCAGCAAAATAAAAGGGAAAAATGAGAAACAAAAAAGGGAGGGGGGGCTCAAACCAAGAAAGGCAAAAAAAAAAAAAGTCAATAATAATTCATTTGTATTTCTGAAAAAGTGGTTTCTTTTTCAGGATCTGTAGGTTTGGAATCCAGCAAGTAACGGTTTTTCTCCATCTGGCTTTATGGACTGTGAGTTTGTGAGGTGCCCTGCTTCATAGGTCCCTCTGTCTACACCCCAGACTGTGGCATGTCCTTCCTCTCATTAGTGGATAGGAAAATCAATGAGATCACTGATCTCTATATAGTTAGTTCATGAGTTCAAATAGATTGCTAGCATTAATGCCAGTACTTTCAGATCTACCCATTTCTGAAAGCCATACTCATCAGGCCTTTCTTTGCACCAGAGAACATAGGATCCTGTGACCTTCTCACTCTTAGCTTAAATCTCTCAGGAGGTGCATGTTTAACCTGCAACCACTCAATGACTGTCTCTTATGACTATCTTTCATCCACTCACTGCAGTAGGGTTAACACTGAAGATCTTGAAGTGGAGTTGTCCAGTGATTGTTCTGTGACTCAGTCTTTCTTAAACAACCCCTTCCCAAAATGCCTTCTGATTAAACCCTCTCAAATATGGCAGGCACTGTACTGTATTACACTGCATTTCTTCACCAACCCTAGCCTGCTCTGCAGGCGGAATCTTGCTTTTAGTAAAACCCCATGCTGTTTTGCACTTTACAATAATGGTAGGCTTTTCTTAGGGCTACTGCTGATGGTCTGATGGGTAATTTCTCCCTGGAGCTGCTGGCCTCCAGGCTTACCTTCTATGCCTGGTCTTTTGCTTTGTCCATGATCATTTTGATAGGTCAGTTGGTGCCCCTGCTGCAGTGTGCTGCGTGGAAACAAAACATGGAGCAGGGATCCATGGGCACAGCTGTACAGGGGTGAACTCAACTCTCTAGGTTCTGTCTGGTAGTAGTGCTCTATTAGCCTCCAGCTGCATGAGCCTGGTTGCGAATCTTTTGGGTAGATATTCAGTAATGGGATTACCAGATTGTATGGTGGGTCCATTTTAATTTTTTGAGGAGCCTACATATTCCTTTTCATCATGGCTACACTAATTCACATTTATAACAACAGTCTACAAATGTTCCTTTTTTTCCACACAAGCCAATAGTTATCTTTCATCTTTTGTCCAATACCTATTCTAACAGATGTGAAGTAGTACCTCGCTGTGATTTTCATTTCCATTTCACAGACAATTCATGATGTCAAGTTTTTTTAAGTATGCATATAACTATTGGCCATCTGTATATATTCTTTTGATTCATGTGTCTTTAGATCCTTTGACCACTTTTTTTTTATTTTAAAGAGAGTAAAGCCAAACAAAATAAAACAGAATAAAGCTGACTGCAACAAAACAATAAAAGTGCTACAGGTCTTCAAGACAAGATAATAGGAAATCAACAATGGCTATCATAATGTATCATGTTATCTTCAAAATAGCAGCTCATACCCATCACACATAACAAAATCAAACAAAACAAAACAATGAAAACAAGGTAATCAAAAATTAACAATGGCTACACAAATTCCTCTTGTAATCTCCAAAATAGCTGTCCAGACCACAAGACAAAGGCATGTAAAATTGACCAAACAGTACAAAAATTAAGTTGCTCCTTTACTTCAGTCACTATCTTTTCAGAAATTTCAGATGTGTGACTTCTAATTACTACTATGTCTGGATTTCCTGAACTTGTTCTTGTTCTGTATGGGCTGAAGCTCAGAGATTGTATTTTGCTCCTTCATCTTGACATTTTTCCTTGTTCTTCTGAATCAGCCCTTTGCTGCTTCTCAGGTGCTTCCTGCATTGGCTGCCAGTCCCTCAGTGTAGTGGATTGGACGAGGCACCAGGGTTCCTGGAGTGGTGGAAAGGCATAGGGCAGTGGTTCACTGACACTTCCCCAATAGTGGCAGGGCCTCAGGTTGTGGCTTCTGCCAGCCAGAATTGGGCTGCCTTTGACCACTTTTAAACAGATTGTTTTCTTATATATTTTTAATGTTTATTCCTTACCATATATATAATTTGTTAATATAGTCTCCTGTCCCATTGGTTGTCTATTTCTTTTGATGTGCAGATGCGCTTGATTCCTTTTGCCTACTTTTTATTGGTTGCCTGTGTAAAATTATAAATCCTTCTTAAAATTCATTCATTATGAAAGAAGAATATACTTTAATACTTTGTCTTATTTGTTCTTATCACTGCAAAGAGGAAGGGAGAAGTGTATAAGTATACATTAACAAATGTAAATGTATAAGTAAGGAATTTGGTTTTTAATGTTACTTCCTACATAATAACTTGGCATGTGACTTTCCAGAGACCTTATTTGGCCCAAGTGACAAAAATGACATTAAAATCAATAAGTGAAGAAAGAACACAGAAAAACTAAATACATTAATCTTGACAGTAGTTTTTTAAGTTTTAATCATACATTTAAGCCTTCCTTTATCTAATTCAGCAAATCAATACTTTGTATATGCTTAATATTAGTTGAATCCAAAATTGGTGCTTTGTCAATTGCCATTTCCAAAGTGCAGAGGTACAACATAGTGATTATAGTTTATACTAGTGTTTGTATAGTGCTTGAAGGTTGTTAATGGAGTGAAGGAATATGGGGAGATGTAGGCCAAAGTTATGTATATGTAATATGAATAAGCCTAGAAACCGTATGTATAACATGAGACCTGTAGTTGTATTGTGCCAGGCATGGTGGCCCATTCCTGTAATCCCAGCACTTGGGAGGTTGAGACAGAAAGACTACAAATTGAGTCCTGTTTGATCACAAAATAAAAAGGGTTAGAGCTGTATCTTAGTATGAGACCTTGGATTCAATCCACAGTACCAAAAAAAGTAAAAATTGAGTTACATTTGAGACGTTTACTAAAATAGTCAATTTTGGGTATTCTTGCCACTTACACATAAGGGCAATGTGTGTGTGCATTTGCATTTGTATCATATTGTATACCCGCAGTATGTAAAATTGGAGTAGCAAACTTGCCTAGCATGTGCCAAGGCTCTTCGTTCATTTTGCAGCACCACCACCCCCATACCATTGAAAGAGCAGGTTTTAAGTGTTCTCACTACAATAATAAATATGTGAGGTAATGCATAAGTTAATTCCTTCAATTTAGCCATCCCACAATGTATATATTTCAGAACATATTTTATATCCTAAATATATGGAATTGGTATTATCAGTTAGTTTGTGTCAAGCAAAAAGTAAAAGAATAAATTTTTTGAAAAACAACCAAGTCAAGTCTGAGACAGCTATTATTTAGAAATAATATGGGATATGTGGGATATGTATAAAGACAACTTTTTATGTGCTGGATCATTCCTGGGAGAAGGGTTGTAATTTAATAGCAGTTTATTGGAAGGTTAAAAATGGCTGAGTTGGCCAAGGATACAGCTCAGTGGCATAAGCATCTGCCTAGCAAGCTTAAGGTCCTAAGTTCAATTCCTGGGACCAAAAAAAGAAAAAAGAAAGAGGAAAAAAAAAATAGCGGAGTCTAATTGTACCACAGTGATATATGTGCACCCATGTTTATAGCAGTATAATTTGTAATAGCCAGGTCTTAAAAATAACCAAGGAATGGATAAAAAAAGTTGTGGTCTTTTTATACAATGGAGTACTACTCCAGAAATAAAGAAGGATAAACTGGAGACTTTTATAGGTGAATGGATGCTACTCAAAATCATATTCATAAGTGAAATAAATTAGACCCATGTGTGTAAACATCGTGTATATCTCCCTAGCATGAGAAGCTGAAAGCATAAATAAGATCCCAAATGTAAAATACATATTGTGAAATGGGAAGAAACTGTTCAAAAGGAAAGAGAAACTAGGATGGGGGAAAGGAGAAAAGAAGAAAGAGAAAAGCAAAAAAAAAAAAAAAAAAAACTATAAGTGTGTGTGTGTGTGTGTGTGTGTGCACGCGCGCGCAGATAGTTATACTACTGTAATTCATTGAAAAGAAAGATTTGTGCTAATGTTTGGACAATCAAATGCTGATATCTTGTACTAATTTAAAGATAATACACAATGTATTAACATTGTAATTCTCCTATTATTTTCAGTTTTTTTCTCTTTAAAATAAAATTTTTAAAATGGCTGAGTCTTGACAGAAGCATTTGTACTTTGGAACTGCTCCCATCTCTTGTCAGTGTTGCTACCCCTGCCAGCAACACATCCTCCTTCCTTGTACCATATACATCCGGAATTACTGGGAGAGTAATGAGACTTTTTACACCCACAGATGGTAACTTCTTGTACAAATAAGTGTTCTCCAGTAGTACTTCTATCCAAGATTCTTGTGATACTTCGTAATGATAGTCAGTTCTAACATTTTATGGACCTAAACTTCATCATGTTTGTGAGTCTTATTCTATGTGTGACAAAAAAAATTCCCAAGAAACAAAAACCCTATATTTCCCACTGTGATTAAAGATTTGATTTACAATACCATATTTTCAAATTCTTCGGTATATTTTGGCAAAAATGAAATCACTTGAGTTGACAAAGATTGGTTCACTGTAAGGCTAGTTAAGAATCAACTGTAAAGTCTGAAGGCATATTCAAGGAGTTTATAATTTGTGTCGAGAAAGTTTTTAGCAGTTTTTCATATTTGGGAAATGAAACACCTGATACCTAAAACTTGTAATATGTGTGAAAACAGAAATCACTTTATTGTATACTTGTACCTCAGGTAGGTAGATGATTGTATAGTTTCTTTTTTATTTTGTTCATTTTCTACTTAGCAAAAACTAGTTGTGTAGTTATTTCTGAAGCATTTTCCACTGTCTCACAATGACCACCCTGTTGTCCTCTTTGACTATGCTTACCTCTCTGCAGGTGAAGGTTGCTATCCTTAAGTATATAGAAACTCTGGCCAAACAGATGGATCCAGGAGATTTTATAAATTCCAGTGAAACTCGCCTAGCAGTGTCTCGAGTCATCACTTGGACAACAGAACCCAAAAGTTCTGATGTTCGAAAGGTGTGTGTTTTATATGGCTTAGAAGATAGGTTAGAAAAGTTAGCCAGTAGTTTTGGATTGCCAGTGAAGGAAACTTAATATTTTCAGGATGCTACCAGTTAGCAGTGAATTATGAAGTACTTTGTTCAATGTTTTTAAAATTATTTTAGATTTTATCCAATTGATAGGAGCATAATATTCAAACAGAAGAGTCAAAAATAGCTGTCCTTACCATAATTCTCCAAGCCTCCAATAATCAAAATATTCTGAATCAGTTCTCTTGTATTTACCTGTGTATTCCAAATAAGACGTGACAGTGTTTCTTGATTTATTAATTTTAGGGACTGTTTACTGATTTGTTGATAATGTAGGCATTATACTTATTTTCCTTAGAGTATTAACTTTCCCACTGCTGAAACCAATACCTGACACCTAAAACAAAAAAGAGGAGAAGTTTAATTTGGCTCACAGTTTTAGGAGATTCAGCTGATGATCTGCTGGCCATGAGGCAGCAACACCATAGCAGAGGGGCATGGCAGAACAAAGATACTTAGGTGATGGTGAACAGGAAGTAGCAGAACGTGCCAAAGAGGAAGAGACCAGGGATCAAACATAGCACCTAAGGTCTCACCTCCATGACCCATCTATCTAGACACAACCAGAAGCTTTACTGATTCCCTAGGCAGCTCCCAAGCTAAGCTTGTTGACACAGCTAAGCTTAACCACCACAATTGATAAATGAGGCTTTACTTTTCCCATATTATTCTTACATTCTTTATCTTTCCCCAAAATCAAAATACTTAAGAAGCAGTAATTGGTTATCAGCAGAAAAGATCAGCATTTGACTATTGCAGGCACTTGCTCTTATTCCAAGTGGTTTGCTAATGCCTTCTTTCTTAAAGAAATTTGTTTTAGGATTGATATTTTGCCTTGTTTCATTTGCTTGAGCTTTTAAAAGTGTTTTAAAATGTTAATAGTTTCAACATCTCTACTACATACCTTTAATATTGTCCATATACTTGAAAAAAATATATTACTGACCTATTTTTTGGAAATCTTAGACGCTCTAGTCTCCAGCTTGTGTGTTTTTCCCTAATCTTGCCACATAGCGTATTCCTGAGCCTTCTCTGCAACATCTTCCCAGTCCAGCTCACCTCTAGTTATTCATGGTTTGAGTCCTGTGTCCTCATTTCCTTCCCTGTTTGCTAGGAAGGAGTCCTCAGATTGTAAATGCTATGAACTTTATTAACAGTTGTAAAGACTGCACCCACAAACAGCAGTATACATTCTCAAGTGTGCATCAAAGATACTGCTAAGTCACGAAACAAACCTCAGTGGTTTAATACAATGGGAGTAACACTAAGAGTGTTCTCTGATCATGGTGGAATGAAATTAGAAATTGGTAACAGAAAGAAATGTGGAAAAATCACAAATATCATATTACATAATCCACTCCTTAAATAGCCAGCAAGCCAAAGAAGAAATAAAAGGGTAGCTAGAAAATCCACTGAAATGAATGAAAATGAAGACATACCATGCCAAAACCAATGTGATACACAGTCAAGCATGATGATGTACACCTGTAATCCCTGCACTTGGAAGGATGAGGCAGGAGGACTGCTGTTAACTGGAGGCTTGCTTCGGCTGTATAGTGAGTTAAGGCCAGTTCAATTTACAGTATGACCCCTGACTCAGAAAAACTTGTGAGATGCAGCTAAAGTATTGCTTAGGGGAAACTTTATTACTGTTAATGCTTAGGGAAAAAAGATAACAAATCAGTGGCCTAATCCACCACCTTAAGAAAGTAAAAGGAGAAAAAAGCAAAGCAAACCTGAATTCGGCAGGAGGAAAGACAATTTTGTAATTATGTCATAATTTATGCTATCATAAATAATACTAAAAGCAGAAATTAATAGAATATAGGGAGACAATAGAGAAAACCAAAAGCCAGTTCTTTTGAAAAATTAATAAAACTGACAAGCCTTTAGGTACAATGACCAAAGGAAAAAGACTTACAGAGACCATTGGCAGCTTTTTAAGTAAAAGAGTGATACAAAGCTATGCACGAGTACATGCCTAAAATCCCAGCACTTGGCAAGCTGAGGCAAAAGGATTGCAATGAATTCAAGGCTAGCCTTACCTACCCTAATGACCTTACTGCCAGCCCAACTATGTAGTGAGACCCTGCCTGAAAAAAGTAAAGAATGATACAACCTATGTTTTTAAACACTGGATTATAAGACAAAAATAGACTATTAGTGTTCCATAAA
The DNA here is from genome assembly GCF_034190915.1 of Cavia porcellus. Taxonomy (NCBI): domain Eukaryota; kingdom Metazoa; phylum Chordata; class Mammalia; order Rodentia; family Caviidae; genus Cavia; species Cavia porcellus. Next base: position 71,473,903 of record NW_026947496.1, read on the forward strand.
AAAGAAAAGAATAAAAGGACAAGGGATGATATTAAAAGGAACCTAAAATTCTCACATTATGTAGTAGGAAATCAGTAGAGAATGTGTGAAGCTTACACAAAATAAATATGTAAACCTATGAATGCCTAACTACACAAAACAAGCATTGCCGAGAATAATTCTAAAGAGCTAAATAATTGAAAACCATGGTTTTTTCTATAGGTTTGTCTTTTTAAAATTTATATGTGTATATTAATTTGATTTAAAGCCCTGAAATTTATTTTAAATATAAAATACATCCAGGAAAGCAAATGTAACAGAAAAATTTTTAAACAAGATATATAAAGCAGTCGTGAGTTCGATCCCCAGTACCGATAAAAAGGAAAAAGACAAAAAAAAAAAAGATACATAAAGGACTTGGTTAAAATGTACTAAGTCTGTAGTACTTTACATCATACTACATGAAAAGATTAATGGAATATAAGGGGGGATCCAGAGACACTTAAATTTATATAGGAGATTCTTATATGTCTCCTTCAGTAATCGATGATAGACTTCTACCAATTTCTCCAAAATAAAACACCTGTTGTATAATACTACATTGTTTCACTAGAACACAATTTAATCATTCTTCTGTTGTGTACTCAGATGCTATGAGTACACAACAACTTAAATTTTCATAGTGAGGTATAAAACGACATTTTATACAACTTAAGTGATTGTGTTTTTCTCTGCTCTTAATTTTCTGTATAACCTGAACTTCAATGATTTACTTTTATTAACTCATTTAATTATTTTAGAAGTAAAAAGAAATGTGTACATTTTCTTGACTGATCTGAGCTTTTGTTTTGTTCCCATTCCCACTAAACATTAGGCTTATTGTGGCTTCAGTTGTAGACTTGTTAGATTACTTGCTTGGCAAAAGACAGGATACTGCTAGTTGTATTAAAAGTCATATACTGAGAAAGTAGATATGGTGGTGTTAATTTGTCTGAATGGCTTTTATGTAACCATCCTTTCTCCTTGTAATCATTTATTAGGAAAATTGAAATAAGTAGGTAGATAGAGTTCTAGCAAATGTCTGTCTGGTTAACTTTTGCTATTGTTACACTTACTGATTTTTCATATCCCCTTCTTCAAAAAACAGGGAGTCAGATCTTGTTTTATCTTTCCTAGAGTTGGAAGTGTAACACAGTGATAAACTGTTTGCCTATTACATGCAAGGCCCTGGGTTCAATCCCCAGCACCTGAGGCAGGGTGGGGGGAGTGTCCTTCAAAAGAAAGAAGTGTGAAAACAAAAAACACCTGTTGAGAGAGATAGTCAATCCTTATTTATGCTGTTAAACAGAAATTGTGAGAGGAAAAAATGGTCACTTGTGAGTAAGCAAAATAAGGTTATGTGCTTTCTGTATGCCTTTATTTTTCAGGCAGCACAGTCAGTGCTGATTTCTTTATTTGAACTCAATACCCCAGAGTTTACAATGCTATTAGGAGCTTTACCAAAAACTTTTCAAGATGGTGCTACCAAACTGCTTCATAATCACCTTAGAAACACTGGCAATGGAACCCAGGTATTTCTCACTTTTTTTCCTTGGCTGTTGTATAATGTGATAGCTTAACAATAATTTTGCATGCTTTTTTTTTTTTAATTGGTAGCAGGAATTGAATTCACAACCTAACGCTTGCCAGGCAGTTGCTTGCCAGCTGTGCCACTGAGGTATATCCCCAGCCGAACAATTGCTTTCTTTCACTTAAAGTAAACTCAATCCTAGAACATAATTTTTACATCCGTATCAGGCAGCATTTTTTGAGCAGAATTAAATATTGTCTTAGAATAGCATCACTGGCTATTCTTGTCCTGCCATGTTTGTTTTATAATTTGTGTACATTAGAATACTGGTGAAAAGAAGCCCGGGTATAAATATAGAAAGCCAAATGCTGGCAGAATATAGATGAACACAACAGTTAAAATCAATCCTTATTTGAATACTAAAAGGGATTATTTACTCCAAGGTTAACAAGTAAGGTTCAAAGTGGGTAGTGCTTAATGAATATAGGATTATGAGTTTACATGTGCTTACATACACAGGATTTTGTTTTGAAGAAGTAAGATCTAAGTAAATGAAACATTGAGTAAGATATATACTTTGCATAATATACCCAAGAATTATACTGAATTTTGAGAGTTAAATGAGACAGAGAGATGAGAAGTAGAAAGCAAGAAACTGACCAACCACTTTGATAACTGAAAAAGGACAGTGTAGTTGTGCTTATTAGTAGGCTTAAGATAAGGTATGAGGGTTATAAGTAATTTAAAATAATTTATCAATCAAAGTCACTTCTCTTTTTTAAAAGATAAGGATTGTTTTGTTTTGTTTTATTTATTTATTTATTTTTTGTCTTTTTCCTTTTTATCGGTACCAGGGATCAAACTCACGACTGCCTGCTTACAAGGCAGGTGCTTATGCCACTGAGCTAAATCCCCAGCCCGTTTTGTTTTATTTTAAAAGTCGGACAAAATAATATGGCCAATTTCACTTTGTTGTGAAGATTATTTGTCCCAGGCAGGACTTGAACTCAAAGCCATCCTCCTGCCTTATCCTCTTGAGTGCTGGGATGATAGGCATGCACCACCATGCCTGGTTCTCCATGAGGAATGTAATCCTTATGTACTATAAACATGTACTAATAAAACTTATCTTAGATAGGTTTCCAAGTGGAGAGAAAAGTTTTCCCCAAAAACCAGACCTAAGTACATAAGTATTTAAAATATTGATTTACAAATCCGACTCTTCAATATGGTTGTATATCATAACTAATAGCTTTTTAGTTGAACTTACCTGTCATGTGTTAATATTTATTTAACTCCCTATGTCAGAGTTCTATGGGGAGTCCTTTGACAAGACCAACACCACGATCACCAGCCAACTGGTCCAGTCCTCTTACTTCTCCTACCAATACATCACAGAACACTTTATCTCCAAGGTAATAAAAAAGATAACATTCCATCATATTTTGTATTTGTAAAGACCTATTCTTAGGAAAGCAGATGTTAATATAATTCTGGTCAATTTCCACATGACTTGAAAGGTATTAGAAGTACAAATTTGCCAAACCAAAACAATTCAAAAGCAAATCATTTAAATGCTAATGATATTGGAGTGTGAAAGTTTTTTGAAGGGAAAAGAAAACCTACTAACATACCTTTTGTTTTGTTATATAGCATAGTTATAATACTTAGTGATCTTTTGTAAGCCCAGTAAATTATAAATTATGTCTTTCATTTATGTTATAAATAGGTCAACTATAATGATAGATATTTAAATCTAATATTGACCAACTACCTCTAAAAGTAAGGAAAATTAAGTTTTATAGACAAAGCATAAAATTAGAGGAAATGTGTACTTTACCCACATTTATAACTACCATATTTTATTTTGCTAATTATGCTTCAAGGAATATACATTCTGTAATACTATCTTTGTAAATATCCTACATTATCTCCTTAGATATATTTGTATTTTAAAACTACATAAATAAAAATTAGTGTTATCTTTTTCATAGTGCATTTGATTATGACACAGAAAATATGAACTCTGAAGATATTTATAGCTCTCTAAGAGGTGTCACTGAAGCAATCCAAAATTTCAGCTTCCGTAGTCAAGAAGATATGAATGAGCCATTGAAAAGGGATTCTAAAAAAGACGATGGTGATTCAGTGAGTATTTGAATATTCTTAATGTTGTAGACTATTTCAGTGTTCATTACATTTTTTTTTAACCTTTGCTTTCTGACATTTTCAGATTAATTTTCTAAGGATCATTTGCAGGTATTTAGTAGGTACCACATGCCATGCACTGCTATGTAGTAGTTGTTAAATTCATAAGGCAAAGTCATGTCCTCCGATTTCCTTTAGATATGCAGATAGAAATGGTACCTTAGAGTTTTAGTTTAGAATGTGCCTTGTAGGAAAGTGAATCTTTTTAAATCGTTTGGTCAAGGAAGATTATCTCTCAAGAAATGATACTTGCTTTGGGACTTAAAGCCACACAAATTTAGAGGACCATTCCACAAGCATTTAGCAATTACCAAGGCAAGTAGGAACTAGAGGAGGTTGTAAAGATGGCCTGTGTAGCTGTGAAGGAAAGAAGGAATGGAATAGGGATCATTTGCACCATATCTCATAAAACTTATAAAGTCAAGTCTAGATTTTTTTTCCTGTTAATTGTAGTATGTGATCTGCATCATCAGTTTGTGTGACTGCAATTAAGAATGTTACAACCTATCAAATGTATGTGAATATTATTTATTCACCTTTACCATTATTCAAAGCTAGTTGTTTTTTACTTTGCTTTTTTTTTTTTTTTTTACTTTTTTTCTGACAGTTGAGACTTTCTTTCAAGATACCCCACCATTTCCTATGGAATTTGTTGTTTCTAGTGTTTGCCAAGTTACAGAACACTATAATATTTCAGTGCCAAGTGCTTCTTTCCCTGCCTTTCTGACCATTTTCTTGCTGTTGTTTTTCTCTCCAAGCCTATCTGGCAGAGCTGGGTTATAGCGGACTTAATAAACTGGTTGCCAAAAACCATCTTCCCATTCTTCTTTGAGGTTCTCTAATCTTAAAAAACTACATATGGTATCAGTAGTAAGTTAGTAAAAATCAATGTTTAGGTGATGCTCAGATTTGCTTTTCAGACCCAGCATGGTACAAGGTAATGGAGTTTAAGTCCTAGGTCCTGACAGTTACTAACTAGTCAGGTGATTATTTCTAACCCTCAGTGTCCTCATTAGGAAAATAGGTGTATTACTGGCTACCTTAAAAATTGTTGTGAGTTTGATATATCATATGACTCCATCAAGCCCAGACCACTTTCCTGAGGTCATGTTCATATGCTTGTCTTCTCCCCTGAAACTGCTCCATCCTGTCTTAGTTGATGGCAGTACTATTTGCTCGGCAAAAACTTTGAGCAAAGGAGTTATACTGAATCCTCTCTTTTTCTAACTCTCTACACCAAGTCTGCCAAGAAGTCTGTTACTCTATCTTCAGAATGTAGCCAGAATCTAACAACTTCTCATCAATGCCTGTCTGGTTCAACTAGTCATCAATTCTCTCACCTGGATTATTAATTGGCCTCACTGGTTCTGTCCTTAGCCTCCTATAGCCTCTTCTAATTCCTCTACTCACAGCTCAGTAGATCTCCTCTCAGTTAAAACCAAAGTCTCCCCAATACACTTCCTTTTTCTACTACCTCTATGGCTTCATGTCTACTACTGTTTTCCTTGTTCACTCAGCTCCTGCCACTCAGGCCTTCCTTGAACTTACTGGGCATATTCCTGCCTCAGCGTCTGTATGGAGTACACTTTCCACCTAAACACTCTACCTGTAGCTAGCTCCGTGACTAGTTCCTTCCTTTCTATACTTCCTTCTAACAGCTTTTAGTGAACTCTACTCACCCTGTTTAACCTGTGAACTCCCTTCAACCCTCTGGGCACTCTTGGTCCTTTGACACCACACTTTGTACTTTTTTCTGTTACCATAAACACCTTCTATCATACCATGTGCTTTACTCATTAAGTTTTTTACTGTCTTGTTACCCTCCTCTAGATTACAAACTCCATGAGAATGTCTTGCTCTCTTTCATTTATTAATCTATTCTTAATGCCAAAATCAGTATCTGGCATGTAATAGGTGCACAATAAGCATTTGAAAGAATATTTGTAACGTGCTTTTCAAATGGCTTAGCACATAGTAGAAATGGTGATACTTGCAGTGATAATGATTTTGATACTATTTTTTTTGGGTTTTGGGTTTTTTTTTTTTTTTTTTTTTGGTCTTTTTCATTTTTATGGAAAACGGGGATCGACCTCATGACCGCCTGCTTGCAAGGCAGGTACTTACGCCGCTGAGCTAAATCCCCAGCCCCTTGATACTAGTTTTAATATCAGTGTTAGTATTGATATTTTGGGAAAATGTTAATTAACCTCAGCTCTTGAGGCATATTGTAGTCTGGGGTTGTGCACACAGAACAATTCAAATCAGGACATGGAGTTTATAATATTTTTATAATGGTCACCGGAAGTTAACACAGGAGAATGCAGGAAATCTATCTGCAACACTAACGACATAGAATATTTAGTCAAGAGTCTAAACCCCACGGCAATGTCCCACATGAGTCCAGATAAAAACCCAGAGCTCAGGACAACGCCTCCACGAGTCCTACTGGAAGTCCAGGGCCCACAAGGACTCACGCCGGTCTCTTTTACGGATTCGTGCCAGGAAGACCCAAGGGTCAGCGGTGGAAGCCAGAAAGTGTATGCCAGCAGGATGAAGGAGCTGTGCTAGTGGGATGAGGGTTCTACACTGGAGCTGAGAAGTCACACTCACAACAAAGAGCGGGGCTGTCCTGAAAGGCACCACAGCTGTCCTCAGCGACACAGAAGCCCCGAGCCCCTCCGACCCCAAGCACAATCGGGTACGTGCCAGGAAGCAGCATGACGAGTTCATCCTGGAGACCAGGCAGCACATGTCTTCCCCTCCAGAGCCAGGAAGCAATGCTCGATGTGAAGACCAAAGCTTCTCCAGGAGAACCAACAGCTCAGACAGCAACTCATAGGAGAACCCACAACGCCTCCTTCACACCTCAATCCAACTCCACACCTCCCTTCTTCTCCACCTAGTTATCCTGGCAACCCTTCTCAGGTGGAGCATCTTCTCTCAATGCATGCTGATGTAATCCAGCTGGCGTTAAGTTGACCACTAGTTTTCAAACCATAACAAGGCACTCCAAAAGTGATATAGACCTTGTAAGCCTTTCTTTGCCCTTTTTTTTTTGTTTTTGCAAAACTTTTAAAATTTGGTTTTCTTACACTTTATTGGCATATAATATACATATTGTATAATTTATTACCTTAATAATAGAATCAGGCAGCGTTTAATTCTATTGCTAATGATAGTTCTTTTGTGTTTTTAGCTGGCATGGAGAAACTATTGCTAATCTTACTGTCTATATTATTTGGTTGACAAGCCTTTGGGAAGGGAACTGTAATGACGCAGCATTCTTAGATTTTTCTTATTTGTTCTCGCAACTGTGATTTTATATCCTTACTGTAAGTTTTGTAGTTTTGACTATTGTTTTTTTTTCAGGTAGTTACTGTTAACATTCTTAAATAGCTTTTTAAAGAGCAGAAAAACATCTTTTGAGAAGGTTAAGAGATATTTGACAATGAGTTAATTTGCTGTGCTTTCCCTTTTCCTGTCAATAGACATGTGGTGGTCCTGGGATGTCAGACCCAAGAGCAGGAGGTGATGCTACTGACTCAAGCCAAACAGTCCTTGATAATAAAACCACATTGCTCCATTCTACGCTGGCTCATTCCTCTCCACGCTCTCGAGACTATAATCCTTATAACTATTCGGATACCATCAGTCCTTTCAACAAATCAGCCCTCAAGGAAGCAATGTTTGATGATGATGCTGACCAGTTTCCTGATGGTATGTTATGGGTCATGCTGTTACCATGAATAGTCAGTAAAACAAAAGGAGTGTATTTGCCCTTTTGTTGAAAATCCATAAAATGTAAGGGTCTTTGGAATGGGAATGTTTTTCTCCCATGTGCTAGGGGTTTATTTCTAGTGGTTTGGTAATTTTCTTTTCAGACTGACAAACAGAATGGTCATCTTGAGATCATCTTCAAAATCAAGAAAAGCAGTATCCTCAAGCAGTAGCTTGAGATACAACTCAAGCTAATTCTAGCTTATAAATTTAATTAATCCCTAGACATAATCCATTAATTTGTATAATCAGAACAACAGAAATTACATGGAAATAAATCTTTTTTAATGTGCTAGAGAAGTGCTATACCACTAAGTTTATACCCTAACCCCTTTTTGAGAGAGTCTTGCCACCTTTCCCAGGCTGGCCTCCTGCCTCAGCCTCCTGAGTAGTTGAGATTATGGATGTGCAACATCATGGCCAGTAACCTATTTAGAATACAATGTGAAGCCATAAACAAACTCACTTACCAATAAGATACAAGGACAAGTGTAGGAGAAAAGCTATCATTAGCTACTATCATGTTAAGTCAGGTGAACGGAGTTTAGTTTCAGCTCTAACACTTACTAAGCTGCATGGCCTGGTAAAATGATTGACAGTCTTTAGTCTTTGTTGTCACATTTAAAAGAGGATAGTGTGATTACACTACCTGCACATGTGATCACAGTATGCAATAGGAGACAAATAAAATGTATTAAAAGTAATGATAAGATATAAAACACTACAGATATTTTATTTTTCATAATAAATTCTTTAGTCCTATGAATTATATAATGCATTTTTGAAAGATTTCAATAACTATACATAAACATCAAAGTCTTAACATGATTATATAATTCTACATTTAAGTAGTTTCTGGCTTTTTGTTATTTGCATAATATTGCTACTAGTATAATTTTGTATACATTTTTATTAACATATTCAAGTAATATTCTTAAGAGATTTTTAATAGAAATGAAATTACTCAATACATGAATTTAAAGTTTGAAAGCTACTACCCAATTATATATTAAAAACACTTGAACAATTTATAACCCTGACTTTCTCACTAAGAAAATATTTCAATACTTTTAATTTTCATATGTAAAAAAACAGGTCATCTTAATGTACATTTATCATTGATGGAGAAATTAGAAACTTTTAAAATTTTGTAATTTTGATAAATAGATATCTTCATTTGTTATTTCTTTGATTATAAATCATGTTTTAACCAGCCTTTCATGTTGAGACTTAATATATTATGAAGCTAAAATTATAACTTACCAAACTAAATCTGAACCACATAAGAATCTATAAAATTATTCCCGTTCTTAACTTTGATGTATTCTAATCTGTCACAGATATGTTAACTACATGTTACTGAGACTTAGTCATAATAGAAGTAAATTGGAATTAGCAAGAAAATAACCTTTAAATACTATGTAACAGCAACCTTCTTGGTAAACTGATACCTTGCTTTAGATGCTTTAATCCTTTAAAAATTCCTTAGGTAGATTACAGATTGACAGAAGAATTAGGCCTACTGACATTTTTTGGCTAGAAAATAATACATACATATATGTGTATGTGTGTATATATATACACATAAATATATTTTCTAGCCAAGAAATGTATTTTATGTATAATTGTATTTTAAAATAATTATTATGAACTTTAAAGCTAAGAGTACAGTACAAAGAATTTTTTTCTTCCTAAATCATTTGAAAGTAATGCATGCTAGGCAAGTGCTCTACCACTGAGCTACACATTCAGCCCTTTCTCAACTTTCTGAGACACGGTATCATTAAGTTGCCCAGGCTGGCCTTGACCTTGTGATCCTCCTTCCCCAGGCTCCTGAGTAGTTGAGGCTATAAGCATATGCCACTGTTCCTATCTTAACTTATTTTAAAAAATTTAAATCTATTTTATCTGATATTAATATAGCCAACCATCCTATACTATAGATATACCATGCGTGGAATATCTTTTTCATCCTTTCACTTTTTTCTGGTATCTAAAGTGAATCTCTTTTTTTTTTTTTAATTTTAATTAAGGAGAAAAAGAAAAAAAAGGAGAAAAAGGGTACAAGTTATACAGAATTTCAGAAAAAAAACAGTAGGAAATCACTAGTTAATGGAATACATATTGTCATCTTAGAAATATTTGTTCAAGTTACAAAATTAAAGCTTATATAGTAGACATTCAAAAACTGTGAAACCAAACAGTTCTGTTCAATGATCCAGCAAAACTCAGCAATATCATTGTCTATCTTATACACTTAAATATACATGCAATTATATCATTTAGAGCACTTTCTTTTCCTCTCTTTTGTACAATGACTATTACACATAAAGTGAATGTCTTATAGAGAGCATATAGTTAAGTCATGTGTTCTTATCAATTCTGCTAATACTGGTCTTCTGGTGAAAAAATTTAATCCATTTACATTTAAGGTAATATCACATAACTTTTGAAGTGCTTTTTATTGTTTTGTACTAGTGAAATATTTAAATTCCATTGTCATTTCCCTTTGTGTATATCTTAGAGCTACTGTCCTTGTAGTTATCATAAGATTTTCATTAAATATCTGAAGTTTTATGTTCTAATTGGAATTTATGCCACCTTATATTCAGTAGCATACAAAAACTGCACATTTCCAGCTCTACCCTCAACCCTTTCAGTTGCTGTCACAAAATTATATACTTACACAGTTCTGTGCAAAAACATAAACTGATAAATCTTTTGTGTTACTAATCTTTTAAATTGTTTTAAAAAGTAGAATTCTAAATCATTATTATAATGTGGCTTTTGTAATTGTATATATATTTACGTTTAAGATTTTTATTTATAACCGGGCGTGGTGGCTCACGCCTGTAATCCCAGCACTCAGAATGCTGAGGCAGGAGGATTGTTGGAGTTTGAGACCAGCCTGGGCTTCAAAGTGAGCTCAAGGCCAGTCTGAACTGCATAACGAGACCCTGTCTCAAAAAAAGACAAAAAAAATTTTTCTTATTTATTCATATGGTTCAAATTGCTGCCTTTGCAGTTTCAGGCTTACGATTTTTTTCCTCATTTTTTGAAACCTGGTCTCACTATGTAGTTTAGACTGGATTTGCATTCACTATGTAGGCTAGGCTGGCCTCGAACTATTGCAGTCCTCTCTCCTCAGCCTTCCAAGTACTAGATGTGCAGGTATGCATCACCATGCCTGGTTCTCTCTCACTTTTGAAGAATAGTTTTGCCACATTAGGATTCTTGGTTGACAGAGTTTTCTTTTAACACTTGAAATACATTAGCTCAAAATTTCTGATAAGAAATATACTGATAATCTTCTTGAACATCTCTTTGAATACAGGTCACTTTGCACTGCTTTCACAATTCTCTGACTTTTGAAAGTTGAATTACAATGTATCTTAGCATGGATCTCTCTAAAGTCATCTTAATTTTACTTGGATTTGTTGAGCTTTTTAGTTGTTGGTATTCAAGTCTTTCATCACATCTGTGGCTTTCAACCATATTTCTTTGTATAGTGTTCATTCACAGAATACAGATTTATTCACCTTTTGGTATATGTCGCATATCGCGTAAGCTGCATTCATTTTTCTTCAGTGTTTTCCTTTTTTTCAAACTCAATAATTGGTAGTGTTCCATCTTTAAGTTTGCTCATTCTGTCTTCTGCCTGGTCAGATCTGCCTTTTAAATAATTTTTGTAGCAAATGTTTTATTTCAATGACTGTAATCTTAAGCTTTAGAATTTCTTTTTGAGTGTTTTTTTAAAGAGAAAAAAAGCAATACAGGAAAAAGAAATGGTACAAAATTTGAAAAAAAAGTAATAGCACTAGGAAATCACTAGTTGACAAATTACACATTATCATCTTAGAAATAATTGTTCAAATTACAAAAGCAAAGCATGAAAAGTATACAATCAAACAATAACAGTGCAAACCATTCTGTTTGATGATCCAACAAAAATTTAGTAGTATAATTATCTATCTTATACACTTAAACATGCATACAGTTTATATCCTTTAGAGCTCTTTTCTTCCCTTTCATTTTTACAATGTCTGCTATACTTTTGTATCTTACTACTACTTCAGGGTTTTTTTTACACTCGAGAGACAATGTGATATTTACAATTATGAGTCTTATTTATTTCACTTATGAGGATAGTCTCAAGTTAATTCCATTTACCTATAAAAGCCTCAAGATCACCCTTTTTTATATGAGTAAGATTCCATTGTATAAAAATACCACATCCTTTTCAACCAATCTGTGGTTGATGGGCATCATGGTTGTTTCCAAGATTTAACTATTACAGATTGTGCTGCTGTAAACATAGGGTGCACAGATATAGCTGTGATAGACTTTTCAGTTTTTCTGGGAAAATACCCAGGAGGGGAATAGCTGGATTGAATGGAATTTCCAATCTTAGTTTTTTGAGGAATCTCCATACTGATTTCCACAGTGGAAATCAGTGCACCAGTCTACCCTCTCACCAGCAGTGGAGAAGTGTTCCTTTTTCCCCACAGCCTCACTAACATTTGTTATCAGTTGATTTCTTGATGGCAGCCATTCTTTCCAGAGTGAGATGAAATCTCAATGCTGTTTTAATTTGCATTTCTTGAACATTTCTTCATGTATTTATTTGCCATTTGTATATCTTCCTCTGAGAAATGTGTGTTCATCTCTGATGCCCATTTTTGGAGAGGGTCTCTGAATATGGGGGCTTGATGTTTTTCAATTCTTTATGTTCTGGATATATGTGTGAGGATTGCTGGCTAATATTCTTTCCCATTCTTTGGATTTTCTTTTCACTGTGTTGGTGATTTCTTTTCAAGTGCAAAATCTTTTTAATGAGATCCCAGTTGTTGATTCTTTGAAGTATTTCCCATGCAGTTTGCATTTTGTTCATGAATTTTCTGCCTACCCCTATGTCTCCAAGATTTCTACCTACCTTGTCTTCCAGTAGATTTAGTATTTCTGTTTTAATATTTATATCTTGCCAGAGATTTAGCTGACTGGCATAAGCACCTGCCTGGCAAGCATAAGGTTGTGAGTTCAATCCTCAGTACAAAGAAAAAAAAGAATAAAAAAATAATATTTAGATCTTTGATCCATTTTAACTTCAGTTTAGTGCGTGGTGATAGACATGGATCTAGTTTCAGTTTTCAACATGTGGAAAGCCAAGTTTTCCAACCCCATTTATTAAATAGTCTATCTTTTCTCCAGTGAACAGATTTAGCCCCTTTGTCAAATATAAGGTGGCTGAGAGTCTTTGTAGTTGTGTTTGCATCTTCTAATCTATTCCATTGATCCTCAGGTGTATTTCTTTTCCAGTACCATTCTGATTTTATTGTAGCTTTGTAGTATAGTTTCAAATCAAGAATTGAGATGCCTCCTGCCTTGCCTTTGTTGCCCAGAATCGCCTTTGCTGTTCTACGTTTCTTCTGTTTCCAAATGAATTTTAGGAGTGTTTTCTGTGATCTGTCAGGTATGTTAATAGTATTTTGATTGGGATTGTGTTAAATCTGTATAATAATTTTTGGAAGTATGGCCATTCACAATGTTGGCTCTTGCTAATCAAGAGCAAAGAGTGTCCTTCTATTTTCTAATATCCTCTTCAATCTCCTTTTTTAAGACTAGTATAATTTTCAACATATAGATCTTTTACAGTCTTGGTTAGGTTGATTCCTAAGTATTTCATTTTTTAGATGCTATTGTAAAAGGTGAGATTTTGCTCTCAGTCAGTTTTTTGTTTGTGTACAGGAATGCTATTGATTTTTGAGTGTTGACCTTGTATCCTGCTACACTACTGAATTTACTCTGTTAGTCTTTTAATGGAGTTTTGGGGGGTCTTCTATGTAAAGTATCATGTCATCTTCAAATAGTGATGATTTAACTTCTTCCTTTCCTATCTTTATTCCTTTTATTTCTCTCTCTTGTCTGATAGCTCTGGCTAATGTTTCCAGAACTATATATTGAATAGGAATAGTGATAGTGGACATCCTTGTCTTTTTCCTGATTTTAGAGTGAAAGCTTTCAGTTTTTGTCCATTTAGTATGTTGACTGTTGGTTTGTCGCAGCAGATGGCTTTTATGAGACTGAGGTACGTACCGTCAATCCAAGTTCTGTAGGATTTTTATCATGAACAAGTGTTGAACTTTATCAAAAAGCTTTTTCTACATCTATTGAGATGATCATGTGGTTGTTCTTGGCTCTGTTATGTGGTGATTTGCATATGTTAAACCATCCCTACATTCACTTTCTTGTATTCTAGCATACCAGAATACAATAAATGAAATCATTTTTTTAAGAAAACATTATTCCTTTCAAAAAACAATTTTTAAAGGGTCAGACTTGGATATTTACTGTACTCAATGCACCTTATAGACCAGAGCTAAGGAATACATGAATTTGTGCATGCATGCATATACACACAAAAATTTATATAAATTTAAAAATGAGTGTTATCTTCCGATACAGATAAAAAAAACTGAGCCTCAATAATAATGAAGTCAATATCTCAGCAACATAAAGGAAAAGAGGCAGAGGTTCGGTAAGATCACAAAGTCCATGTTCTTATCCAAATGATCTTTTGTCACTTGTGAAAACCTGGTAACATAACTTTTCAGAGTGATATTTTGTGTGTGAGATTTGTAAAGGTGCTACAGTAGCTCATAAGTTAGCAGTATTCTAGTATTAGTCTGCGTCATGCCATAGGTTTATTTTATTTCAGAACAGTTAGGAAGGAAATGAATATGTATTTCCAGTTCAAGTTCCTCAAAGCTTGATCATCAAAAGAATTTGGGAAGAACTCTGATGTTGTAGTCAGGGTTTATAAAAGAAAACATGTGATGCAGGACACATAATTTATAGAGTCACGTGCAAAAGAATCCAGGAAATCTCTCCACACACTAGAGACCCAAAAAATCCAACTGAGGGTCCACATCCCATGGCAATGTACTGCATGAGTCCAACTAAAGATCTACAGCCTGTGGCAATGTTTCATGCAAGTCTGTATCAAGGATCTGTGCCAACAGGCTGAGGGATCTGCATCTGGAGCCAGGAAGTGACACTCAAGGACCAGAGCTCTTCCAAAGAGAACTGCAGCCATCGTCAGTGACAGCAAGGACCTGTGCTTCTCTGATGAGATCAGCTGAGTTCATATCAGGAAAGCCAGTGTGATAAGCTTCTCCAGCAGAATCAATAACATACCATCTTTCCTTCCAGTTCTCCTTTTATGCCATTGACAACAATGCTCTGCACCCAGCCCTGTGCTGATTCAGTGGGGTGTTACAAGTTAACCATTAGTTAATCTACCACAGTCCAGCCCTACTCAACTTGATAACCAGACAGATTTCCTTAAACCATGGTTTCAAGTGGCAAATTTGTGAAAAGTTAACATATCTTGGTCTATTCAGATCTATATTAATACAACAAATACATATAAACAATTCTGATTACACTCATTTCTGTACCAAAAGCAAAATATTCAAAGCATGCTCAGAATTCAAAATTAAAACCAGAATACTTTGACTAAATAACCTAATTGACAAACATGTATCCAAAAACATTAAAATCATATTAAGAGATGGGCCAGGGATTTAGCTCAGCAGCATAAGCGCCTGCCTGGCAAGTGCGAGGTCGCGAGTTCAATCCCCAGTACAAAAAAAAAAAAAAAAAAAAGATCTTATTAAGAGAGATATTTCAGTCACAATCATTTTTCCCATTAACTTTCAACAACTGGGCATTGCAACACTAGGAAATGCCCCAAGGGACTGGCTGAAATTCAAATATGCTCTTTCCTATTGATGAAGGGCCTCAGGTCATTTTTCCATTGTCCTGTTCCTTCTCATCAACCACTTTCTCCTCTATTTCATCCTTGCAATCCACAACTCCACTGGAGCCTTCCTTCTGACCAAATGCTTCAAATCACCTTGTCGTGCTTTCACTCTTAATTTCAAACATAGATCAGGCCCAGAGCCTTCATTAATAATCATGCCACTGTCCCAACAGTAGACTGCATTGAAATTTTTCTACCACCCAGGGAGTATATCTAGTAGACACAAGCAAAATGCAGACCAGCTTCCTGCCAAAGCATAATATATACCACCTGGGATCCAGCAGCCAATGCAGTCCCTTCACCAGAGAAGCCTCCTGAGTCTCATCTTAGCCAGCAGCATTTCTTTTTTTTTTTTAATTTTTAATTTTATTTAAGGAGAAAAAGAAAAAAACAGAGAAAGGTTACAAGTAATACAGAATTTCAAAAAAATTAACAGTAAGAAATCACTAGTTAATAGATTACATATTGTCATCTTAGAAATAGTTGTTCAAGTTACAAAATTAAAGCATATAAAGTGGACATTCAAACAGTGAGACTGCAAACAGTTCTGTTCAGTGATCCAACAAAAACTCAGTAATATTGTTATCTATCTTACACCCTTAAATATACATGCAATTATATCCTTTAGAGCACGTTCTTTTCCTCTCTTTTTTACAATGACAATTACACATTTTGGATTTTATTACTCCCACAGTTCTTATTACTTTTTTGAAGAGAATAAAACCAAATGTGACATAACAAAACAGAGTCAGTCAAATCAAAAGGATGGACATAGTACATAATGTAAAAACAGAATACAAGGTGATCAACAATGGTTATCATAATGCCTCTTGCTATCTTAAAAAGAATTGCCTATATCCTCAGTTATAATGAAATTGAACAAAACAGTAAAGAATAAAACCAAAACATTGGAGACATTACAGGACTTCAAAAGAAGATAATAGTCAAACCAGAATGGGCGTCATAGTGAATCTTATTATCTTCACAGTTGTTGCCTATATTCTCAAACTTGCTACTGTCAAGCAAAACAGAATAGAGTATAATCAGTCAAAACAAGATGGTGAGAGCAATACAGGTTTCAAATCAAGTTAATAGGAAATCAAAGTGGGTTACTGTAATATATCCTGCTATTTTTTATTTATTTTTTCCCTTAATTAAAAAGATAATAAAAAAATAAATAATGAAAAAAGGAGGTTGAGGTAAAAGAGGACATAACAACAAAACATCACAGGTCAGAACATAACCATTTAAGCAAAGTGTTTCACCACAAGATATCCTGACATAAAAGTAGTTACCATAGTATCTGTTTCCTTGAAATCTTTGAGTATAACTTCGTATACTGTAGCATCAAACATATCAAGACAATGTAAAACCATTCAAGAGAATGACAGTATTACAGGGTATTACAGTAGAACCAACTAACAGAAAATGAACAATGGTTTCTGTATTATCTCCTTGTCTATAAAAGTTTTTGTTTATATTATCACATATAATAAAATCCAATAATGGGGCTGGGGATTTAGCTCAGCGGCATAAGCGCCTGCTTTGCAAGCAGGCAGTCATGAGTTCGATCCCTGGTACCGATAAAAACAAAAAAAGACAAAAAAAATCATAAAATCCAGTAAGATATAACATGTTAAGACTGATGGAGACAGAAGAACAAAAGCTTGATGGGACTTCAAAACAAGATGATATTAAATCAGCACTAGCTATTATGATGTCTTGTTTTCTCCAAAATAGCTGTTCATACCATCCAACCTTCTCTGCATCATTTCTGTTGAGCTCTTTTTCTGTCAATAGTTGTCAGTTTGTCTTCTTCATTTCGCTTTCTGCTCCATTCATTGTGGCCTCTCTGCCACTGTTTCTGGAATCTTGGTATTTTTCTCTTTTTGAATGTCCTGCAGTATTCTCTGTAGAGTTGAATTGGTGGTCCAAAATTCTTCTAGTTCCTCTTTATCCTGGAAGCACCTTGTTTCTCCACTAATTTCTAGGGACAGTTGTTCGGGATATACCAATCTTGGCTGGAGGCTATTGTCTTTCTTTCTTTTTTTTTTTTTTTTACTACTCTTATAATCTTGGATCTCATGGTTATTGTCTTTCAAAGCTTGAATTATTTCACCCCCTGCTCTTTGTGTTTGTTTGCTTTTTTTTTTTTTTAACTTTTTAAAATTTTTATCGGTACCAGGGATCAAATTAACGACCGACTGCTTGCAAGGCAGGTGCTTATGCACTGAGCTAAATCCCAGCCCTTCCCCTGCTCTTTGTGATTTGATGGCTTGTGCCGAGAAGTCTGCTGTAATTCTGTTGGGTGTTCCCTTGTAAGTGATCTATTTCTTGTCTCTGACAGCTTTTAATATTCTGTTATTATATATATATATGTATATATATATATACATATATATATATAATATATTTTGATTATTATATTCCTGGGTGTAGTTCTGTTTGGGTTGTAGGTAGTGGGGTCCTGTCTGCCTCATAGATCTGAGTATGTTTACCTTTTCCTATATTAAGGAATTTCTCCTTGATTATTTCTGTGAATAGCCTTTGCAGTTCATTTGTTTGTATCCCTGCTTCTTCCTTTATGTTCTTAATTCTTAAGTTATAGATCTCTTATGGTCTTCTAGTCTTTGTATTGTTACTGTTTGTTTCCTTGGTATTTTTAAGAAGTTTTTCCTTTCATGCTCCCACATTACAAATCTGTACTCCAGTTCAGATAATCTATCCTTAGTTTCTTTCAAGCTTTTATGCCAGCTTTCAATAGAATTTTTAGTTTCCTGGTAATCTCTTTGAACCTGCTTCATGTATTCTACATTTTCTCTATTTTCTCCATCAAACAGTTCTCTCCTTTTTTCCTGTTCTTCCATTCCTGTCCTCATTCTCCTTTGCATTTACCTTTCGTGGATCAGGGTTCTCAGGATTGGGGACTGAAGACCCTTTCTTGTTGCTCTCTCTTCCCATACTTTTTGTTCCTTCCATACAAGCGTATATAGGAGTCTCAGTTTCTTTGTTGGTTACAGTTTGAATCATGCCGGCTAGGTGTTCCCACCCCCTGCAGTTTACTAGGGAGACACAGACCGGGGCAGCCTATGCTGGGCCCGCCCCTCCAGGTCAGTCAACCTGCTGAAGGCTTCACCGCATTAGGGTGTACTGCCAGGCGCTGGGACCTGGTTTGGGCTAGCCTACTGGGTCTTAGTCCACGGCATCACCCAGGTCAAGTGCTCCCCACCTTTCCTGCTTGAGAGGGGAATATGTGACAGAAGTCACTGCAGCATCCTGTTCTGCTAGTCTGTCCGGTCACAGAATGTCCTCTGTTGGAGCCTCCTAGTAAATGGAAGGGTCCCCATTCCTCTCACTCACCGCAGATCGATACAGGGCTCCCCAGCAACTCTGCTCTCAATTGAGTTCGCCAATTCCCGCTGTCAGAGCTTTCACATCTCTATCCCTGCTCTGCCGATTCACATGCAGCAGCAGCGGCAGGAAATTCTAGCCGTGATTAACAGAGGCGCGGGTTCCAGCTTTGGCACTGAGACTTTAGCTGTTCCAGTCATAGCTCCAGGATTGCATTTCCTGTTGGATTTTCTCAGCTTAGTTCATTCCTGGGTTGGCAGGGTATATCTCCCCACACCGCACCATTCCTGGAATCTGAGCTGGCTATCTCAGAGAGCCTCTGTAGCTGCTGTTATCTATCCGCCATGTTCTCCCGGAAGTCTAACCAGCAGTATTTCTATCAATATTCTGATTTCCCAGTCTCTGACCTGAGTCTTCCATATAGTTTACAGCGTACAGGGGCTGCCTGTTCAGCCAGTCTTTCAAAGTCTTTGCAAATTAATTCTTAAAGCTCTTAAGCAGCATGGCCAAGCAGTGTCACAACAGGGACCCCAATTCTTGGTACCAGATTTGCCATGGTTTACAAGGGAAAAGATTTAATACAGAACACATAATTTATAGGATTTTAAATAATACAGAACACATAATGTATAGGATTTTGGGGATATTTACCCAAAGAAGCAAATGCACAAGAGTATGGGAGATCTGTCCACACAGTAGAGAAAAGTCCAGCTGAAGACCTAGAGCTGAGGCCATATCCTCCAGGAGTCCAATTGAAGGTCTAGATCCTACGACAGTGTCTCACATCTCCTCTAGGAAGGCCCAGAGGTCAGTGGTAGAAGCTAAAATGGCTGTGCCTGCGAGATGAAGGATCTGCACCAGCAGGCTGAGGCAGCTAGGAAGTGATGCTGAAGGTAATAACCAGAGCTCCCCCAAAGGAAACCACAGCCACCCTCAGCAACAGCAAGCACCCGAGCTCTCTGACAGTGACAGCAGCCAAGTTCCTATTAGGCCAGCTAGAGTGAGAAACTTCTCCAGGAGAATCAGCAGCACTCATCTTCCCTCCAGTTCTTTGATGCTGTTGCCAACAATCCACAGGAGGGCCTTCCACACTCAGCAACACACTAATTCAGTTTAGGTGGGTGTTACAAGCTGATCATTAGTTACACCTGGTACTTTTGTATGTTCCAGTGTAATCTTTTAGATTTAACTGTTATTCTTACAAAAATGATAACAGTTGCTGAGAAATAAGCAGTAAGTGTCCTTTAACCTTCGTAAAATTCATGAGTTCATAGTTATCCTTTGTTAAAAAAAAAAAAAAAACTCTTTGGCAACCATCACACTCAACTCTTTGAAATTTAAGAAGCCAGATATGGTGGTACATGCCTGTAATCTCAGCACCTGGAGACTGAGGCAAGAAGACTGCCGTGAGTCAGTGCCTGCCTGGGTTCTATAGTGCATTCAGGGTCAGCCTGAATTGCAAAGTGAGACTTTGTCTCACAAAACCATTTCTTTTTAAAAAAGAGATATGATGAAGTTAAAATGATAAAATCTTGTTAAGTGTTAAATCTGAGTGATGAGCAAATGAGAGCTTATTTAACTCTTCTACTTTTTTTTTTTTTATAAAACATTTTTAAAGTCACATTGGTGTTTAGGGATGACAAAAGTGAGAAAAAATATTTAATATCTTTTTGTCTTTTTTTTTTTACAACATTGATTATGTTTCATAATGTTACAAAGGTCACCATTATGAGAATTAACCTACAAAGTTACAAATTATGTCCTTTTGACAGATCTTTCCTTAGACCACTCTGACCTAGTTGCTGAGTTATTGAAGGAGCTGTCTAATCATAATGAACGTGTAGAAGAACGAAAAATTGCTCTCTATGAACTCATGAAACTAACACAGGAAGAATCATTCAGTGTTTGGGATGAGCACTTCAAAACAATTCTGCTTTTATTGCTTGAAACCCTGGGAGATAAAGAGGTAAATGGCAAAATATGTATTTAAAAAAGAACCTGTCCTGTCTGGTTTTTTTAGATTACCTATTAACCTGATACCACACATATTCACAATTTGGAAAGGGTCTTTTCTGCTGTGTTCTGTGCATGAATTTTCACTAAAGTACTTTTTCTTCTAAATCAAGTAGTCAACAATTTTGAGCAGTTGACTATAGTAAAAACTGAAAGGTTGCAGGCTACAGTGTCATGGGAAAAGTACAGGTTACTTTTTACATATTTAAATGTTCAAAAGTAAAATTTCTTTTATAGTCAGAATGTAGCTGTTTCTTGGTTTCTTAGAAATTTTAAAACTGCAATAAGTTTTCACTAGAGATGTTAAAGTTATAGTATGCTACATATTTTATGTAGTTCTCTACAGTTTCTCTCCAATATTGAAATATTTAAGTTACAGAAATTGAAGTATTAAACTTTATTTACAACCTAAAATATTACGTGTTTCTTCTTAGCCTACAATCAGGGCTTTGGCATTAAAGGTTTTAAAGGAAATCCTAAGGCATCAGCCAGCGAGATTTAAAAACTATGCAGAACTTACAGTCATGAAAACATTGGAAGCACATAAAGATCCTCACAAGGAGGTGAGTAACCTACATTTGAGTTGCTGCTTTGTTCTTAGGTTACTGCCTGAACCATGTAAGCATGGCATTAAAAGTACTTCTGCCAGTCATTTCCTATATAAGTATTTACCTTGCTGGAAGTAGTGGCACACACCCATAATCCTAGCACTTGGGAGAGTGAAGCAGGATTGCTGCAAGTTCAAGGCCAGCCTGAACTGCATGCAGTTTTTATTTAGGAGTTTATCAAGTATTCTTACAGCTCAACAATGAAAAAAGAAGAGGAAAGAAACCTAATTTTTTAAGTGGGCTAGCATTCTGAATAGATTATTTTTCAAGGATGCACAAATGGCAATAAGCACATGGAAAGGTGCTCACAGTCATTAGTTATTAAGAAAATGCAATTAAAACTACAACGCAATTACCACTTATTAACCATTAGGAAAAAGAAAGTAAATGTAGGATAGTTTAATTTTTGAGAAGATTTGACTGAATCTTGGAAAAGAATCAATCATAACTTTTAAATCTATCTGGAATGTAGTTTTATAGTGCATCGATAACAGCTCACTAAATGTTTAAGAAACACTAGTAGATTAATCACTTTCTGACCCTTTAATCAGGCCTATCGCATTACTATTTTATATTCCTTTTTTTTTTTTCTTTTTTCTTTTTTATCGGTACCGGGGATCGAACTCACGACTGTCTGCTTGCAAGGCAGGCGCTTATGCCACTATTTGATATTCTTAAAGTTATTTTGTTTCATATTGACACAATTTTATTTCATATTCACACAAGCACTCCTGGAGTTGAGGGGATTAATAATACAGAACCTTGCTGTTGGTAATGCGGGAAACTTCATTCACATTGTAGTCTGGATAAATGGAATCTGCACCCCAGCATGACTAGACATGGTTTGATTTAAACATTACTTTTGCCTGACATGATGGTATAAACTTATAGTCCCAACTACTCAAGAGGCTGAAGCTGGATCATGTGAGAAGTCATGAAGTTTATACTTCCAAAACATAAATTGGGATTTTTAAATTACTGCCTGGCCTCGTTTCCTGTTTGTTTTAGGTGGTGAGATCTGCTGAAGAAGCTGCCTCAGTGTTGGCCACCTCAATTAGTCCAGAGCAGTGCATTAAAGTGCTCTGTCCTATCATCCAAACCGCAGATTACCCAATTAATCTGGCTGCAATCAAAATGCAAACAAAAGTGATAGAGAGAGTGTCCAAGGACACACTTAACCTGCTTTTGCCAGAGATTATGCCAGGCCTAATACAGGTAAGGAGCAATGTTTGGAGGAATAAGCTATAATACATGTGACAGTGTTATTTTAGGTCCTATGCAAGCAACACTAGCGATACAATTTTATTTCATATTCACACAAGTACTCCTTGTCTTCTTGTCTTTCAGAACAAAGACAAAATGAGGTGTAGGTGTAGTTAGGTGGGTGTGGGGTAAAATTTACATAGCATAAAATTTAGCACTTAACCATTTTTAAGTACACAGTTTACAGTACACTTAAAATTTTGTGTAAACATCATTATTATCCAAATCCAGAACTTTTTCATCATCCCAAGCCAAAACTATACATATTAAACACTGCCATCCATTTCTCCTTCCCTCTCAACCACTAGGAATCTCTATTCTACTTTGTCTCTAAAATTTATCTGTTGTGCTCACTTTGACAGCACATACACTAATATTCTAAAATTTACTTATTGTAAATGTCTTGTGTGAAATCATAAATATTTATCATTTTCTCATCTGCTTATTTCATTGAACATATTTTCAGAATTTTTTCATGTTATAACATATGTCTTAAGTTTCATTCTTTTCCTTTTTATGACTGAATAATTGGCCAGTTATGTATG
The DNA here is from genome assembly GCF_034190915.1 of Cavia porcellus. Lineage (NCBI taxonomy): Eukaryota > Metazoa > Chordata > Mammalia > Rodentia > Caviidae > Cavia > Cavia porcellus. The sequence goes on from NW_026947496.1 coordinate 71,497,039, forward strand.
TACTATAATTTGTTTATCCATTTGTCTATTTTTGTTGTTGTTGTTTTTTGTTTGTTTGTTTGTTTCTGGTTTTTGGTGCTGGAAATCAAACTCAAGACCTTGCACTTGCCACTGAGTTATATCCCTGGCTCTTAATTTATCTGTTAATGAATATTTGGGATGTGTCTTGGTTACTTTTATCTTGTTGAGACAAAATACCTGACACCCAAAATGAAGCATGGAAAGATTTATCTCACAGTTTTTGGAGGTTTCAGTCCATACTCAGCTGGCCCCAAGGCAGGATGACATGGCTGAGGAGCAGCTGTCATGGCAGCTGCAAGCAACAAGAGCAAAAAGCAAAAGGGGGAAAAGCAAGCCTATTTCCCTCCCTTATATCATATGCCAGCTCCACCCCTGGGTGAGAGCAGCACTCACACTGCCAGTCCCAGTGCTGGACCACAAACTAATCACAAACACTAGACTCAGCCACCTCCATGGTGTCATGAAGCTTGGAGAACCACCCGGACACAAACCATAACATCCAGCCAGGCCCCCAAAGATTCATGCATATCCTTTATGTAAAAAGCATTTAGTCCATCTCCCAGTGTTGCTCTTGATTTGCAACATAAATCTGGCTGAAAGCCCCCAACAGTAGCCATGCCTCCACCTCAACATTGATTGCCTTGAAATTTCTTCTGCCAGATTAATCAGTCTGTTGCCCTTAATCTTAGCCTCGGGCAGTCTCTGGACACAAGCAAAATGCAGACAAACTTCCTGCCAAGCCATAACATACATCATGTGGTATCTTAACGACCAATGAAGTCCTTCCCAGCAGATACCTCTCAATCCCTGGTCTTTACCAGTGGGCTCTCAGCCCTCCGGTCTTCTGAGCTCTGACCAGAATTTCCCATACGGAACAGCCTAAGCTGTTCCAATGCCTCTTTTTCAGGTGGGGTCTCCAAATCTTTCCAAACTCTTCCCACAAGCCATTTCCAAAGGCTTGTCAACCATATGGTCAGGTATAGTCACAACAATGACCCCACTCCTTTGGTACCAAATTATGTCTTGGTTACTTTTCTCAATGTTGAAACAATACCAGACACCCAAAATGAAGCAAGGAAAGGTTTATTTGTCTTACAGTTTTTGGAGGTTTCAGTCCATACTCAGTTGGCCCAAGGCAAGATGGCATGGCTGAGGGGCAGCTGTTTGTGGTGGCCGCAAGCGACAAGAGCATAAGGGTAAAACAGGGAAAAGTGAGTCTACTTCCCGCCCTTATATTGTATGCTGGCTCCACCCCTAGGTGGGTGTAACACTCACACCATCAATCCCAGTGCTAGACCATGAACCAAATCACTAACACTAGACTCAGCCGCCTCCACAACTGCATGAGGCTTGGAGGGACACCTAGATACAAACCATCATAACAGGATGTTTCTTGTTTTTTTATTAACATAAATATTCAGTGAACCTCTTTATGATACAGTATCTTATACTTAGATGTACACATGTAGAAATAAAATATCTATGTTGCTGAATTGTCTCCAAAATGGTTATACAAAGTTAAAGTCACATAGATAATGTATTTTTGTCTGTACACACAAAACATGAATATAAACATTTTAGAAACTATGAGATATTTTGTAATGTGCTTTACCTTGACTATGTAATATGAACATTTTCCATCCAATGAATAATATTCTATAATGTAATTTTAATGACTAAGTGTAGTCAATATATTAAGACCCTTCCAAGTGGAGATTAATCACTCATATCTTCGTATATCGGTATATTACATTTTTACTCTCTCGTAAATGTACTACTCACTGAATTATGAGGTCGTAAGACAAGGGCCAATTTTTTATCTATATTTTGATACTAAAAACAGGATATATAGTATGTATGTATCATCCATATTATGAATACTGAATGAATGTCTGCTGGATAAAACACTTCAAAATGTGGATACCAGCAAAGGCCTTGTGTGGCTGTAAGTCACAATCATTATGAATTTCTTATTTCCTCTGATTAGCTTGGTGCAAATTCTTAGTATACATAATTGTTGGGAGCCTATCAGAAAGGTACAAAAACACTAACGAATTTAAATCTTAGCATTGTTTTTTCTACAAACTATTAAAATTAAGATATATAGATATAAGGGTCAGAACTAGGAGAGTCAAGAGACAATGGCATGTTTGAGGAAAAATTACAGATGAAGGCAAAAGTACTCAAGATGGTTCAGATCAAGCTGAGGTGACCAGAATCCTCAGCTCTTAGAAATACTTTTTGGAAGTTCCCTTCCAGGAGGAGCTTCTCTTTTAGGAGGAGAAGCTTCATAGAATAGAGTCTAAACTGAGCATCACAGCAGCACTGTGACAGAGAGAACTGCACAGAAAGGCTTTAATTTCTGAACTATCAGGCAACAAGAAAAGGGAATAGATGTAGTGTAGTGATAGAGCTACATAGAAGGCTTCATTTAAAAAGCATAATGCAGAAAAGCCCATTTCATTTATACATGAGTGACAGAAAATCATTAGGGTTAGGGATCTCTCCTTCAAAATACAGGAAAAAGATAATGGTTTGTAATGTATCTATAACAAAAGCATACTATTTTAAAACACAGAGCTCTAAAATGTAAGAAACTATAAAAGCTCTTAAAAATACAAATTAATTTTAAAAGTTCATAAAAGGAGTAATTAGATAAGGATTTCAAAACGGCAAGTAAAGCTCAATAGAGAATTTTTTATTGGAAAATAACCTAAATACGAAAGAATAACCTAATACAATAACCTAAATACAAAAGAAATCTTGAGCTACATTCAATATATTTGTAGTTAGGGAAAATATTGGTATGTTTATTTTGGAATAGGGGTAAACTGAGGTACTGATATGTTGCTGCATGTGGTAGCACTTGGGAGCCTGAGGCAAGAGGGTCCCCCTGAGGGCTACATAGTGAGCTCAAGGCCAGCCTGAACTACTTAGTCTTAAATAATCAAACAAAAAACTACTTATGTATGTAAAACAAACGATGTGTCACAATGATCTTTGAATTGAATATATCAAAATGAAATTAATCTCTTTAAAAATGTTTCTTAGACCTATCTGTTGAATTAGTATCAACCCATATTGTAGTCTCCAAATACCATTTTCCACTCAAAAGAATTACATATATTTGGAAAAATGACTGGTTTCAGTTTTGAGCAAGAAATACACAAAATGAATCTTGGAAATCTTATATCTAAAAGCAAGGAAACTTTTTGAGATTTAAAAATAATAGTGCTATAATGGATTAAAATATAATAAATTTTGAAATGGAATTCATGCATTTATACTGATATATTTTAAATTGGTCACCTTTGAGAGTCCCTTATGTTCTAACTCGTTAGGAAATTAATAAAATGAAAGAAAGCATATAGCTTATCCTACTTCAGGATAGCCAATTGTTTGGTGAGATAAAGCACTTTCAGAAGAATTCTAGGGGAGCTGGGAAAATGGCAAATCAATAAGCAGCAAAGTAAAAAGCGTCTCAGAGAAACAGCTCAGATGCTGGAATATAGCACTGTAGAGAAGACCAGATGGAAGGAGATGGATCCTCTCAACCCAGGAAGAAACTAAAGTGCAAAAAAAAAGGAAGGAAGAAAGAAAAGAAAAGAAAAACTTGGATAGAAAGCAGTAGCCATGGGGGCTGGGGATTTAGCTCAGCGGCATAAGCACCTGCCTTGCAAGCAGGCAGTTGTGAGTTCGATCCCTGGTACCGAAAAAAGGAAAAAGACGAAAAAAAAAAGAGTAGCCAGATACTCTCTCACCAGAGCTGGTTCCACTGTGTGCAAAAAGCCAATGGAATCCAAAGACACATAGTCACAGTGAAGTTAGGGGTTGGCAAGCCCGAAGGCCTTGGCGGGAGGACACGGTCATGGAGGGGAGCAGCAGACCAGAGAATTGCAGCAGCTCAAGGTGAGTGTGGGGGACTCAGTCCTCCCACAGGAGTGGACAATTGGCCAGGCACCATTTTGGAGTAAGGCACAATAAGCCTTCAGCTAGCTTCATTCAGCCACTCCTAGTGTAGAACAGATTGGTGAGAATTGCTTGGACTGAGAGCCACCCCTGTGCACAGTCCAATAGCCAAGGCTGAGGTTCCCAAAAGCTATCCCTAACTGGCCCAGACCATGCGGCACATGCTAACATGATGAAGATCCCAGTGGTTGACCAGCTCAGAAGGGAGGGGCCAGCCTGCCCTGCCCCAGCTTATACTCCAGTGGTCACCAGCAGATTGGGGAGGGCAGCAATCCCTAGCCAGCACACTTCAGAGTAATTATAACCAATATAGTGCCAGGGACCCCAACTACCCACTTGTCTGGAAGAAACCAGAAACCTGATAAGAGGAAGAAACAAAAAGCATTTTCCAGCCTCCAACCCCAGCAGTACTGGCCAAGGAGAGGTAAGAGATTGGAGGCTGCACAGCTGCAGTTTCTGAAGAAATGTCACCTACATAAAGAAATATCTTCGTGAAATTATAAAAGAATGTAAAACAAATACTAATATAAGAAAAGGAAGTTATAAGGAAAATAAAAGAACTGCTAAGCACCTCTCAAGACACAGATGGAAGAATAGAGGAGCATAGAATAAGGAGAGAAACCTTCGATGAAGAATATTAAAAAAAAATTAGAATACATGAAACAGATTCAAAGAGATTACCAGAGAAATAAAAACTTCATTGAAAGCTGGCGAAACTGCTTGAAAGAAACTAGATAGACTGTCAAACCTTGAATACAGGTTTGCAACATGTGATCATGAAAGGAAAGATCTCTTAAAAATAACAAGGAGGGGGCTGGAGATTTAGCTTAGTGGCATAAGCGCCTGCCTTGCAAGCAGGCAGTCCTGAGTTCGATTCCCGGTACCAATAAAAAGGAAAAAGACAAAAAAAAAAAAGTAACAAGGAACCAGGAAGTAACAATACAAAGGCTATAAGACGAGTTCAAAACGAAGTATTTAATGAAATAAAGCAAGAAATAAGTAGAACAGTTAGAGAAATGCTAAGCACCGCCCAAGAAAAAACAGATGGTGGAATGGAAGAACAGAAAAAAAGGGGAGAATTGTTTGATGGAGAAAACAGAGAAAACATAGAATACGTGAAGCAGGTTCACAGAGATTACCAGGAAACTAAAAACTCTATTGAAAGCTGGCACAAACAGCAATAATACAAAGACTAGAAGATGACAAGAGGATCTATAACTTAAGAACATAAAAGAAGAAGTAGGGTCTCAAACAAATGAACTACAAAAGCTATTCACAGAAATAATCTAGGAGAATTTCCCTAATTTAGCAAAAGGTAAAGATACTCAGATGTATGAGGCATACAGGATCCCAGCCACCTACAACCCAAACAGAGCTACACCCAGGCTTATAATAATCAAAATTCCAGAAATCCAATATAAGAATAGAATATTAAAAGCCATCAGAGACAAGAAACAGATCACTTACAAGGGAACACCCATCAGAACTACAGCAGACTTCTCGGCACAAACCATCAAATCACGAAGAACATGGGGGGAAATAATTCAAGCTTTGAAAGACAATAACCTCCAGCCAAGATTGATATATCCTGCACAACTGTCCCTAGAAATTGATGGAAAAACAAGGTGCTTCCAGGATAAAGAGTAACTAGGGGAATTTGCAAGCACCAATTCAACTCTACAGAGATTACTGCAGGATATTCTAAAAATGAAAAATACCAAGATTCCAGAAACAGTGGCAGAGAGGCCACAATGAATGGAGCAGAAAGCGAAATGAAGAAGACAAACTGACAACTAATGACAGAAAAAAAGCTCAGCAGAAATGAAGCAGAGAAGGTTAGATGGTAGGAACAGCCATTTTGGAGAAGACAAGACATCATAATAGCTAGTGCTGATTTAATATCCTCTTGTTTTGAAGTCCCATCAAGCTTTTGTTGTTCTGTCTCCATTGGTTTTAACGTGTTGTATCTTATTGGATTTTATTATATGTAATAATATAAACAAAAACTTTTATAGACAAGGAGATTATACAGAAACCATTGTTCATTTTCTGTTAGTTGATTCTAAATACCATTCTCTTGAATGGTTTTACATTGTCTTGATATGTTTGATGCTACAGTATACGAAGTTATATACAAAGATTTTAAGGGAAGAGACACTATGGTAACTACTATTATGTCAAGATTATCTTGTGGTGAAACACTATTTTGCTTAAATGGCTATGTTTTGACCTGCACTATTTTGTTGTTATGCCCTCTTTTTTATCTCAATCTCCTTTTTATTTTCTACTTTTTCATTTTTATCCTTTTAATCAAGGGAAAAATAAAATAGCAGGATATATTCTAGTAACCCACTTTGATTTCCTATTAACTTGATTTGAAACTCTGTATAGCTCTCACCATCTTGTTTTGACTGATTCTCCTCTATTCTGTTATGTTAGATAGTACCAAGTTTGAAAGTCTAGGCAGCAACTATGAAGACAATAAGATCCATTGTGACGCCCATTCTGGTTGACTATTATCTTCTTTTAAAGTCCTCTAATGTCTCCAATGTTTTGGTTTTTATTGGTCTTATTCTTTACTGTTTTGTTCAGTTTTATTATAACTGATGATATAGGCAATTCTTTTTAAGATAACAGGAGGCATTATAGTAACCATGGTTGATCATCTTGTATTATGTTTTTACATTATATATTATGTCCATTCTTTTGATTTGACTGACTCTGTCCTGGTATGTCACATTTGGTTTTACTTTCTTCAAAAAAAAAGGTAATAAGAACTGTGGGAGCAATTAAACCCAAAATGTGTACTTGTCATTGTACAAAAGAAAGGAAAAGAAAGTTCTCTAAAAGATATAACTGCATATATATTTAAGTGTATAAGATAGATAACCATATTACTGAGTTTTGTTGAATTATTGAACAAAACTGTTGGCAGTCTCACTGTTTGAAAGTCCCCTCTATATGCTTTAATTTTGTAGCTTGAACAACTATTTCTAAGATGACAATATGTAATTAACTAGTGATTTCCTACTGTTTATTTTTCCTGAAATTCTATATAACTTGTACCCTTTTTCTGTTTTTTTTTTCTTTTTTTTGCCTTAAATAAAATTTTTTAAAAAATTAAAGGAGAAACAAGATGCTTACATGACAAAGGAACTGGGGGAGTTCATAACCACCAGTTCAACCCTATAAAAAATACTGAACAACATTCTAGAGAGAGAAAAAAGACCATGGTTTCAGGAACAACGGCAAAGGGGGCTCACTGAATGGGGCAGACAGTGGAATGAAAAGGAAAAGCAGACAACCAACGGCAGAAAAATAGGATGGCAGAGATGAGGCAGAGAAGGTTGGTCATATTCACTAATATATATGGCCTCGATGCACTAATAAAAAGGAACGCAGGCAGAGTGGGTTAGGAGATAGGGTCCATCAACATGCTTTATAGGAGAAATATATTTAACCTGAAACAAGGTTTATAGACTGAAAGTCAAAGATGAGAAAATAATGCTTTGTGTGACAGGGAACCAGAAGAAAGTGGGGGTAGTTTGCCCTTCAGCTGCAGATTGGTAGGAGAGATTATACACTATTATACAATAGAGAACTACTCAGCTAAAAGGAAGGAAAACCTTGAGGCTCTTGTAGGTAAATGGATACAATTGAGGTCATGCTGGAGGTAAAAAGGTTCAAATCCAACTAGGTAAATAGTAGATTGCCTCCCTGATCTAAAAACTAAAGGAGTTAGTAGAAAACAAAATATACAGTGTACCCTGTGAAAGTGAAAGGGGAGGAATCATCTAAAAAAAGGAAGGCAATGGCATTGTTAATCCTGTGTCATGATTTGAAACCCATATTGTTTTCAGCATTCTGTTTAGTTTGGATATATTTTGTTCCAGTTTGTCTACTTGTACTAGATTTGATGGCATGGATAGCTATTCCAAAGATAGCAGGATATACTATGGTAACCATTTTTTATTTCCTATTAACTTAATTCATAGCCCTGTATTGCTTTCACTGTCTCATTTGACTGATTTTCATTTAAATCTGTTTTGTTTGATCGCTGTCTTGCTTTGACTGATATTATTCAAATGTGTTATGTTTGATGGTATCAAGTCTGAGGGTATAGGCAACTAATCTGAAGACAATACGATTCACTTTGATTCCCATTCTGGTTTGACTGTTATCTTCTTTTTTTGAAGTCCTGTAATGTCTCCAATGTTTTGTTTTAATTGATTTTGTTCTGTGCTGCTATGTTCAACTTTATTATGCCTGATGATAGAGGCAATTCTACTGAAGATAACAAGAGATATTACGGTGACCAATGTGGATCACTTCTTATTTTGGTTTTAAGTCATGTACTATGTCCATCCTTTTGTTTTGACTGACCTCTTCCCTCATCTGGTTTTATTCTCTCCAAAGTAAAAAAAAGAATAATTCTAGCTAATAAGTGCAAGAGGAGTTATTGAGTTATAAAATTAACGTTTTTTAGCCCATTGATACAAGGGATTTTTAAAGTGATTTTTCACTGGCCACTAAAAACATTAGGGAAAATGATGATGGGTCAGAATATGTACGTAGAAGTCAGCTTCACTACACCAAAGCCCACTAACCAATCTTACTATCACTGAAAGTGAGGCTGCTAAACATTATGTATCTTTCTATGAGATGCATTACCAGAAAACAAATTTCCTAAAACAGCTAATTGAATCTAATCAAGCCTGTCCATTTTACTATCAAAATTCAGAGCATAGAAAAAAATCTTTTAATTACTGTAAGGATATAGTGAGCCAAATCCAGAATGTTGAAAATAACACTACAACAATTACCAAACTTGTATAATAAAGAAATGACATGAACTGGACATGGTAGCATACAACTGCAATCCCAGCACTTGGTAGGCAGAGGCAGGAGGAGCACTTCGAGTTTGAGGGAATCCTGGACCACTTAGTGAGTTCAAGGCCAGCCTGAGATTCTGTCTCAACCTCTCCTAAAGTATTAAATTAATAATAATGAAATGGCATGAATAAGAGGGAAAGGAGGTTTAATTATCCTGGAGAGTTTAATCAGTTTGAGAATGAAAAATTAAGATGAGTCACATGACAGTACATGCCTATAATCCAGCTGTTTAGCAGACTGAAGCAGGAGGATTCCAACTTTGAAAAGAGTGGGGAGGGAAAAGAAGTAATCCCCTTTATTTGAAACTCTAGGATCTAACCAAAAACTCAGGGTTATCAAAGGCGTGCCCAGTGAAAGATAAAGGTCACCCAAATTCAGCAACAAGGTAGACACCAGTGGTATGCACTATAATCTTAGCTTTTCAGGAGACTAAGGCAGGAAGCCTACAAATATGGAACAAACCTAGGCAACTCAGTGAGACCCTGACACATACAAAACAATGAGTGACCAAAAAGTTGTTTAACTGCCTATCATTTCCCACTGCTTAGTAGCTGTGGGATTATACCCCACATTCTTGGTGCCAGGAAAGAGAATATGAACCTTCTTTTGATCTTGCTAGTGGCTGCCTGAACAACTGGTATAAAAACTAACCTTTGTTTCACTTCTTCTCAGGCGAAGGTGACTTACAGTGTGACATATATTTCCCTTAGCCACTGAGACAAGGAAGACTAGACAAGACTAGCATTAGAGACACTTGTTAACAGGAGGCCAAGGAGGAAGATCCTTGGTGAAATAAAGATTTTGAAGGACAGCCATATAACCTAGAACATTCACCTGACTGAACCATAAGGCTGGGACCAATGACTGGTCTTTGGGTTTCATACAAGAGGTGGAGGCTAATGCAGAGTTGTAAGTGCCCTGGCATAATGTTGAGTGAATACCTCAGCTCAAAGACTAATCTGCAGAGACTGGCAGGATTATTGTCAGGTTTTGGCACCAGGCATTTAAGAACATTCCTGCCAGGTCACTGGCAGGTTGCTGAGATAACAGACTTCATTGATCACATTGCATATGCAAAAATCTCAGTGATCAAATTCTTAGAAGAAAACATAGGTATAAATCTCAGTTACTTTAGATTTGGCAGCGAATTGTTAGACATGATAGCAAAGCATTAATGAAAAATAAGCTGATTAGACTTCATTAAAATTAATAACTTTAGGGCTGAGAATGTAGCTCTGTGGTAGAGTCCTTGCCTGTAATGCACCAGACCTATAGTACAATCCCCAGCAACAAATAATAAGTACAAGGGTGATTGGAGGTGTTTTTTTTATTTATAAAAATATAACTAAGTAGATATGGAGGTTGTAAATATACTAAATGCTACTGAACTGGACACCTTAGAATAGCTACATTTTTCTGTAAATTTCATCTCAGTTTAAAAAATTAACTGAAACTGGATCACAGACTTCAATGTAAAATCTATACTTCAAGCCAGATGTGGTAGTGCACACTTATAATCCCAGCACTTGGGAGGCTAAGGCAGGAGGCCAAGGCAAGATTACCATAAGTTCTGGGCCAGCCTGAACTACATAGCAAGACTCTGTTTTTAAAAAAAAGAAAAAAGAAAAAAAACCCTATGCTTCAAAGACAGTACAGAAATGTATCTATGTCACCTTGGTTAAGCAGTGTGGTCTCTGAAGGAAATACACTAAAAGCACAATTGCCACAAAAGAATAAAAACGTAAGTTGGACATCATCAGACCTGAAAACTTTTTGCTTTAAGGAAGTAAAAGATACAACTCCCACAATAAGAGAAAAATTTTGTAACTCACAAAAGGGACTTACATCTTTTAACATATAAAGAAGTCGTACAATTCAGTAATAGAAAGGAAAATAACCAATTAAGAAATGGACAGAGGATCTTATACTGGGCTGAATGGTAACCCTAAAAATAGTCTCACTCTCTGGAGTCCATAAATATTGCTTTATTTGGATAAAGGGTCTTCACAGATGAGGTTTTAAAGTTAAAGACCTTGAGATGAGGAAACACTCCCGTGTTGTCCTGGCGATCCATAAATGGCTGTTATAAATAAGTGTCCATTATAAGGGAGAGATAGAAGATTTCACACCACAGACACACGTGCATTCACACACAGAGTAAGTTATGTGTAAGTGGAGACAAAGGTTGGCATGACTCAGCCATAAGCAACAGTGGTTTTCGGTTTATAGTGATTGTTATAACAGCAGTGGAAAATTAATGCAAATTTTGATTAGACATTTCTCAGGTCAGCCTTCTGAATCTGGCTTTGATAGCATACCACGCTTAAAGCTCTGCAGGGTTTGCAATGGCAGAGCGAGCCCATGTACTCTGCTGTGGTTCTCTCAGGTGGCCCTCTCCCTGCCTTTCCCTCTTATTTCCTGTGCTCCTGCAGAATGAAGTTTTTCACTTGTAGGTCTCACTGTGGGATCATTGCATACATACGTCACTCTGGAACACTCATCCGCATCCCACTTTGTCTTAGTTTATTCTTTTTTTCTTTTTTTTGTCTTTTTCCTTATCGGTACCGGGGATCGAACTCACAACTGCCTGCTTGCAAGGCAGGCGCTTATGCCGCTGAGCTAAATCCCCAGCCCCCTTAGTTTATTCTTACCATTCTGTTTCTCATGTAACCTTTTTGCTGCAGAATACTTTCTGCCAGTCATATTTCTGTCCTACTCCCTCGTGGCTATGCGGTTCCATAAGTGTTCTGTTAGTGTGTATCTTGCTGAACACTACATTTTTTTACTTGGCTTCTTCTTGTCACACATCTGTCATTAAATACTTCAACACTGAGTGCAGTATTCTTTTGTTCTTTCCTTTTTGAGACAGGGTCTCACTCTGCAGTTCAGGCAGGCCTTGAGCTCACTTTGTGGCCCAGGCTGGTCTCAAACTCACAACACTCCATCTGCCTCAGCTTCCTGAGTGCTGGCATTACCGACTTGTGCCACCACACCTGACTGAGTGCAGTATTCTTTGAAGTGTTATTGTAATAGGAAAAAAGGTAGCAAGAGGGAGGTTGTTGGGGGAAGGGACAAACTGAAAACAAACACTAGGGTTGAAAGGATAGCTCAACCTGAGAGCACTTCCCTATTATGAATTAGGCCCTAACTCCTTACCAGGAGATTGGCAGCACCTCAAGACAAATTAATTTACAAGCCTATGAAATAGTTAAATAGGATATATTCTCTAAATAACTACTATGAAGACAGCAACATACAATGTGTTAATTATTATAACTCTCCTAACCAATTTTGAAACTATTTCATTGGGGTTTTTTTCTCTTTAACATAAAAAAATTAGGATGTATGCTAATGGGTACTTTATATCACTGTTACAAAGGCACTGTAAAATTAATGTATATTAGGATGAGAAATACAATGTACAGTTTGATAGAATGTTTATTATGAAGAATATATATTGTAGCTATCGATATTTTAATGTTTCTGCCTTTTTTAAAAAGATAAAATGATCAGGAGTTTAGAAAAGACAAACTGTTTGCTCCCAGGTGAAATACACATATAGCTTCAGATAATTGATTCAGAGATACTTTTATGACCTGAGTGTGAAAGCACACCTACTACTTGATGCCATCTACTTGGGAGACTGAGGCAGGAAGATCTTCAGCCCAAAGTCAAGCTAGGCGATTTGGCAAAACATCTCAAAATAAAATATTTAAAGGGACTTCATTGAGATTTTGCCTGGCATCACAAGGACCAGTCTCTGGTACCCAAAACAAAACAAAAATTCAAGAATCAGATTTCAAAACAAAAGTATAGCTTATATTAAGAAAGTATCAATAAAGAGCTAATAGGGCTGGGGATTTAGATCTCTAGTACCAATAAAAAAAAAAAAGAAAGAGCTAATAGGGTGAAGCAGATTAGTGTGCATTGTTAGTGGGAAAAGAAAAGGGTGTCCCTATACCTGCAAAGGTTGATAACATCAACAGAGTCTATGAAATCTTGTTTTTGAGTTGCTTCTTCTGTCTGTGTTAAAAAGGTAGTTTTCTCAGATCCCTCAGAAGTACTAACAATGGACTTTTTTCCTAGGGTTATGATAACTCAGAGAGCAGTGTGCGGAAAGCTTGTGTCTTCTGCCTAGTAGCTATTCATACGGTAATTGGCGATGAACTGAAACCACATCTTAGCCAGCTCACTGGCAGCAAAGTAAGTAGTGCTGCATCGTGTTCAAGACGGTAACCACAAAACCTGGCGTCCCGGCTGCCCGGGACCTAGAGCAAAAGAGTCGCTAGGGTAGGCCAGCCTTGGCCACTTGGGGAAACCCTGTTCAAAATAAAAAAGAAAGAGCGTGGGGATATAGCTCAGTGGTCGAGCGCCCTGGATTCAGTTCTTAATACTGGAGGGAGAGAGACTGAGACAGAAGCATGGTGCGTATGAAAGGGTAAATTGATTATTCAGCTTTAATGAGTCAGACTTTGAGCCTTTCAGCATCTGCTTATTCCTTATTCTTCCTAATACCCTTATTTCCCTATTTCTACTGATATCTGTTACTTGGGTAAAGTCGCAGCTTGGTAAGGTGGTTAGTAGAAAATGACAACAGCTTCTGGTTATCCGTACCAGCTGATTCCTCTGCCACTGCCACACCTAAACCTTTACTTCTGAGGACTATTTCCTGAAGAATAGATTATTAGTTACTTGTTTGTGAATTACTGTGTATCTCTCAAACTGCAGGACACTTGAATTTTTATTGCTTTTTAAGAACTATGATAAATATTTTTTCCTCTTGACTATGTAAACATCCCTCATTTAATGACTGAGTTCCAATCCCATGATTAGGTAGTTAATTGACATGGTCACTGAATGAATAATTGAGTACAGTTATGTACATTACAGTATTCAGAACAAAGAAATGATTCCTTGATAACTTTGCTTTTATTTTCATAACTCCTACATGGATACTAATAACGACCTAAAACTACAGTCCAGTACTATACAGCATAATCAGCAAAAATTATAGTACTAAATAAATGAAGTGCACTGTACAGAAAAGAGACATTAGCTGGGCGTGATCCCAGCACTCAGGAGGGTGAGGCAGGAGGATCATTGCAAGTTCGAGACCAGCTAGGCTACAAAGTGAGCTCAAGGCCAGCCTGAACTGCAGAGTGAGACCCTGTCTCAAAAGACAAAAATAAAAATAAATATAAAAAAATAAAAGAGACATTGAGCCTCTGTGAACAAAATATACAGAACTCTACCCAAAAAAAAAAGATGGGCTGTAAGTCCAAATGTCATGCCTCAGTTTTAAATCTGAGCAGTATTTAACCAGGTAAGTCCTTAAATTAGGAATATCTGTGTCACTGCAGTATTTTTATCAGTAATAGCTTGGGCATTATAATAACCTCCTGCCTAAAAATGTATCCTTTTTTAAATTTTGTATTTACTTATGTTTGGAATCAAAATCTTACTACATAGTTCAGGGTGGCCTCGAAGTTATAACAACCTTACTGCCTCAGCCTCCCAAGTGCCAGGATTAAAGCATGGGCCATCACATCTAGCTAAGGTGTATCTTTCAAACCCCACACACATGTATATAATTTTTCATGGCCATCTTATAATTTTGAACAGCTTGCTTATGTTACCTGTGTTTGGCTTGACTCCACAGATGAAGCTACTGAATCTTTACATCAAACGTGCACAGACAGGTTCTGGAGGAGCTGATCTCACTACTGATGTTTCTGGACAAAGTTAGTGAAGCTCACTGTACTGAACCAGGCCTCTCAAAAAAAGGACAGACAGACCACCCTCATCAATGAAGAGAAATTCTCAAGTACATTTTGGAACTTAATCATTGTTTTCCACTTTTGATTTTTTGTTTTGTATTTTCCATAATAGAGGGCTATCCTTAGCCTGCATGTAACTTTGATGATAGTTATTCCAAATTCAAGAAGCAGTATTACCATTAATTGGTCACAACAAAGTAATTTTTTAATCCAATTCATCATTTCATATGTTTGTACTTTGTCTTCCCATTAACCTTTGCCAGTGTTATGATTGTACAAATTTTTTAAGTGCTGGTTAAACAGGAATGCTTAAAGCTTTAAAAATTTAGCAGTCTAAAACATTTTTTGCCTCTGTTCAATTGCAGAATAATATTTTTATTGCTACTTTGAGTTTTGTTCTGTATCATGTCCTATGCTAGAAATACTGAAAATGATGTGAAATAAGGCAGGACTAATTTTAACTGCAGCCAGCTTTGTTACTGTGATGGTGATACATGTCATTAGTGTGACTTCTTTGAGGTGATCAGTAGTTTGAAAACTAAGACTTCAAAGAGAAATGTTACAGAATCAGCCAGTTCTACAAAACTGATCATTGTTTGTTGGTTATCAGTCTTGCCATCTTTATTTAAAACCATGTCCCTTCTATGACCCCTTAAGAAAGCTGCACCAAATCATCTGCCTGTTTTTTTCTTGATACTATTAATAAAGAAGGTTTCATTGCAGGGTCTCTTGGTTTATGTTTGTTGTGAATGATGCTTTTTTGTATTTATTAATATCAAATTCACTTATGAATAAACTTGATAATGGAAGCAGACAAAAAATCAAGTGCATGTGTGTCCTTGACTATCTTCTGTTTCTTTTTTTTATTTATTTAAAGAGGAAAAAAAAAAGCAGTAAAAGGGTACAAGTAATACAGAATTTCAAGAAAAAAAATAACAGTAAGAAATCATTAGTTAATAGATTACATATTGTCATCTTAGAAACAGTTGTCCAAATTACAAAATTAAAGCATACAAAGTGGACATTCATACAGTGAGATTGCAGACAGTTCTGTTCAAACATCCAACAAAAACTCAGTAATACGGTTTTATCTTCTATTTCTTAATAACTAATTATGAGACCAGGAGCCAGCCAGCCCCTTTTCTTTAAATGGTGAAACCTGGTTTCCTTTGACCAGGAAATTGTCTTACTTGAAGCATTGATCCTGAGAGAGAGAGAAGATGGTGCCAAGGCTGTCTTGTATAATAGGCTCAAATCCTCTACCTCTTCAGGACTGATAACTTTTTACTGAGCTGCTGCCTGTAGTGACTTTTGGAAAACAAAGGGTGATTTTTTTATTACTTCTAAACAAATTTTTGTAATTACCTTTTGCTAAACCTGTTCTTTTCACATGCAGCCAACCTTCACAATTACCAGTTTGAGTTAAAGGCCAAATTAGATCATTTAGAATGAGAGTACTAATGATTTCTCATCTTAACTTTTTTTTTTTTGTCTTTTTTGGTACCAGGGATCGAACTCACGACTGCCTGCTTGCAAGGCAGGCGCTTATGCTGCTGAGCTAAATCCCCAGCCCCAACTTTTTTTTTTGATCCTAACATAAAGTGAATTTGACTGGAAAGGCAAATGGCTATTAGTGAAGCAATCTGCTGTTATTACAAAATTATCTGTACTTTCTTTGTTTAATTAAAAAGATGTAGGAATGTATGTAAAGAATTTAAGATGAGTACTGAATGGATGATTTGTCATAGGCTTTCTCCTTTGTTTCTGTTCTAGCAGCAAGAAAATAGTTTATAACCTCTTCCCTTTACCTGTAACAATTTTATTTTTTACTGTTAATGACATTGTGTATTTATAGTTCTATGCTTACTGTTGTGCATATACTGGCAATAAAACTGTACATAACATTACTTGAAAACATTAATGTATATCAACTGTCTTTCTGTCTCCCTGTGTAACAAGTCACTCAAATAGGTTGTGGGAGTTTTTAACTTTAAAAGAAAGGTCTGTGCCTATGATGAGCTCAGTATTTTAAGTTCATCTAAGGAAAAGAGATTAGGAATAATAACCAAACCCAGACTACACAGCTAGTTATTTGTGTATTTATATACTAAAGCTGCTCTTTAGAAAGAAAAGGATTTTTTTTTTTTAAGAGACATGGTTTCTCTAGTTCAGGCTGACCTTGAACTCACTGTATTGCCCAGGCTGGCCTCAAATTTGTGGTGATCCTCCTGCGTCAGCCTCCACTCCTGCATGCACCACCACTCCTGACTCCGGGAAAGGCATTTTTAAACATCTAAGTCCTTTAGTAAGTTTACTGGTAATTTAGATAAACATAATGATTGCATCATAGAGAATTTATACCTGCACGTGGCATATCCCGGTCCCTCTGTTTCCCTGTCCCCTGCCCTCTCCAACCCCTAACCCCTCCTTACTTACAAAGCTTTATATCATTGCATTCTTATCATTTTCCCTTTTCCCCTCCCCCCTCCTTAGTTTCCCTTTCCTTTTGAATAATTTCTTCCTATTCCACAGTACCTGTTATATATACTTTGGTCCTTATTTATTCTTTTGGTTTCTAACACCAAAGAAACAATGCACTATTTATATGTGTCAAATTTATTTCACTTAAAGAGTATGACCTCCAGGTGAATCTATTTACGTAGGAATGGCTAGGTTTATCCTTTATGACTAAGTAGTGCTCTGTTCTATTTTTAAACACCCACCTTTCTCTATCCATTCCTTAGTTAATGGGCATTTTAGTTGTTTCCAAGATTTAGCTATTACAAACTGTGCTGTTATAAACATGGGTGCATGTATGTTGGTGTGGTGTATAAGATATTTTTAATTGTCCTGGGAAGAAACCAGAAGGGGAATAGCTGGGTTAAATGAGACCTCTAATCCTAGTTGAGGAACCTCCACACTGATTTCCACTGTGGTTGCACTGGTCTACATTCCCACCAAGAGTAGAGAAGGATTCCTTTTTCCCTACTGCCCCACCAGCATTTGTTATTGGTTGATTTCTTAATAGTTGTTCTTTCTGGAGGGCTAGGGATTTAGCTCAACAGCGTATGTGCCTGCCTTGCAAGCACACAGTGGTGAGTTCAATCCCTGGTGTAAAAAAAGAATTTGAAATAGTTGTTCTTTCTGGGGTGAGGTGGAATCTCAGGGTTGTTTTTTCATCTCTCAATATTTTTGGGGGGCGAGATGTGTGGTACCAGGAGTCAAGCTTACAACCTCACGCTTGTCAGGTACTATGCTGCTGAGCTATATCCCCAGCCCTTTTTTATTCCACCCTTGATTTTTTTCAGATGGGGTCTCATTGTGTAGTTCGGTCTGTCTGGTCTTGAACAGTCACTATACCCGAGGTTGGCCTCAAACACAGCAGTTTTCCTGCCTCAACCTCCAAAATGCTGAGATGACAGGCGCACCACCATGCCCAGCTTTGCATCTCTCAGCTGGATGGTGAACATTTCTTCATATATTTATTTCCCATTTGTGTTTCTTCCTCTGAGAAGTGTGTATTCATCTCAAATGCCATATTTTAGATTAGGTCTTTACTGTCGAGAAAGTCTAATTTTGTTCAATTCTTTGTATGTTCTGAATATTAGTGCTATGTCTGAGGGACAACTGTCTATAAATTTTTCCCACTCTGTGTTGTGTTGGTTATTTTTTTTCTCATTGTTGGGACAAAATATGTGACACCTAAAATTAAGGGAGGAAAGATTTATTTAGCTCACAGTTGGTGGAGGTATGAGTCCGTAATTAGCATGGCACAGGGCCAGTAGTTCATGGCAGCAGAAAATAACCAAAACAACAAGAGCAAAAGAGGAGCGAGAACAAGCCTTCCATCCTGTATGTTGTATGCAGGCTCCCCGTCCCAGGGTGGATAGAGCGCTCAACATCCATAATCCAGCACTGGACCACGAATCAATCACAAACTAGAAGCCCACTCCTATGACTGCATGAGGCTTTGGTGGACATACATAGACACAAACCATAACAGGTTGTCTTTTCAATCTATTAATTTCTTTTGCTATGTGAGAGCTTTTCAATAGAATGAGATCCCAGTTGTTGATGCTTTATAGTATTTGCTGTGGAATCTGGGTTTTGTTCATGAAATCTGCCTATATCTATGTCTTCAAGTGGTATACCTATAATCTGTTCAGCAGATTTAGTGTTTTTGTTTTAATATCTGGATCTTTGATTCACTTTGATTTTAGTGTAGAACATAGTGAGAGACAGGGGTCTAGTTTCAGTCTTTGGCATGTGGAAAGCTAGTGTCTCCAACACCATTTATTAAAGAGACTATCTTCCAGTAAACATGCTTGGCCCTTTTTTCAACAATAAGGTGGCTGAGTGTGTTTGGAGTTGTGTCTACATCTTCTGTTCCACTGGTCCTCGGGTTTGTTTTTTTTGCCAGTGCCATGTTGATTTTACCACAGTAGCTTTATAGTGTAATTTCAGGTCAGGAACTGTGATGCTCCATCTCTTGCTTTTATTGCTTTTGCTATTCTAGGTCTCTTGTAGTTCCAGGTGAATTTTAGGAATGTTTCCTCTAGTTCTATGAGGTACGCTAATGATATTTTGATTGGAATCGTATTAAATCTGTATAGCAGTTTTCAGAGCATTTTTAATATGTTGGTTTTTTTCTACCCAGGAGCAAGGGATATTTTCTGTTATCCTCTTCAGTCTCCTTTTACAGAGTACTACAATTTTCATTGTATAGAACTTTTTCTTCTTTTATTGACTCCTAGGTGCTTCTTTTACTTTTTTTATTATGTAAGGTTGTCATTTCCCTAATTTCTCTGTTGATGCATTTGTTTATGTATAGGAATGCTAATGATTGTTGACTTCGTATCCAGCTATGCTACTGAATTTGGTTATTAAATCTAGAAGTTTTTGATGGAGTTTTTGGGGTCTTCTATGTAAAGCATCATGTCATGAAAATAATAATAATAATTTCATTTCTCCTTTTCCTATTCCTTATTTTTTTATTTTTTTCTCTTATTATTCTGACTGTAAGTCTCAGGAGACAGCACAGGCTTGAAATCACAGAGAAATTTTCCTCTCTTTTATTCTTTTTTTTTTTTCTCTTTTCTTTGCTTTTGGGTTTTGTTGTTCTTTTAATTGATTTGTTTTTTCATGAGTGTGAATATTATTTTTAGCGTTGCTTTTGTTCTGATTTGCTCTTGTTTTTCCTTCTTTACCTCCTGTCTTCTCCAGTTTCCTGAGGCTTGGGTAATAGGCCTTTGTCCTTAGGCCTTGTCTCTAACCTCTTTCTCTTTTATTTCTCTATTTTTTCCTCATCCACTTTAAATTTTCTCTCTTGAGGGTAAAATAACTGTCTAGTATATATTTACAGTATATAATTTTCTGTCATGTCATAGATAGATAGATAGACAGTTTTTTTTGCGACTTTTTTTTTTTTTTTTGGTATGTAGTACAGACTGGCCTTGGACTCACTTAAATAGCCTAGGCTCACTTAAACTCATGGTGATCCTCCTGCCTCAGTGTCCCAAGTGCTGAGATTACAGGCATGTACCACCACACCTAGTTCTGATAAGTTAGACTTTGTATCACTATAAATCTTGTACCCATTGTTAAAGGTAGAAAACTAATAGTTATCATAATTTGTCAATTTCTAGACTGGGCTTGATGCTGTTGTTGTTACTGATTATATTGCTTTAGCCAACGTGACATAGATGTGATCAATTGATTTTCCTTGTAGGCCAATACCTAGATTACCTGAGGGTCATAAACAATATTATAATCCAGTACCAAAAAACTAGGTGCTAGGTCAAATAGGCAGTAACCTTTCATCCTTAATAAATTGAAGAGGCAGGACATTCAAACAGACTCAAAAGCCAAAAGCCAGCTATGTCTAGAAGACATCTCTGAAAAGTAATTATTTCCTAAAATGCTCTCAATAGTAGTAAGAAAGCTACCTATCATTAGCAATTTACAAGTCTCAAGGCAGAAAACAAGCAAATAATAGAAGATTAGAAATGTGGAACCAAGGTAAAAATCATAATTCCCAACTTGCCCAAGGCAAATCCAGGAGGCAGTGAGGTAAGAAAAATTAAAAACTGCCTTGCTAAATGTAATGAAACATGGCAGCAGAAGTAACAAAACAGATCAACAAAATCTCTTGACAAAAACCAAACAGATATAACAAAAAAATGGCAACCATAATGAATGAAATGATTAATGAATCTAAAGTGGATACAAATAAAAAATAGAGACATTTAGGAAAGACATAGAAAACATGAATGCCTAACATAGAAAAGAATTGGATTTCACAAAACAGGTTCAAATAGAAATCCAGGAGATTAAAAATTCTAACAGTATATGCAGCAGAACCAACTAATACGAAGACAGAATATCAGATGCAGCAGACAAAGTTGTAGCTGGCAATCAAATAAAAGATCTCTTAAAATACGAAGGAAACAAAAAAATCAATCCAACAGCTGCTAGACGGTGCAAAGACAGCTAATATAAGATTAACTGGAATCAATGAAGAATCAAGAGATGGCACAAAGGACATAAAAACCTGTTCACAGAAGCAATAGCATAAAATTTTCTAAGCATGGAAAAAGAACTTGAGATACAGATAAATGAGTCATATAGAACTCCAAATAGTCATGATCAGAAGAAAAACTGCACCAAGAGTATAGAAGTCAACATTCCAGAAATTCAACACAAGAACAAAATAGTAAAACTGTAAGAGAAAAGAGACACATCACCTATAAAGGAAAACCCATCAGAATCACAGAAGACTTCTCAATAAAACCCTTAAACCTAAAGAAATTCATGATTACCAAACAAAACAGCACTCTAAAAAGTTCTGAAGGGGCTAGTGTGGTGGTGCATGCCTGTAATCTCAGCACTCAGGAGGCTGAGGCAGGAGGAGTGCCAGGAGTTTAAGGCCAGCCTGGGATACATAGTAAATTCAGGATCAGCCTGAAGCACCTAGTGAGATCTTGTGTCAAAAATAAAAACAAACAAACAAAAATGTTATGCAAGATATTCTATAAAAAGATAGCAATCCCAAGAATCCTAATATAATGAATCCACCAGGCAAAGCAAGCAACTTTTTTTCCTTTTTTTTTTTTTAATCTTTTTATTGGTACCGGGGATTGAACTCACAACTGCCTGCTTGCAAGGCAGGTGCTGATGTCACTGCGCTAAATCCCCAGCCCCAAAGCAAGCAGTTTTTAAAAAAGTCAAGAAAAAAAATTAACAACAGGAAAATATATACAGAAAATAAAACTCAATAAATATCAACAATTGAGACAACAATCAATGTCTAAATTCACCAATTGAAACAAGATGCAACAATATTCTGCATCAAGAAACATATTTAAGGGGCTGGGGATTTAGCTCAGCGGCATAAGCACCTGCCTTGCAAGCAGGCAGTCGTGAGTTCAATCCCCGGTACCGTTAAAAAGTTAAAAAAAAAAAAAGAAAAGAAAAGAAAAGAAACGTATTTAAGAGTGTGAAGGCGGCCGAGGCGGGTGTCTGAGTTAAGATGAGACTTCTGCTGCTGTTTCTGCTGCTGGCATCAGCAGTGGTCCAGAGCAAGGCCTCGGCCAATCTGGGCGGTGTGCCCAGCAAGAGATTGAAGATGCATTACTCCACAGGGTTGGTGCTTATGTTCCAGATTTGTGTTTCTTGAGGATATAGGCAGGTGCTTGAGGAGTACATGAGGGTTATTAGCCACCAGTACCAAGACATCCAAATTGAAGGAGAGAATTACCTTCCTCAACCAATTTATAGACACTTAGCATCTTTCCTGTCAATCTTCAAACTAGTATTAATAGTCTTAATAATTGTTGGAAAGGATCCTCTTGCTTTCTTTAGCATGAAAGCTCCTAGCATCTGGCTGTGGGGCAAGAAAATAAGGTCTACATGATTGAGAACCAGTGTATGTCAAAAGCTGATTTGAGATAACTTTATTTATTTATTTTTTATTTTATTTTATTTTTTTGTCTTTTTCCTTTTTTATCGGTACTGGGGATCAAACCCACGACTGCCTGCTTGCAAGGCAGGCACTTATGCCGCTGAGCTAAATCCCCAGCCCCAATTTGAGATAACTTTAAATTTGGTACCTGTGTGGTCTAAGCTGGAGTCTGGTCATCTTCCATCCATGCAACAACTTGTTCAAGTTCTTGACAATGAAATGAAGCTCAATGTGCATATGGATTCAATCCCACATCATCAAGCATAGCCCCACCTAACAGCACCGAAAACTCTTTTACATTAAGGAATTTTTGCAAGAGCAGCGTGACTGACATTATGAAGGCCTGTCCTGAAACCAGCAAGCTGTTAGTACAGACCAGACGCTTTTTTGGCAGGATGATTGTACCTCTTGGAAAACCTCAATGCAAGATAGTTTTTCAGTGCTGGCACATTTTGGAATTCTGCACATTCGTGGAGTGCAATAATACTGTGTATCCCCACCCTACCCCCATTTAACTAGTTAATTTTTTAATGTAGGCATTATTGCTACTTATAACTTTTCCTCATATTTGAAAAAGTAGAAATTGAGTTACTGATTGTTTTTTTTTCTCAAGATGTCTTTTAAGTCCGTTGTGCTTTTTAAAATTACTTTCTGTTTTTTTTATAGTTTAAAGTTAGTCTTTTAGGAAATACAACTGAATTTCCCAAATACTTTGCCAAGCTGATGAGACACCTCAAATTTGGCCATGTTCAGCTTATGTAGTTGTCAAAATATTGCTAGTTATGAACAGTGCATTATATAAGATTATTGGGGGGATCCAATATCCGGAGTACTCCACCAATTTGTGTGTATGCATGTGTGATACCAGAGAACTACTACAAAACCAACTGCTTTTTAAATCCTATTGTGTAGTTCATGTGTCTTGCCTTGACCAATCCAATGAGTTGACTTAACTGGGCTACTTATCTAAATAAAAAACTAAGCAGATGTGAGTTTAAAAAAAAAGAAACATATTTAACTCAAAAGGTAATTTATAGACTGAAAGTCAAAGGTTGGAAAACAATACTGGAAACTGGAAAAAAGCAGGGATAGCCATTCTATTTGCAGACGAAGTAGACTTCAAGCCAAGATGCATCAGAAGAGACAAAGAAGGTCACTACATACATGGTAAGGAAATGATCCAAGAGAAAAAGATAACAACCATAAATATACATGCATCAAATACTGGCACACCCAGATATATACAACAAACACTAATGGACATGAAAAATCAGGTAAGCACTAATACAATTGTAATAGGGGACTTCAATACCTTCAACCTACTATCACAGACAGTACAACTAAATTTTTAAAAAAATCAATAAAGAACTGTCAGAGCTGGATCAAACACTGAAAAAAATGTACGTAGAGATACCTATAGAGTGTTTTGCTCAACAACAGAATATACATTCTTCTCAGTACATGGGATGTTCTACAAAATAGAGCACATATTAGCTGATAGAACATGCAAAGGAATTGCAATTATCCTATGCATATTATTAAATCATAGTGCAATGAAATTGGAAATCAGTAGCAAAAGAAATCACAAAAGCTACATAAACACATGGACATTAAAAAACACCATCCTGAGCAATAAATGGGTCCTGGATGAAATTAAAGAAGAAATTGGACAATTTCTACAATTAAATGATAACAGCAGTATAACATACTGGTTATAGTGGCAATGAAAGCAGTCTATGAAGGAAATTTATAGTGGCAAAATTCCCACATCAGAAAAACAAAGTAAACTGAGGTAAATTAGCTCACTAGAGCTAATTAGCTCATTAGAACTTTGTGGTTCTACAAAAAGAACAAGTTAAACCCAAAACAATGTAGGGTGGAGAAAATTATGAAGATCAAAGCAGAAATTAATACAATGAAGAATAAGAATATACACATTCAATGAATTGAAGAATGGTTCTTTGAATATATAAATATAATATTAATATTATATTAATATAAATAAAATAGACAAACCTATAGTGAACCTTATCAAGAAAGGAAGGAAGAACTCAAATTCATGCAATTAGGAATGAAAAAGGTGAAATGACAATGAATCCTGCAAAAATCTAGAAGATCATGAATACCTACTTAGAAAACCTGTATTATAGTAAGAAGGAAAACTCAGAAAAAGTAGATTCCAAAGACATATGAATTCCTAAGGCTGAATCAAGAAGACTTAAAATTTCTAAATCACCCAATATCAGTCAATGAAACTGAAGAATTAATTTTTAAAAATCTACAAACAAAGAGAAGCCCAAGTCCTGATGGGTTCACTGCTGAATTTCAGGACTGCAGAGGCCTAATGTTCTCCTGAAACTCTTTAATAAAATTGAAGGGGTAACAGTACTACCAAAGACATCACTGGAAGCCAGCATTACCCTGACACCAAAACCAGAGGAGCCAATCCAAAAGAGAACTACAGGCCAGTCTCCCAAAACATAGACACAAAAAGCCTCAATAAGATACTGGCAAACAGAAGGCAGCAAATCATCAAGAAACTTTGATGCCATGACCAAACAGGAGTCATCCCAGGGATGCACCATACACGAATGCATCATACATGAATGCAACATACATGAATCAATCAATGTTGTACACCACACTAACAGAACAAACCACAAAAAACACAGGATCATGTCAGCAGATGCAGAAAAAGCATCTGACAAAGTCCAACACTTATTTATGATTAAAAATAAAAACTCTACAGAAGATTGGAACAGAAAGTCTTTATCTCAACCTGATGTGTCATTAATGTGGCCTGGCCTCGCGCCACCAGCTGGGGCTGACGTGCCCCATCCCAGGTGAGTGCCAGGCCCGTGCTCCCTGTCCCCATCTGCCCACTTGGGCTGCTCAGGCCCGGATGGTGCCTCCATCTTGGGAGGGAGCTGTCCTGTCCCCTCCCCCACATACACCCGCCTTTCAGCTACCACCTAGTGTGTCCAACCTCTGCCAGTGCTCCGGTCCCTCCCTGGCCTATACCACCTTGCCAAGCAATGTAGAAGCCATCAGAGATTCGTAAAGTTGTAGCAGTCTGTGTTTCATGTTTGTCACACTCAACATCTTAGCTCTCAGAGTGGACAGGATGGCAGTTACTCTGGCTTTGCTGGATAATTGCAGTCATGAGGAACTGGGAAATTCTGCTCCCATGGCAGATTTAAGAGGTAGGGGCCCTGAAATTCCTAGAGCGTTTTCCTCTTCCTAATATTAGGATTCCTATGAGCCTGTTACAGGTAGGCTTTTTTAATGAATGATTTATTTATTTATTTATTTACTGGGTCTTTTTCGTTTTTATCGGTACCAGGGATCCAACTCACGACTGCCTGCTTGCAAGGCAGGCGCTTATGCCGCTGAGCTAAATCCCCAGCCCCTACATTTAGGCTTTTGTGGGGAGCCGCTTCAGGATGCTTCAGTGGCTGGGACATCTGAGGATGTGTAAGGACACGGCCCTGCAGTGTGGCACAGGCAGCCAGCAGGTACACTGATGCATGACTTAGCACAGACAACCACACATGCGCCAGACGGTTAGGCCAGTACCTGTAAACTTTATTAACAATATACACGAGCTGGACAATAAAGATACTGTTTTGCTATTACTGGTGGTGCCTGCTCCGCATGCTTTCTTTGGGGAACTCAGCTGCCAACATATCCCACACTTGTTCTCTCCCCCACAACTCCAAAAGCTTTGTATTTCTTCGGTGAAGATCAGACCCAGGAAATTCTGACTCCTTTGGTTCTTGAGGATTCACTCAGAGCTGTGTTTCTTTACCTTGCTGATCAGTGGTGGGCTTTGATGATAGTGCAAAAGGGTCTGTTCTAGCTAGAGAAGGACTTAAGCAGGAGGGATGTGTGCTTCATTTCTTATCTGGAGTTAACAACTGCCAGATCTTGTTACCATGTCTGTAAGAAAGAAATACTGAGGCAAAGAGTGGGAGCTTCGTATGCTGGAAGACTTTGTTGCTTCCTTTACAGAAAATGTGTTTGGCTTGTGGTACCCTCTTTTATGTACACAGCTTGCAAGCAGTAAGTATGCAGGCAACCATGACCTTGCTGGGGAAGCTGAAGATTCTGGACACTGGTACTGGAGAGAAACAAAGTGACAAAGTGCTTCTCACAATGAAGTCAGAAGACCTGTGTCTGGAGAATGTGGTTTTGCAGCTGTTCCAGAATAGGAAGCAGGACCTGAAGAACTGTCGGTCTAATGAGACACAGCCAACTATTGACTCTCTGAAAGATGCTTTTATAAGCGCTCTTCCGAAGGTCTGGAAACAAAACACTTGTCTCTACTCGTACGGGGCAGTCATTTGAAGCAGCCAAAGACTGGATTTCAGGATTCTGAATTCACTAGTTCTCAAGATGAAGATGAAAATCTGCCATACTTCACCTGCAGCTTCAATAAATAAATTGGAGTCTACCAGGCACACATCAGAGAACTCAGAAGACTTCCTGGAAGAAGATTCAGAGCAGAGAGTGACTGATTTTGAGGATGAAAGCAGTGATAAAGATACATGGCCTACACCTGAATCTCAGTCATACCCACAGAAGGATGACGGTGAAGGTTGTGAACTGGAGCCTGTGAATGGTGAGATAATAGATGATAGTCTTAAAACGTCATTTGTAGCTGAAGGGGAGGACTCCAGCAGTGAAGAATTAAAAGTATAGTCTTCTAATTTCAGAGAAGACATTGCAAATAGTGTTCTGCTGGTGGAAGTCTTTAAAACCTCCCGAGATTGTGGCACTGGCTAAAACCCCACACATAGCTAATCCAGAAATGTTCATAATCCAAGGCCACTCAGATGACAAGGCACACACTGAAGAGACACTGCCCCTAGTTCCAAGAAAGAAAACACACTGGGGAATTCAGACAGTGTGGAAGATCAAGGTAACTGGTTGTCCTATATCCATGATAGCTGCATTTTCTGAAGAACCAGTCTCTGAGAACTTATCACCCAACACTACTTCATTGGTGCAAGACTATGGTGAGGAGGGGCCTGAGGCCCAGGAACCTCTGCTGCTCTTCCTCAGAGTTCTTTAATAGAGGTCGAACTGGAAGATGCACCATTTTCACAGAATGCAGGACAGAAGCCAGTCAGAGGAGCAGTCTGAAGCACCTTCAGAGCAACCCGGTCAGTTTACACAGTCCCAGAGCAGCAGCTCAGAGGAGAAGCAGCAGGAAGTGCCTGTGGGGGACAGGTGAAGCGGAGGACGGCCAGAGGGCACAAAGCACCTACTAAGAAGAAAGGTAAGCTGGCCTGAGCGAAGAAGAGATGCATGTGATAAATCCTCTGCTTTGTAATGTAATTGTTTCTTAAATATTGTAGTTAATTAACAGCATGGGGTATAAGAGAAAATTTTCCAAAATTTCTTTTTTTTTTTCACCGCTATACTAACGAGGAATTTTCCAAAATTTCAATTTGAACCTGTAAATAATGCAGTTTTTCCTTTTCTTTAGGATCTAAGATTCAACATACTTTTTAATTTTTCAGGCTTTGTGTAAATAAATTTTTAATTTTTATTTATCCTATTTCAGTTTTGGGAAACCAGATCATACTATGTTTTTTAAAGCAGGTGGAATATCTTACCATTAATATTTCAAAAATATAAATTAAACTGTGAAAGTCATTGGCTTTCTGTTACTTTTAAGGGTCACAGAAGTCTTTTGTATTAAGGATTTTAATAGTAAAACTTGCTATGGGCTCTCTCAAAACTAATCACCAGTTTTGAAAATGTAGGTACACCTAAATAGAAATGTGTCAGTAAATTATAACAATTATAATCTCAAGTAAATGAAAGCACAAAATGGAAGTTTATGGTCAAAGGTTTATGAAGATACTTTGGTTTTGGCCTCTCATGATGGACTGTCTTCTTTGAACTTCAATGTTTGTGGAAAGGCACATAAAAGTCTATCTCTAACTTTCTATCATTTACCTAACTGTAGCGTATTGGCACATTATTTAAAATTCAATTTGTACTTTTAGATTGCTCTCATTTTTAAAAATTTTTCTGCATATTTTTAGATGCTTAGAAGTTTAAGGAGTACACTTTTACTTTCAATCACATAAACACCTCTGTTGGGAGCCGCAGCCCCGAGCCCGGTCGCCTCACTTGGCGGACGTGAGGCCTGTAGTAAAGAGTGAGGCCTGAGGTAGATTACCCCTCCCATCGAATATGCTAGTTTCCTGCTTACCGCGTAAACAACCCGCTCAACAATATAGTCTGCCTGGCAACTGATGATGTTAGCCAATCAGCTTGCCTTGCTTACTTTAACATGATTGGACACTGTACCCGTATATATACCGGTGCCACCCCTGGGCGGAAGAAGAAGCCAGATAGAAGCCCGGAAGTAGAAGCCCAAAAGGAGCCGCGGAGAGCGGACCGGTAGAGGCTTTGGGGCAGACTGAAGCACAAAAGGAGCCGCGGGGAGCGGACCAGAGGAGGCTTCAGCTGGGAGAACCCAGGGCAGGCTGTACGGAGAAGAAAAATAAAAAGAAAAGGTTGTCCACTACCAGACTGTGTCGTGTGTCCTTCCTGCCGGCCGGGAGCGGACATCGACACACCTCAGCTAATGAAATATAGTTATATGAAATATAGTTATGATATGAAATATGAAATATGAAATAGTTATATGAAATATAGCTAATGGAATATAGTTTAACTTGGACTTTGTGCCCCTGATCACATGTAAATTAAGCCAGAGATGGTTTTGTTCCCGCCAGTTAATACTGATACATCAAAAGTATGAATCTCTTCCTAAGTTTCCTTAACTCCCTCCTGCCTGTGGTCTTATTTTCTTCTCAGTTTTCATTGACCGTATCAGGGTGATTTTCCTGGCAAAAATTCCTGGCAAGCCAGACATGGTAGTGCACACCTGTAATGCCAGCACTCAGGAAGCTGAGGCAGATGGAGTGTTGTGAGTTTGAGACCAGCCTGGGCTACAAAGTGAGCTCAATGCCTGCCTGAACTGCATAGTAACACCTTGTCTTACAATGCCAAAAACAAAACAAAAAACAAAAACAAAAATCTGCCTGCCAGCTTATGCCTTGGCATCTGTTCTTGGATAGATTTGGAAGCACAGCCCCCAACCAGAGACTGTAGGCAGGAGTAAAGCTGTCCTAGGAGGTGTAGTTACAAGAGTATAATTCAGATTAGAGGGTTCGGTTGTCCATTTGGTCTTTTTTTTTTTTTTTTTTTTTTTTGTCTTTTTCCTTTTTATTGGTACCGGGGATCGAACTCACGACTGCCTGCTTCCAAGGCAGGTGCTTATGCCGCTGAGCTAAATCCCCAGCCCCTGTCCATTTGGTCTTGCTCACTCTAGATTTGTTCTGAGTACTGGGTGTAACTGACCGTGTCTGTGTAAATTGTATTACCATAGCAGAAGTATTTATCTGCTCAGGAAAACTTGGAGGAAAAAAAATCTCTAAAAGTTTTGTTGGAGGGAAAAAAACCTCTAAAAGTTTGTTGGAGGGGAAAAAAAATAATCCCTAATTGTTTTTTGTTTTGTATAGTCATTTGTTTTAAAATGAGCAAAATGGCAGAGTCCAAAGAGAATATCAAAACCATACTCTTTGGCAGAAATACATGCATTTAATTTGCAGTTAAGTTGGAGAATGTTTTGAGACCATTTCAATCCATTTTTGAAACAGCTTGTTCTTGATGGTAGGTAAATGAAGCACGTTAGACTTTCTGTCCTTATTTGAGTGCTTTGGTTTTATGTGGAAGATTTATTTACTCAGCCTTCAGTCAGGTGATACAATGTTATTCCATTTTATTTTGGGATATTAGTATTTTGAACGATCTACTTAGTTAAAAATCTTTAAGCACGCAAAATAGTGAACCCTTTTATTCCTATAGGTCTAGAACACCTATATTTTCTATTTACTTTGTTGATCAGCAGAAGTGAGATAATTTCATTGTAAGTGAAAACTATGACTTTTTGCCATTTGTTTTCTCAACAAATAATAAGTGTATAACTAATACTAGTGAGCCTATCAAATAGTCTTGCTGTTCTATGTACTTTGAGAAACTTACTAACAACACAACTAAGGAAATAACTGATTCTGTAAGATTTAGAAAATTCTTTTCCATTTTTCATTTCTTAAACTATTTTTTTAAAAAAAAAATTTTTTTTTGGTCTTTTTCGTTTTCATTTTTATTGGTACCAGGGATCGAACTCACAACTGCCTGCTTGCAAGGTAGGCACTTTTGCCGCTGAGCTAAATCCCCAGCTCCCTATTAAACGATTTTTTAAAATATTTTACTGGAAGATTTTTTAAGCCCATTTTATTTCAATTTTTCTTTAAATACATCTTTTTAAAATAAGCTTATAAAGACTGACAACTTGATGTGTAATAGCTTGAAAAAATGATTCATATATGATGACTGGGACTAAGTACAAACTTATACTGGTTAAAATTGATTAGTTTAAATGTGGAGTTTGAGCAATTTCAACTTTTTGTTCCATACAAAAAGGATTTTGCCGTTATATCTGACAGAAAATATCCTTGGGTTTACAAATGATAGAAGAGAAAATAGAGGTCACATGCAAAAGTTTAAGTTTCATGTTCAGTAGCTTGATTATATAAAAATCACTTTTGGGACACAATGAAAGCAGTGTTATGAGGGAAATTTATATCAGTAAAACAGAGCAAGTACACATAAACAACTTAACATTGAACCTCAAACTTCTAGAAAAAAAAGCAGGCTAACTTGAAAGCTTATATGAAGCAGGAAATTATAAAGATCAGAGACAAAATTAATGCATTGTAGATTAAAAATAAAACAAAGAATTGATGAATCTGAGTTAGTTCTTTGAAAGATTAAATAGAATTTACAAACCTTTAGCCAATCTTATCGAAAAGAAAAAGGAGGAGGAGGAAGAGGAAGAGAAGGAGGAAGAAAAGACTAAAATATATGCATTTGGGAAAGAAATAGGTGAAATCACAGCAGACCCTGCAGAAATTCAGAAGATCATCTATACTTACTTTGAAAACCTGTATTCTAATAAGAGGGAAAATATGGCAAAAATTAACAAATTCCTAGATACATATGAATTACCAAAGCTGAATCAAGAATGCATAAAAATCCTAAATAACCCAATATCAATAAATGAAATCAAAGATGTAATTAAAAACCTATCAACCAAGAAAACTCCAGGCCTAAAGGATTCACTGCTGAATTCTACAAGAAATTTAGAGAAGACCTAATACCACTACTTTTCAAACTCTTTAATGAAATTGAAAGGGAAGGGGGCTGGGGATTTAGCTCAGCAGCATAAGCGCCTGCCTTGCAAGCAGGCAGTCGTGAGTTCGATCCCTGGTACCGATAAAAAGGAAAAAGGAAAAAAAAATTGAAAGGGAAACAATACTCCCAAATTTATACCTGGAAGCAATCATACCCTAATATCAGAACCAGAAAAGGACTCAACTAAGAAAGAGACTTACAGGCCAATTTCCCTAATAAACATAGATGCAAAAGTCCTTAACAAGATATTGGCAAACAGAATGCAGAAAATCATTAAGAAGATTATACACCAAGATCAGTTGGCATTCATCTCAGGGATGTAGGGATGAGTCAACATACATAAATCAATAAATTTTAACACAGCCAAAGACAAAAAATCATACCATCTCAATAGATGCAGAAAAATTTTGACAAAGTCCAGTACTCATTCATGATACAACTCTACAGGAAATTGGAATAGATACTCTTTATCTCAATCTGATAAAACCATCTATGACAAGCCAACAATCAACATCATACTAAATGGACAAAATCTGAAAACTTTCACTCTAGAATCAGGAACAAGACAAGCATGTCCATTGCCTCCACTCTTATTCAACATTGTCCTGGAAACTTTAGCTGGAGCAATTAGACAAGAGAAAGAAACAAAAAGAATAAGATAGGAAAGGAAAAAGTTAAAATACAGTTATTTGCAGATGACATGATATTCTACATAGAAGATCCCAAAAGCTCCGTTATTTTCCTGTTTCATTCCTCCATAGTGAATGATTTTATAGCTCTGCCTCAGGGCAAGATATAGCTTAGTGGTGGAACACTTGCCTAGCATGCAAGAGGCCCTGCGTTTTATCCCCAATGCTGCAAAAAAACAAAACAAAACAAAATGAAAAAATATTTGCCTTAGGAAGATTCAGCAAGAGACCAATTTGTCCAACGGAGTAGTAACAATGCTTTTACTGTTCAAGTTAAAGCATTTCTTTTTATTATGTGTTATGGTTTAGATTGAAAACATGCTCCAAAAGTCTCATGTATTCAGAAGTGTGGCTTTTGCTAAGTGCTTAGCATAATGGGGCATTATGCTTATCAGTGGTCCATAGTGGGTTCATAGCTAAATGTGCTATTATGAAGTGGGCAGAGTTGGAGAAAGTGGATCACTATGGACAGCCTTTTGGAGGGTGCATCTCTTACTCTGGCTCTTTCTCTCTCTCTGCTTTCTGGCTGCTGTGCATTGAGCAGCTTTCCTCCCCTATTCCCTTCTACCATTTTTTTGTTCTTTTTTGGGGTCGGTTGATCACAGAATGAACACTTGGAATCTGTGAGCCAGAGTAAACCTCTCCTCCTTTAAGTTATAGGCATCGAGTATTTTGTCTCAGTGACAGAAAAGTGACTAATACATTATGAAAAAACGTAAACATGAAAAGTAAGAGAAAAAATGAATCTTTAACAACTAATATTATAACCATATTTACTTTGCACAACCTTTGAAATTTTTCTCTCTTCATTAGCTTAGGTATCTAAAAGAAAATCGCAGAATATGTCATTTTGTGGCAATATACTTTAGAAATAGTCACTGACAGTTATGGAAGTTTTCCTATATAATCACTCTGATATCATATTTAGAGAAACTCATGGGAATTGATTGGCATGATCTAATTACCAAATTTCTCCAATTGTCCTGTGAATGTCTTTTTTATTGTGGAAAATATACATAACATAAAATGTGCTACTTTAGCCTTTTTAAGGGTATGGTTTAGGAGTGTTGCACATATTTACATTTGTTGTATAACCAATCTCCAGAGCACTTGTCATCTTGCAAAAGTGAAACTTTATCCACTGAATAATAGCTCCCTAATCCTCCTTCCCTGGGCCCTGCTAATCAACATTTTGCATCATATCTCTTTGTATGCCAGTACAACATACCAGAGCTTATGGGATAAAATAAAGCATTCTCATGAGGAAAATTTAGAATGGTTAATTCCCACATCAGGTAAATAATGCTGAACCTCACTCTTCTAGAAAAAAGAACAAGTTAAACCCAAAGCACATATGATCAGAGCAAAAAGTAATGCAATGGAGACTAAGAAAACAATAAAAAGAATCAATGAATGGAAGAGTTGATTTCTGAAAGATCAAATAAAATAGGCAAACCCTTACCCAACCTTATAAAAAGAAGAAAGAAAAGACTAAAATCCATGCAATTAGGAATGAAAAGTGATGCAGGAATGGTTCAACATATGCAAATCAATAAATGTAACACACCACATTAACAGAACCAATAACAAAAACCACAGAATCAGGGCTGGGCGTGATGGGTCCTCTTGACACTCCAAGACAGCCACTATTTATTTGGGTGTATACAGTGATAGGCAGAGTTAGTGAAAGATTCAAATTTGGCAGACGTTGCAGAGGTTTATGGGCTAGTATAATCCTTGGATGCTTCAAGAGGGCACAGATGATCTTATGCTAAGAGGAGTCAATGGGAAATCTTAAATGGGTCATATTTATAATCCCAAACCTTCATTTTATCCCTTAGGGAAGTACGCAAATTAGCCATTGTGGATTTGTGGTCCCAACAGACAAGAAATTCTAAAGCTAAGAAATAGCTTCCAGTCGGGCAGGATAGCATGTATTTCTAGTCTCTGCTACTGGGAGGCTCAGTCAGAAGGATCACTTTAGCACAAGAGTTAGGGATTAGCCTGGACAACATTCTGAGACCTTATCTTATAAATAAATAAATAAACAATTTTAAATGTATGTCTCTATTTTCTTAATTAAACAATCAGATATCTAGAACTCTTAGGGCATTATTTTAAGGGATTCCAAAGTAGAAAATATCTCATCTCCTGGATACCTGTTGGTGCAGGTTTATCTTATTAGAACTTATCAGTGAATTCACAAGAACTTCACAAAATTTAAAAATGAATTTTATCACTTTGCTAGGCATGGTGGCACATGCTGTAGTCTCAGCACTAGGAAACTGAGGCAGGAGGCTCACTGGAAGTTTAAGGCCAGTCTAGGCTACAAAGTAAGTTCAAGGCCAGCCTGAACTGCATAGTGAAAGTCTGTCTCCAAAAAAATTTATTGGCTTGGACTCAAAGAGACAAAGATGATACAAATTGAAAAGACTTTGGACCCAGGCATAATTAGATAACTAGATAACTAAATGAGAAAACTACTTAGTTGTAAATACTGGCTGCTTTTTACAGAAATGGAAAGATAACTCAGAGGGTAGATCCAAGAGCCAAGTGAAAAGAGGTAAGATCCATAGAAAATCCTCAGGAAATAAGATGCCATCCTAAACAAAGAACTAGTAACATTTGACCTATTGAACTTCAGAATTTCTATTACTGTTCCATGATTATATACCCCCCCCATAAAAAGAAACATTCGGAGAGGCCCTAAATTTAATTGTAAGATCTAGAGAATACAGTAGAAGAGACATAAAAAAAATCATTCAGTTATGAGTCAAATCAATAAAAGGCTCTTCCACATTTCCATACGTGTTGAAACCTTGACTTCTAACCTCAGGGTCACTAGATGCCACCACATCTGATTTCTGAGTGAACTTTCTGAATTTTTAACCCTCGTCAATCCAGAAGACAAAAGTACTTCTGTGGACTTCTGCAACCTCTCTTACTTTGTGTCATCCCATCCCTCTCACCTATAGCTAATATGGGTTCAATATAAACAATTTATACTTTCCTTCTCCCAATTTTCTTTTATAAAAATTTTAGGTCTGATAGGCATATTTTCAAGTGCATGCCAGCCTTGCTTCTGGGAGTTTAGGAAGTTGTCCCAGGACCTGGCCATGTCTGGCCAGCATCTGTAACAGCTCATTAAATCTTTTTATTTCAAGGGAACAATTGGTCTCAAGAGTTTTGCTTTAACACCCTTCTTCAAAAGGAATCAATAGCAGATTTTTTTGCCTTTCCTACCACTGCTATATATGGTGGTGGCTGAGGCAAATCATTCTTATCCTTTTAATTCACTGATCTTCAAAAGAAGAGGATCCACTCAAAGGGCTTAAGAGTCTTACCTGCTCCAGCACCTCACAAGATTCTGGACCTTAGATACTGAGCTTGACATTGTTTCAGAAAGAACTTTGCAGGGTCCAAAAGAGGGGGTGAGTATATTTTATAAGTGAAAAAAATACAAAACATTTGTGGCCACAGGGTGGATTTTGGTGAAAATTTTGAATGTCATCTTTAAATTATTTGACTGTTTTCATCAATCTGATTCTTTGACTGCTTGGCTAATAGAAAAAAGTACAGAATAGATTCCCTGCCAGTTCCTGGTGAGAAGCCTTAAGAAACTGACAGCATCTGCTTCCTGTCTTTTGATATGCATGTTTTTGGGATCTAGCTACAATGCTATGGAGAAGTCAAGACCACAGGGATAGGTCATGTGCAGGCATTCCAAGAGCCTGAAGTGATGGCTCATTGACAGCCAGCATCCAGTGATAAAGTGAGTGCAAAAACCTGAACTCAGCTGCAGTCACAGTCATAGGACTGACCATATGAGAAATGTGGCACAAGAATATTGCAGCAAAACTTGGGGAATCTGCAGAACCATGTGACATAACAATGACATGTTTGTTATTTGGGTGCATTTGTTACACCACAAAATATAATCAGAGGAGCTGTGTTCTCATTGTTTTTATATTATAGAAAATCCCAAATATTTTTATTTTATATAGCCAATGTTTATTTAGAGGTTTATCCACATATTTACCACTTTTTCTGTTCTTCCCTCCTTATTGCAGTCTATGTTAAAGGAGGTAACTTATTTCAGCTCACAGTTTGTAGAGGTTTCCGTCCATAGTTGGCTGGCCCTAAGGCAGGCTGGCATGACAGAGGGGTTCTGCAGAGGAGAAACAGGTCATGAAGGAGGTAGCTCCAAGCAACCAGGAGCAAGGCTGCCTTTTCCCTTTTTTTTTTTGTGGTACCAGAGATTGAACTCATGACCTCATGTTTGACAGGTAAGCACTTGTGCAGAGCTATAGCCCCAGTTGCTTTCCCTTTTATCTCATCCAGGCTTCACGCCTTTTGGTTGGTGTCACCTACACTCAGGAAGTGAATTTTGTCTTCAGTAACTCTATATGGTCATACCCAGAACTATACTAATTCCAATCAGTGGACTAATTAATACTGCATGCACTGAATCCTAGTATCATACATTCTAGATCTAGCCAGCTCCAAAAAAGCCCGCACACCACACCCAGAAAGATAAAGGCTTCTAGTGTTGTACTCATCTGTAAAAAGGACAAAAGGGCCTGAAATTCTCCCTCAAGCCCCTTTAAGGACTAATGCCATTCATTATGGTGGAGCCCTCATGATCTATTCACCTTATAACAATCCCATCTGTTGGTTCTCATTTTTGTTTGTTTGTTTTTGAAGACAGTGTATGTCTATGTAGTGCAGGCTGGCCTCAAACTCAGTGTAATCCTCCTGCTTCAGTCTCCAGAGTGCTGGCATCACAGGCATGTGCCATCATGCCAGGCTTTACCTCTTTGTACTATTGCATTAGGGATTAAATTTCTGCATGGGCTTTGGAGAAACACACATTTAAACCACAGCCCAGTTCCATGCTGACAACTTTATGTCTCATGAATATATAAAGTCTAATTATATCATAGTATGGCCCTGTGAGGTTTTTAATTGATTCTTCATGTTATTTTATTTCTTGGCAATCTCTGATTTGGGACTGGAAATTTCATGAATGTATGTACTTTCAAAGTTAACTTGAGAAGCAGGATTTTGTTATCTTCTTCTAGAAAGATTTTTGTCCTGAAGGTACTAACAGTCTGGGTTAAAGATGACTCCTTGGGGGGAGCCTAAACTCTTCTCTCAATGTATATAGCCTCCTCAAACAAAAAGGTTTCTTGAAGTCCCGCTGATTAGCTGGAATTTATTACCAAGCTTACAGTTCCAGCTTTTTCTACTGGTCTGGCTAAAATATGGTGTCCTTTTCAATTCTTTCCCATATTTAGGTCAAAAGTTACAAAAGTCTCTGCCAAGGTAAATAGGATAATTCTGCAGTTTCTCTGCCCCAGGGAGTCACAGTTATGATAGCAAATGACTTTAGGGTAGAAGCAAAAGCAGTTTTTAATCTGCTTTTCAATTGTATTAATCTTGTAATCAACTAATCTATTTCAATTATTAGTTCCATTTTTACTAGGTTTTGGGTGCTGGAGTCTCCTTCTGGAGATGGTTTCTAGGTTCTTTTTAAAAATTTTTTCTGGGGCTGGGGATTTAGCTCAGCGGCATAAGCGTCTGCCTTGCAAGCAGGCAGTCATGAGTTCGATCCCTGGTACTGATAAAAAGGGAAAAGACAAAAAAAATTTTTTTTCTAAAATTTTATTTTAAAGATAGTAAAATCCAACAAAACAGAACAAAGCTAGTCATAACAAAGCAGCAAAATTGGTACGTAATTTCAAAGCAGGATTCTAAAAAACAGTAGCGACCATAATATATCCTATCGTCACAAAGTTGTCCATTCCATCAGGTATAGCAAAATCAAACCAAAACCAAAACAGAATAAAACCAATCAAAACAGAATATTGAATAAGGCTAAACAATCAGAGGGTTTCCAGGTTCTTTCTGTTTTGAGCAAAGTCAAGTACAAACAGTAGCAAAGTTTCATTAAAGGTAGGAAAAGAAACAGGCTCTGCAGAGCAATTTTGGGCTAAGTAAAAGTAGGAAAAGAAGTATACCCTACAGCAGGAGGCTGGCCACCTTAAGTGGCACAATGGCAAAGACTCAAATGTGGACTGTTTTTTCTCTATCACCCACCCCTCAGGCTGACCTCAGGTCTAGCTATCCTTGCAAAAACCTGGTCGAGTTCTCAACAGAACTCCATGTGCAGGGCTTTAGGAACTGTTCTTCACCTGTGTCCTGGGACTTTGTAATTAACAGGTCACACATACTTCCCCACCGATTTTTTTTTTTTTGGGGGGGGGTGTCTTTTTGAGACAAGGTCTTCCTATGCAGTTCAGGCTGGTCCTCACAATGGTCCTCCTGCCTCACCCTCCCCAGTGCTGGAATTATAGGCGGTGCCACCACACTTGGCATAACATTTAAATTACAAGGGTATGAATATTATTCTAGCCAAGAGCCATTAATTTACTGGGATGAAATTTGAGTTCAATCTGTCTTTGTACTCAAACTGAAGGGCTTAGGGTTAGCATCTGGGCCTTATTTTGAAGGCAATGGACTTGAACAAGGCTAAATAAAGCTGAGAGGCCGAAAGACGAGCTCTTCTTCCGTAGGGAATCCTGGAAATCTCAACCTCAGGAATTCTGTTCCGCATGCACACCTTGTAAATCAACCTTTGACTTTCCGGTCTTTCATCTCCCTCAGGGAGAGAGATCTGTCCTTAACCCACAAAGGCGCACGCCCTGTCAGGGATGCAGCTAGCCACCTTCTAGCCTCCAGGGGATAGCAGCGACTGGGGCGTGTCACAAGGCTAGTAGCTCAAGCATACCTCCGCTACAACGCCCGAAATTTGGCGCTTTGGAGCCCTACTCGCGGCCACACAAATGCTAGAAAAGACGTCACGGAGTTTTTTCAGGAGAGTTGATTGGATTAGTCTCGTGCCAATCAAGATTTCTGCGCCAATCTACCGCTCTTCCGTCCCTCCCTCCACGCTGAGGACAAAATGGACTACTGAGACAGAGCAAATCTCCGGAAATGGCAACCAGAACCACTTCCTCCAGTGCGGTCCAATGAATTTTTTCTTTTGCCAGCAAATGTATCCTTCGAGCCCGCCCAAGCGGAAACATATCTGGACCCGGTGTGCAGCTCAGAGGCCCAGAGACTCACGGGAACTCGTTAAGACTCTTGCCATTATTGCACTGTTCTCCTGTCAATCATATTGCTCTCTGGATGGGCGGAAACTGGAGCCCTTTTGGCACCGCCTTTTCCTGGGTTGCTGCGGGCTGCGGCTCTCTGGTTGAAGGAACTAGAAACCAGCCGCGTAGGCGGGGCCACGCCGCAAGCAGCCCCAGGCTGTTCCG
The DNA here is from genome assembly GCF_034190915.1 of Cavia porcellus. Lineage (NCBI taxonomy): Eukaryota > Metazoa > Chordata > Mammalia > Rodentia > Caviidae > Cavia > Cavia porcellus. The sequence goes on from NW_026947496.1 coordinate 71,536,949, forward strand.
TAGCTACGAGGCGCTGGGAGTGGCCCGAAGTGGAGGCCGCGAGGGGTGGGCCTGGGCGGGAGCAAACGTGGGGGCGGGGCCGGGGCGGGGCCGGAGGAGGCGGAAGAAGTGAGCGAGCCCGACCCGGACCCGTCTGGAATCCAGCGTCTGGGCCGGCGGACCGGCGTCGGCGGGGTTGGCTGGGGCGAAGGGGCGCTGAAGCCTGGGCGGGCGGGCGGGCGGGCCGCGGGCTGCGGGCCGGGGGTCGAGGCCGGGAGTGAGTAACGGGTGTGCCGAGGACTCGCCGCGCGGTCGTAGGAGCGGGCTGAGCGCCCGCGCCCGCGCAGTCCGTGGGGGGATGCGACCAGGGGCCCCAGGGTGGGGCGGGCTGCGGCGGCCCCGGCGCAGGGGGTGGGTGGAGGCGGCGGCGGCGGCATGAGGCGCGGGGCCGGTGTCCTGGGGAGGGAGGCTCTGCCGGCGGCCCGGTCGCTCCCGCTGCAACTGTTCGCCGGCTCGCTGTGCCCTGCCAGCTGGGCCTCGGCTGCCCTCGTCTCGGCTGCCTCCCGGGCCGCCGCTGGTGACCACTCGCCACGCCGCCGGAGGCTTCATCCGCGCCCTCCCCCAGGACGCGCCCGCGGAGCTCGGGCCCCCTCTCCCCGGACACGGAGGCCGCGCTGCGCGGGGCGGCGGCGAGGCCGGAAGATGGCCTGGGTGCTCAAGATGGACGAGGTGATCGAGTCCGGGCTGGTGCACGACTTCGACGCCAGCCTCTCGGGGATCGGGCAAGAGCTGGGCGCCGGCGCCTACAGCATGAGGTAGGGCGCCTTGGCAAGCGGAAGCCTCGCTTTCTCTGGCGAAGGCCTGCACGACCCTGTGGCCCCGGTTCGGCGGTGTCCAGCGGCGCTTTGGCCGCCCTGCCCGTCGGCTCGGGGTCCCGCCGCGTGGCTGATCGGGACTGGGAGACCCCCGGCCTCTGTGACTGGCGGGCGGGGAACGGCAGCCCCGAGAGCTTCGGCCGGGAAAACGTTTTCGGGACTTCAGTTTCGCTGTAGAACTTGTCCCGCTGTTGAGATGGCTTAGTTTGTTGGGGAAGGGACTTCCTTCTCTTCCCTAATGGTTTACGAGCCCCTTTGGGGAGAAATGCACTTTACAAAAGTATAGCGTTTATATTGGGGAAAATACACCAACGTTTTGTATCGGTTCTTACTCTTTTCCTACATTGTGGTTTTTCCTTGTTGCAAATTTTAGTTATCTGATTTAGTAAATTATTATGAGTGACAGTGGTAGCAAGAGGGGGAAAGCCCCATAATGACTTCATTGTTTTTTTGATTGTAAGAGTGAAGTTTGTTATTGGGGACTATCTTCTCAGGCTGTTCCCATTTGAAAAGAGCTTTAACATGCAGTGATTGCTCCACAGTCTCTACTGTCTGTACCTGCATTCATTCAGTTTAATTTTGAGAAGTTGAGGCAGACAGTTTAGTCTCTGCCATCTATGCTGAAGAATGTGTATATTTAAGAATACATACGTGAACACACATGTAACAACAGTGTGAAAGCTCTTTACTAGCGGTATTGAAATAAAGTTGATGTGATTTCATTTAATAGGCTAAAATTTAGTGGTTTGGCAGCTTTTGGTTAGTATAAAGTGTGGTTTTCTACTCTTTATTTTATAATCAGTTTTATACTGTTCTTTTGAGATGCTCGTGTGTTCGAAGTGCTGTACAATTTACTGGGAGCCTTCATACATATCGCTGCAGTGCACAGGGAGAATAAGGAGCAGAAATGTGCTGAAGAATAAACTTGGACCCACCACTCAGGAAACAGAAGCAGGATTGCTGCGAGTTTGAGGCCAGCCTGGACTACATAGTGAGACCCTGTCTCAAAACAACACAAAAAGAATGACTTGTGAATCAGAGCAGTCCTGGACTGTGGAGGCTGATCCCTGAGACAGTTTGGCTTTTAAGTCTTAGAAAGTTTGGGCCAATAAGAATTTTTAGAAAGGTGGAGACAGTCTTTTGCGTGTGGAAGTGAACTGTGGAAAACATAAGACAAGAAGGAAGCCACCAGTGCCTGGCCCTGATTTGTCCCTGCTTGGTGCCCTGATCTTGCAACCTCATCTTGCAGTTGTGTAACTTGAATGCTGTAGTTGAGGTGGCTTATTTTCCAGAACAAGTCTGAGTTGAGGAAATTGGTACTGAACGTCCCACGGTCAGCCCAGGAGAGGGGAGAGGTAGTGCTTTCCTGTAGAGCTGCTGCTGGTGGGCTCCGCTGCACAGCCTGGCCAGGCCTTGATGGCCAAAGAGGGCAGGCAACAGTGTGTGTGCTTCTAGTTGCTTCTCACAGTGAAAGGCGATTCGACTTCAGAAAAGTTTGCTTATTGAATGTTAATTTTGAGCTTTTACATTTTCTAGGGTCTTACATGAACTGTATTTTGGTAGTTCAAGCAACTTAGTGCAATGATTCTGTATTTATGGTTTATATCTGAAGAGAAAATAAAATCTTGATAGTCAACCTTTCCTTGACTTTGTTCTTAAAAGTATTGCTCATACTTTCTGTTATTTTGACATTTGCAACATTCTTGTGGGGAAACTTAACTTTCCCTTGAATGGTTTTGTTTGTCTTTTTTGGGTTTTTTTTTTTTTTTTTTTTTTTTTTTTTTTTTTTGAGATGTCTCTGTAGTTTAGGTTGGCCTTAGACTCACTATATTCCCTAGGTGGCTTCCTGCCTCAGCCTCCTGAGTACAAGTATACAGCACCATGTGTATCTTCTTAAAAGTTTTTGGTTGTGTCATTTAGTTTACAATTAATGAAGGTGGATATCGTTTCTAAGAGCTTAATTTTTCATAATTAATTAAATCCTGGAAAACTTAGGGGAGCTGATAGAATATTTGCCTCTTACAGATTCGAGTCTCTTTATTTGAAGTATGTGTGTGACTGTAACTGGAGGCCAAACCCAGGGTCTTGTGCCACACACTATAGGCAAGAGCTGCATCCCCAGCTTTTGAAGTTGTTAAATACAGGAAACTCCAAAATTGACTTGACAAGGAGAAAACCAGAAGAAGGCTTTAGAATAGTGATAGTAAATGTTTTAGAACTTTCTGTGACACAAACAGCCCCCTGAGGCTCGCATGCCACCACTGCTACAGACTGCAGAGGCCTCTTTCAGTAGTGGTTTTACTTTCCACAGCCTGGAGATGATGACCTGGGGAATGCTTGTGAACAGCATTTTCCCCACCTCCTGGAGCATCGGTCTCTTCCTTTGGTGTCTCTTTTTTTTTTGTCTTTTTCGTTTTTATCGGTACCAGGGTTTGAACTCACGGCAGGCGTTTATGCCACTGAGCTAAATACCCAGCCCCTTCCTTTGGTGTCTTACAGGAAGGGAGCCTTATCTTTTACATTTGTTTTCTCACATTCAAAATATAAATGAGTACATAATTAGAAAAGTAACTTGTTGAAATATTTACTTTGCAGGCAGCTTTCCATTTTTCTTGGAAAGTAAAGTATATGCTCACTGTATTTGCTCTTTTGAATGACTTAAATTCTTTTGGGGGGATTGATTGATTGATTGCTTTGAGGTAGAATCTTACATAACTTTAGCCTGGTCTGGAACTCACTGTGTAGCCCAGACTGGCTTCTGACACAGAGATCCTCCTGCCCCAGCTTCCCAAGTACTGGGAGTTAAACAGTCTTGTGCCAACACGAGTGGCTAAAACAAATTATTTCTTTTTTCCTTCTTTTTTGGTAGTGGGAATCGAACTCAGGACCTCATGCCATGGTGCCGCTGAGCTTTATCCCTGGCCCAACTCTTTTTTATTTTTTTTATTTATTTTTTTTTTATTTAAAGAAAAGGAAACGAAAAAAAATACATGGAGATTTAAAAAAAGGGTAGAAATAATACTAAATTACAGACAAACAAAAGGTAAGAAATTGCCAGTTGATAAGTTACAAATTGTCACCTTCGAAATGGCTGTTCAGGTTATAGAATTAAAGTATATAGAATGACATTCAAAAAAATGACCCTACAAACCATTCTGCTCTATGGCCGAACAAAAGCTCCGTAATATGATTATCAGTCCCACCTATTTGTTTTACATCTCTAAGAGGATAAGGTTAACCATATCAAAACAGAACAGAACATTTAAAAAAAATAAAAAACAATTTAAAGAAATACAGATTTCAAAGCAAGTCCACTGGAGATCTACCTTATCTAACTGTCTCTAGCTTCTTACAAATAGTTGTCCCTAACTTCACCCACTTTCTATACTTATTGCATATTATAGAACTAATCAAATCATTACAGGATGATGGAGTCTTTTTAGGTCCTCAAGTTCCAAATTAGGGAAGACAATGCCAACTACCATCACATCTCTCATTCTCTTTGTGATAGCCGTCCCCATCTCTGCATATGCTGAAGTTGAGCTGAAGAAACCAGTCCAGAGTCATTTTAATCAGCAAGCAATAGATTGCTAGAATTTATATTATAATGCTACAAAATAAGCCTCGGGTTTTTCAGGTCTCTTCCTCAGAGTATTTGTTCTTATCCTCTCTGTATTATAGGGAAAACCAAGTCATAACAAGACAACGAAACAATTTCCTAGATAAACATGCAATGGATAGGACTTATAAAACTATAATATAAATGATCTTCCGTAGCTACTATGTTTTCTCTTGTTATTTTCAATAGATTTGTCGACAACACTGGCTTATTATAGTTAAACATACTATCACCTATTTTTATAAAAACTTATCTTTGACTGCATTGTAGTATTTGAGAGCTGTTACTGATTCATACCAGTATGGATATCCTTTACATCTTGTCATGCTCAGAGTAGTTTCCTCTACTTTTAGGGTTGATTCTAACACGCATACCGATTTCAAATAGGATCAGTCGAGGGCAACCAATAGTCTTATGATTCAGATACAATTAAGATCAGTCATAGTAAGACAATGTAAGTAATACAGAATTTCAGCCTAAGTCAATAGGAAAGTAAGGATAGTTACCGTGGTATAACCTGCTATTTTTGGTTCTAGAGGTCTGTGTCCTCAAATCTGATATGAGTGGACAGACCAGAACAAATTTAATTCAATCTAAATATGGCACTAGGACTACTGTGTCTTTTAAATCGTTATACACCATTAGCAATGACCTCTGCTTTTTTTTTTTTTTTAAATATAGTTTCAGAGCTGTCTCTACTAAAGACTAGCTTACCGTCTCTGCCTCATGTCTGCTACTCCACTTTTCTGCTATAATTTGTCCACCTTATTCCCTCATTCCATTGTCTGCCCCATTCACTGAGGCCTCTCTGCCACTGTTGCTGGAATCCTGGTATCTCTTCCTCTCTTTCTCTGTAATGTCCTTCAGCGCTCTCTGTAGGGTTGGATTGGTGGCCACGAACTCCCACAGTTCCTCCTTGTCTTGAAAGTATCTTATTTCTTCATTAATTTTTAGAGAGAGTTTTGACGGATATATGAACTTAGGTTGCATATTTTTTTCCTTCAGGACTTGGAATATTTCTCCCCACTCCCTTCTTGACTTAAGAGTTTGTGTTGATAAGTCTGCTGTTATTTTGATAGATTTCCCATTATAGGTAACCTGCATCCTTTCTCTGGCTGCTTTTAATATTCTGTTTTTTTGGTGGATTTCTGGGATCTCGATTATTATATGCCTAGGCGTAGATCTGTTTTGGTTGTAGGTAGCTGGCGTTCTGTATGCTTCTTTTATCTGGATATCATTTCTTTTTGCTATACGTGGGAAATTTTGCTTTAATATCTCTGTGAATATTTTTTGTATTTCATTTTTGGATGTTCCTGCTTCCTCACTCACATTCTTTATCCTTAGGTTATGTATCTTTTTATCATCTTCCAGTTTTAGAATTGCTTCTTTCTGGTTCCTTGTTATTTTTAAGAGGCTTTTTCTTTCACGTTCATAAGCCCTAAATCTCTCTTCAAGTTTCAGAAGGTTGTCTTTAGTTTCTGTCAAGGCATTTTGCCAATATTCAATGGAGTTCTTAGTTTCTTGATATTCTCTTTGGATCTGTTTCATGTATTCTAAGTTATGCTTAAATTCTTCTTCAGATGCTTCTCTTTCTTTTCTGATTTCCTCAGTTCTTCCATCTGTGTTCTCTTGGGCGGGGCTTGTCATTTCTTTAATTAATCTCTTTATATCTTGCCTCACTTGGATCAGGAGTACATCTTTAAATTCCTCTATGAGATCATGTAAGTACTTTTTAATTTCGGCTGATGCTGTGTCGAGTAGAGGATGGTTACTGTGCTTGTTCTCTTCAGTGTTTAGTTCTCTTGGGTTTAATTTCTCCTGTTGAACAGCTGGAGATTTTTTTTTATTTTTATCTCTTGTCATGTTTCTGGTTTCTTTCAGACTGTCCTGGAGTTCTCTGGCCCTCTCCGAATTGCTTAGGGCCTTTCAGAAGCGTGCTGGCTTGAGTTTTTGCTGTCCTCCCCAATTTGCTGTTATCTGGGGTAGGCTGGGATGTAGGGGCGGTACAGTCTAGTCTCTAGCCTCTGTGTCAGTTAGTTCATAAATTAGGCTGTACTTTCTGGTTGTCACTGAGTTGTGACTATTTTGTATCTGCTTATTGGGCCCCAAGCAGAGGCTTGGTTTAGCCCCAGTAGCTCCTGCCAGTTCTCTTTGAATCAGAAGCAGCTGAGTAATGGCACAGGATTCTGCCCAGGTCCCAGCCGTTCTCTTCCAAACCTCTCTGTGATAGGAGCACCAGAAAAGCAGATCCGCCCAAAACCAAGATGGCTCCCACTAAGTTCTCTGTGTGGAGCTGAAGGCAGCAAGTAATCAGGCTCTGCCAGGACTCAAGATGTCTTCCACCAGCCCTCCCTACAGGGGGACCTGGTGATGTCACCAAGCTGCGGTTTCTGCCGCCAGGCTAATATGTCTGCACCAGACTCTGTGTTATTGATTTCCCCGTGGTGGCGGGCCAGCTGTTCTCTGGCCAGACCCAGCAGCCGCGGGGTTTTCTGTACTCACCAGAGTCCGGTGCAAGTCCTCGTTCCGGGACCGCCGCACACCAAGCTGTCCACTTTTCCCCCACTCGCGGCTCAGCGCTGACCGGTCAGATTTCTGTGCACCGTTTAGATTTGAATCGCCAGAGCTTTGTACATCCGCTCTGGTGCAGCGGTGCAGAACTGGCTGCTACTTGGAGTCTCGATCTGGGTCTCAGTTTCCCGCGGTCCCCAAAAGCAACTCAGCTTTTCGTGCTGGGTCCATGAGTCTGTTTGTTGATTTAAGGGCGCGGGATTTGCAGCCTCCGGTCTCAGCACGACTTTAAATCCTCCAGCTGTACTGTCTTGGTTAATAAGAATCGCTATCGATTTGTCTGGTCCTCTCCATGCTGTCTTTTTTTAGCTTTGAGTTTGAATTCTCTGGAGAGACTCTTCGCTCGATCCCCTAGCTCGCCGCCATTTTCAGCACTCCCCTCCCCAACTCTTTTTTTAAAAATCCATTTTATTCATAGATAAAAAGAAAGAAGAAGAAGAAAAACTAAAACAAAAGTTTAAACTATGTCAAACGTGGTAACAATGGTACATACAGTGCGCATTTGTCATCCCCAAAGCATTCACCCAGAGCACATCTGCCTTCAACTGTCCAAACACTACCAGTACAAGTCTTTCTCTTTATCGAACTCAGACAAATCAGTAGTATAACTCTTAAATATTTTATATGTACATACACATTTTTATGTTTTTTTGTCATGTCACACTAATGAAACAATTCAGTGTTCACACATAGGTCTTTATTTCCCTAATGAATATGTTTGCAAGGTGCATCCATTTACCTATAAAAGTGTCCAGTTTATTATTATTTATGGTTGAGTAGTATTCCATTGCATAAAAATACCACGTTTTTAGTTTCTCTCTCTTTTTTTTCTTTTTTTGTCTTTTTCGTTTTTATCGGTACCAGGGATTGAACTCACGACTGCCTGCTTGCAAGGCAGGTGCTTATGCCGCTGAGCTAAATCCCCAGCCCCAAATACCACGTTTTTTATCTGTCCCTCAGTTGATGGACAGTTAGGTTGTTTCCAAGATCTGGCTATTACAAACTGTGCTGGAGTAAACATGGGTGCACATTTATCACTGTGATATGATGTTTTTAATTCTTTTGGGAAGGTACTCAGAAGGGGAATAGTTGGGTTGAATGGAACCGCCAATCCTAGTTTTTTGAAGAATCTCTGATTTCCACAGTGGATGCACCAGTCTGCATTCCAAGAGTAGAGAATGGTTCCTTTTTCCCCACAGTCCCTCCAGCATTTGTTATTGCTTGATTTCTTTTTTAAATTTTTTTTATCGGTACCGGGGATCGAACTCATGACCGCCTGCTTGCAAGGCAGGTGCTTATGCCGTTGAGCTAAATCTGCAGCCCCATTGCTTGATTTCTTGATAGTAGCCATTCTTTCTGTGGTGAGTTAGAATCTAAATGTTTTCATTTGCATCTCTCAAATGACCAGTGATATTGAACATTTTTTTCACATATTCACTTCATCTGAGAAATGTGTATTCATCTCAGATGGCATCTTTGGATTTTAAATCTGGGAGGACTGTTTTTTTTTTTTTTTTTTTTTTTTTTGAGTTGTTATATGTTCTCGGTAGTATTCCTTTGTCTGAAGTATAGCTGGCAAATACTTTCTCCCTTGTTGTGAGTTGTCTCTTCACTCTGTTGGTAGTTGCTTTTGCTATGTGAAAGCTTTTCATTAGGGTGAGATCCCATTTGATTCTTTGTGATAGTTCTTGTGCAATTTGTGTTTCCAACAAATTATTTCTTAAGGCTTATTTTTAGAGAAATCATTTCTTCAGTTTTTTTGGGAAGATAGCGCAAGAAAAAACGGCCTTCCTTAATAGTATGACTTAAAAATATCTATTTGTGTTAATGTAGACTGATGGTGTTGGCGGTACATTGGTGCCAATTTCTTATATTACCTTAGCTTCTTTTTTTTTTTTTTTTTTTTTTTCTGGTTTTGGGTAGCCTCAGGTCCTCATTATGGGTTCTGTGACCACAGGTGTATGTTATGTGACTTAATGCATACTGTTTGAAATAAGACAGGTTCAGGCTGGCCTCAAACTCATGAGGATTCTCCTGTCTCAGCTTCCCCAGTGCTGAGGTTACAGGTGTGCACAACCCACTCCCAGCCTCATTATAATTTTCTAAGAATTTTCTTTTATACAACCTAGTCATTTTCTTTCCATCTAGTGTTCACATAAAGTTCATAATCTGCTGCGGTCAATTTGATGTCATTATTGTACCTTTTCCCCCCCATTTTTGCTGGGGACTGAATCTAAGGTCTTGTGCATGGATTCTTGTTTTTTCATTTTAATGTTTATTTGAGATATAGTCTCAGTATGTAGTTCAGGCTGGCCTTGAACTCACAGTGTGGCTCAGATTGGCCACCAGCTCACTGTGATCTTTCTGCCTTGGCCTCTCAAATGCTGGGATCACAGGCATTGACGGTTATAGTGATGGTTTCTTTTGATTACTGTAAAAACTTTGAAGCCAAGTGTGACAGTAGGAAGCAGGAGGATCATTTTGACGCTCGGAAGGTCAGCTATCCTGGGCAACATAGACAGTGTCTCAAACACACACACAAACTTTGTTATTAAATTATTACCTGAAAAAAGCCATTGTCTGAGTTCTGTTTTTACACTTCAAAATGATTTAAATTTGTTTTGAAACAAAAGGTCCCCTGTATGTACTTTGAGGTAGGACATACATGTATACTTTATAGGTAATTTGCTAAATCAAAAATGCTTTGGATTGAACAGACTTCCTACATTGACTAAAAGGTTAAAATGTCACTGGACAGACCCAATAGGGCAGTGGTGGTGAATGTGTGGCGTGTGTGCCACAGTGCACTGTTTGTATCATTGAAAACTAAAAGATTCACTCATTGCTGTAGGGTAGCAGGAAAATCGCAACTTATCTATTATATGGCTACTAATAGTTGATTATTTTCTTTTGGTTTTAGATGACATGTCTTGGAAGTATAGAAAAAATGTTGGGGTCAGTGGGATTCTTTTGGCTTGTTTTGGAGACAGGGCCTTGCTCTGTAATTCAGGCTGCCCATGAATTCGCTGTGTAGCCCAGGCTGGCCACGATCTTGTGGCAATCCTCCCTGCATTAGCCTTCAAAGTGCTGGGCTTGCAAGTTTGCACCACCATGCCTGCTAGTTTAGTGTTCTTGAGAAGATCCCACTGTGCAGCACAGGCCAACCTTGTACTCACAGAGATCCTTTTCCTTCAGTCCCTAGAATGCTTGGATTATAGGCCTGTGCCACCACACCACCACCGACAGCATCAGTTAAATTTTTAAAATTATGGTGCTTGAGAGTACTTCCAGAATTAGCAGTAATGTCTATAAAACTTCTTGTTTCAGAGTTCAAAAACTTACTGCATTTAATCTTGGCAGTAATATACAAAAGGACATAATAAATTATTGATTAAAAACTATAGCTGAGCATAGCGACATAAACCTGTAACCACAGGATTCTGGAGGCTGAGTCAGAAGGATCACAGCAAGATCATGGCCAGCCTGAACTACAGAGCAAGACCCTGTCTCAAAGTTGGTTTTTAAGTTTATTGTTGCAAAACAGGATAGGCAAACCTTCTCTGTTAGGGCAATGTAATAAAAATTTTAGGCTTTTTAGGCTGTACATCCACAAATATTTCTCTTGTAGTATGATCTACCTGGTTAACAACTGTATGGACTTAAAACTGATTTTTTTTTTGTACAGTTCTGTACATATTATTTATAAAAGCCTCCAGATCTTTTTTTTTGGTATGGTGTACCTTGTTTCTATAATGCTGTAATTTTTGCTGGATTGATGGTATAGTACTATAGTTTTATGTTCTGTTGTACATTGCAGTACTGCATGTAAGAGTTATGCAAAGTCATCAAGTTTGAGTTTCTTTGGACCAATTCTATGTTCTGAATATTGTAATGTGCACACTGTAGGCATTTCCTCCATTTAGTGACCGAGTTTGGTTAAACACCTAGTCACAGGAACAGAACTTGGTTGTTAAATGAGGAATTTTTATAATCTTGATCTTGTTTTTCTTTTTAAACAACCCCTTTAAAAATGTAACAACATTTTTAGGTCATAGGTACATAAAAACAGGCTGCCTAGATTTGCTTTTTAAGCATAGCATGGCAATATTTTACCTTTAGGATAAACTTTCAGTAATATATTTTAGCTGCCTTAGAAGAGAATTTGTTAAGTATTGAAATCTTATGTATTCAAGAAGTTGTTTTTATGCACACTAAGAATTGTCTTGGCTAGTGTACATACATTCTATTCATTTGTATTTAATATGTTCAATTTTAATAAACTCTTCCCTCCTCCCCACAATTCAGAATTGTATATAGTCTTCATTGGATTTGGAATATAGCAATTTATTACCAACGTCTTGTTGGTTTGTCAAGACACATTTGATACACATTTGCTGTTGGAAACACCATCTGACATGCCCATCTTTGTGTGTGTGTGCTATAGGTGCTGTAAATGAAAGAAGCTTTATAATATTTTGATTGCTTTGGGATAAATAGATGGTTATGAAGTAGATAATCGTCGGCAATATAATTCTTTTAGTTTTTAGCTTTCTAGGATTTATTTATTTAACATTGTGCCAGTAATCGAACTTAGGAGCTCGCATTTGCCAGGCAGGTGCTTGTGCTGTTGAGTCAGATCCTTGGCTCTAGGATTTCTGATAAGCATGATATTGTCAAGATAATAGGAACTATGATAGATCTGGTCTTTATTGATTTGTGTATTGGTAGTTGATTTTTTTTTTTTTTTTGAGGCAGTTTCTCTTTGCAGTTCAGGCTTCCTTGAACTCACTTTGTAGCCCAGGCTGGCCTTAACCTCTAAGTTATCCTCCTGCCTCAGCCTCCCAAGGGCTGGGATTCCAGGCATGTACCACCAAGCTTGAGATGGTAGTTGAATTTTTTAACTTAAAAATACTTTTGAAATGATGTTTCATTGATTTCAGGTACCAAAAAACAAAATAGAAAAAAAAATGTTACAAATTACAGAAAGGTTATAAAGTTCAAATACATACCTTTCACCCAGCTTCCTTTAACATAACCAGAGTACAGTTTTGAAATCAGGAAATTAGGCTTTGTGCAGTGCTGTGAAGCACGAAATTTATTTGGATTTCACAAGTTTTTCCTTTGTCCTTTTTCTACTGAAGTTCCTAGTCTAGGATGCATTTTGCATTTAATTTTTGTCTACTGCAATTGTTTTGTATTTTTTTTTAATGATTTTGACGCCATACTATATAGTTATCAGAACTTTTTTTTTTTTAATATATATTTTTGGTACTGGGGATCGAGCTCATGACGACGCACTTGCAAGGCAAGCACTTAGGCCGCTGAGCAAGATCCCCATTCCAGAACTTGTTTTTTAGCATACATGGGTTAAGGTGTGATTTTTTGGTAGAGTGCTTGCCTAGCGTGCTTGCTTGAGACCCTGAATTCTATCTCCAGGGCTATGGAAAGGAAAAAAGATGATACTTTTTTAAGTTTTGGGAAGCAGTAATAAAATATATTTAAATGCTGTTGAGCCTTTAATGTCTTGTCATTTTACAGTGGTGTGTGTGTAGTAGCGTGGATCTCGTACATGTTAAGTAAGCATTCTGCCACCAAACTATATTCCTAGCCTCTTCACAGTGATTTTTTTTTTTTTTTTTTTAGTACTGGGGAGCAAACTCATGACTTTGCACTTAGCTGGCAAGCACCTGAGCCAATGAGCTAAAATCGCTGTCCCTTAACAGTGATTTTAAGTAGGGTAGGGCCGCTGTTAATGTTTATAGTCTTCTTTTTTTTTTTTTTTTTGGTGCTGAAACCTGGGAACGAATATAGCCTTTATCTTTGTTCATTTTAGTAGAATAGGATGCTGTTTATTTTATAGTCACTTCATAATGAAAATATTAAGAAATTTAAAAGCGTTTAAGATAATTACAGATCATTGCATGTTACCATAAATATTTTTATTAAAAATTGTTCTCTAGCTGGGCGTAGTAGTACACACCAGTAATCCCAGCTATTCAAGAGGAGAGCCAGATGGATCATTTAGTTTTGTTTTGTATTTGTTTTTTGAGACAGAATCTTACTCTGTAGTTCAGGGTGGCCTAGACCTCATTGTGTAGCCCAGGCTGGCCTTGACCTTTTGGTGGTTCTCCTGCTTCAGCCTCCTAAATGCTGATGTTATAGGTGTGTACCACTTCAAGGATCATGAGTTTGAGGCCACTTTGGTAATTAAGTGAGACTCTGTCTCAACTTAGAAAGGCTGGGGGTGCACCTCTACTCAGAAAAAAATTTTTTCCAAAATCAAAAAACTAGAAGAATGTTGTTTTCCAGATTTCTTAAATATCTGGTTTAGTGAAAAAACAGGTAGATTTGCATCTTAGGTATTAGAATATGTTGTTTTGGTTGATGTATATGAAGATTAGTCTCACCTACATAAGTAGTTGGAAAAAGAAATTTTATATTAATAGCCCTTTCAAATAATTACAGATACAGATATTCTTTGGTGCTACAACAGTTGTCCTTTTTTTTTTTCCCCAAGATAGTGCCTTGGTATATAGTTCAGGCTGGCCTTGAACTCACTGTGTAGCCCAGGCTGGCCTGAAACTTGCAGTGGTCCTCTTGCCTCAGCCTCTCAAGTGTGGGAATTACAGATGTGTGCTGCTTTACTTGGCACCAGTTCTTTTTTTTTTAAATATCTATGATTTTTATTTATTTGTTTCTTTGGTTTGTTGAGGTAGTGTCTCGCTTTGTAGTTTAGGCTGACCTTGAACTCAACTGGATGGCCTAGGCTGGCCTGGAGCCCAAGGTGATCCTTTTGCTTTAGCTTTCAGAGTGCCAGGATTAAAGCCCTGTGCCCCTAAGCCTGCCTACTAATTCCTGACAAGTGGTAGTTTCTTAAAGTTCAGCTGCAATGTGAAATCTCCAATTGTATTAGCATATTGTATGTACCCTGTTAAAGTAGAATAGATTGGTCCATCTTGCACTTTGAGTCTTTTACCCTGAATAATTTTAAAATACACATTCATTAGTCTTAAGAAAACAGTGATCCTGAATCAAGAAGATCTTCCACATTTGTCAGAAATACCTTTCTTTATTACGGCCACAATCCTGTTAGATACAGCACAGGAGGGAGGGGTTAGATTTTTATCATTGGTAACACACCATTGGTGATTTCCTTGAAACAGTAGCCTCATTTTGATTTTTAAGGAAATGTCTGTCCAGCACTCAGATTTGAATGATCATAGTTTCAAGTGAAAATTATTTTCTATGGAAAAGTTGTTGTGTCACCTTATAGCTCAAACGCTTAAACAAGAGCTTTTCCTCCAAACAGCCAGTTGTTACAGCCCTGAGAAGTTTAACCTACAGTATCACTCAGAATAGGCAGAGCTGGGTCTTGAAGTTCCCGAAACCAGGTCTGACCTCTGTAAAGTCCTTTGTGTTGTACTTTTAGGCGTCCTACCAATTAGTCATTGAGAAGTCCCAATGTATAATTTGCCCTTGCTGGATAGGGAGAAAATCAGTCAGAAATGTCACTTTTTGCTGTTGTTGTATCTGCTCCCCCCCCCCCCAACCTTCTTCGTTATAATAAGTTGTAGAAACTCAAGAGTTTTCTGGTAGACAGTGTCTTTGAATAAATACAGATTTGTTGCCATGTAATTCTTCGATTTCATGTATCTTTGTAGGCTGTCTAGAGCTTCAATGCAGTGCTATATAGGGGAACTAAGAATTTGAGTATTTAGCAGAGGTGATAGTACACACCTATAATTCCAGCATTTGGGAGGTTGAGGCAGGAGAGGTCATTTTGGAGTACATAGTGAGATCTTGTCTGAAGAAGTCGAATAGCTAATTGTCTTACTGATTTGTAGAGAACACAACAGAATTTCAAAAATCAGTTGTTTTTCTGTCTAAACAAGATTGGTCATTAGTTTTCTTATATTCCTAATTTTTAAAAAATGTATATGTGCATTTTCAGGGTTAGGGGTTGAGCCTAGGATCTTACACATGCTTGGCAAGCACTCTGCAGCGAGCTATATCTCCACCCCTTTGCTTTTTTTTTTTTTTTTTTTTTAACATTAAAGTTATATTTTTCAGTGTGCTGAAGCTTTTCCTCTTTCTACAAGATGAAATTTTATTTTATTTTGCATAAGATGGGGCTTAACTTTTTAAAGATTTTGTAGAGCTTACCTGGAATATAGCCTAGATTTTAGGTTGTAACTTTTTTGATGAGTGGATATTTGACTACACATGTAATTTACTTAATGGGCATTGGAACATTCAGGTTTTCTTTGTCTGGCTGTGGTTAGTTAATGACCTCGGCTTCCTGAGTGTATCCTGTGCCTCAGTGGTTGAAGTAGAGCATCCTTTTCCTTTCTCTCTCCTGCTGTCCTGGAGCACTTTACAGGGAGGCCCGACACTCAGCTCTATCCCAGTGTCTGTGTTAGCTGGTCTTATTACTTACTGTTTTGCTGAGAAAACTGAACATTCACATGCTGTGCTAGCTTATGTAACATTTCAGTGTAGATTTCTTTTTATTTATTCTGTTTGGTCATTTGGGCTTCTCGAATGGGTGAATTGATAAGTTTTATCAATTTTGGAATTGACTTAGCCTTTCAACTGTTGTGGGATGTAATTTTAGTAAAATGTCACAATTTTTTCTCTTTAAATTTACTTCTGCATTTTCTAATATTTCTATGTCTGCTGTATGCTGGATAGCTTCTTTCTACCATTTCATGTTCCTAATTCTTCATTTCTGTTTAGCTGCTATTAAATCTAAGTTCTTAATTACGGCGATTCCATTTTCCAGTCTAGAAAGTTCTATTTGTTCTTTTTAAAGTTTTGCTGTAAAGGTTGCTGTTTCTTGTAGATCTTTTCAGGCTTCTATTTTATTTGTTCAAACACGCTAAGCATAATTTTATACTTTGGGTCTGATAATTCTGGAATCTGAAATCTTTGTTAGTCTGTGGCCTTCTGTGTCCAAGTAGGAAAACAGAAGTCATGTAGGTTGTTTCCAACAAAAAAAAAAAGGTTTAGTGAGTTCTGTGATAGCAAACGTGCTGAAGTGTTGCAACCTGATGCTCTGGTCTCTCCTCCTCTGAAATTTCTGGGAGACACCTTGTGTGCAGTCTTCTGTGTTTACCTTGCTTTGCCTTTCATACTCTTGATTTCCTACCAGTTTTTTTTTTTTTTTCTTGTAGTCCACAAAAAATCTGCATGTTATTTTTTAGGCCTCAGATCTTTTGCAACTGGCAGAAAAGAGTTGAATACCAACAGACAGAATCTGGATCAGAGTGATTGCCATCTGTTGTTTTTGCTGTTGGTTCTTACTCCTAGAGCTTTGTTTGTCCTTTTATACTTGGTTATTTTTGGGTACTGGCATTGCATATTTACTTGGAATAATTTGATGCCCAAGGCTTTTCATTTGTTTGTCAGACCCCTGGGAGTCATAGCTGGGTGGGACCAACTTAGCCACAGTTTAATGGTTCCCTGGACCACCTAGAAAAATTAAATGGTATTGGAAATTCTTGGAAAAGCTTTCTTTCTTTCTCTTCACTCATATGCTGAGAATCTAGTTCTTTCTAACCCAGTGTCATGGGTGTGGAGATACCCTAGACTGTAAGATCATTGAAACCGAAATACAGCTGTGTGGTTCTGTCCTCAGACCGGGAAGGTGCTTTTGGGTAAAACCTGTTCTGTGTTCAGGCTTGTTCTCAGTTACCACAGTTGTTTAGATTTCAGCCTATCCTGTTAGCTATTCAGTGCTTTTATTATGAATGTGACTGTGAACTGGATGTAGTGGCACACATCTGCAATCCAAGCACTCAGGAGGCTGAGACAGAGGCAGGAGGACCATTGCAAAAACTCGAGACCAGTCTGAGCTACAAAGTAACCTTAGGGCCAGCCTCTACTGCATAGTGAGACCCTGTTTCAAAAAGACCAAAAAACAAACCTGTGATATTGCAACCTTTTTTTTTTCTTCTTTGTTCTAAGTTGAGAGGAGTAGGGTAGAAGTTGATGTAAATTAGTTAGCCTATCATTACTAAACAAGCATTCAGTTATGTTGTTATATGTCCATGTTGGTTTATCTCATCTCTTGAGCACAGGAGATTTTTCACTTACCTTGTTAATTAATGTGTTTTTTTTTTTGTCTTTATGTCAAATGAGAAATTTTCAAATTTTAGTTTTTGGAAATCTAATACATTTATGAAGGTTGATTCAAAAACTATGAAGAGCTGGGCGTGGTGGCACACACCTATAACCCCAGCGTTTGGAGCCCGAGGCTGGAGTATTGCCATGAGTTGGAGACCAGGCTGGGCTACCTATCCAAGTTTTAAGGCCAGCCGCATAACATAGATTGTCTCAAAACAGACAAACAAAAACCCAAAACTGTGAAAGCATATTGAGTGAAGTCTTTCCATCATATTAATGTCTTCCAGTCAGTTTTTGCTGAACTCAGCTTACTTGGGGTGTTTGAAAAGTACGGTGAGTTTAAAAAATTTTTTTTTTTGTCTTTTTTGTTTTTATCAGTACCAGGGATCGAACTTATGACTGCCTGCTTGCAAAGCAGGTGCTCATGCCACTGAGCTAAATCTCTAACCCTGCGTTTAAATTTTTTAAAGTTACAGTAAAAGACATTGCCATTAATTTCTCTCCAATTACTTCCTCTCTCTGAGAACACAACCCATTGTTCTGGCCACTTTCTGAAGCAGTTCTGGAAGTCCTTTCATGTGAGGGTCTTTGCTGCTGCCAAACGACCTCTAGTAGCATGGCTAACTCATAAAACCTTGCAGTGTGTACTCATCCACACTGTTCACTTACACAGATTAACTTCTCTGCCCCCAAAGTCAAAATGATCGTGAAAGATAAACATTTTCAGTTAATTCACTACAAGAAGCAACCACAAGAACACTGCTAAAGACAGGAAAGAGAACTTCACAAACTGGGAAGGAGTAACTGATACAGGGGAATGAAACTCCTCACCTACTATATCTGCGTGTT
The DNA here is from genome assembly GCF_034190915.1 of Cavia porcellus. Taxonomy (NCBI): domain Eukaryota; kingdom Metazoa; phylum Chordata; class Mammalia; order Rodentia; family Caviidae; genus Cavia; species Cavia porcellus. The sequence continues at coordinate 71,554,967 of NW_026947496.1, forward strand.
CATGTTCTCTAAAACCGAAGAATGAATTTTAGGAACACCAAAGGTGGAGAGTACAATATATTTATTGAGGGAAAGAAAGCTTTTGTCTGAAGAGAGACAGAAGGGATCCCGAGCGGGTTGCCCCAGACTCTGTCTTTTTCAGGGACTTACAGAGTTAAACCCATGGGTTCAAGGTAGGGGAAGACTGGGAACTCACAAGGAGATGGGGATAAGGTGGGACGTAACAATAGTTAGCCAATAAGATCAATAGTTTAGGTAAAATTGATTAAATTGGGGAAAATGGGAAAGCAAGTCACGTAGGAAGTGGGCATTCTTAGAGATCATTGACTCCTATAGGGGATTGAGATGGTGACTTTTGGCTCCTCAAGCTGATCCAGATTTAATTCCTAAGGATTATACTTAAGGGTGTGGTTGCATTTGTTTTGCCTTCTATCTTGAGATCTGGCCCACAGCAGGAGATGTGTGTCCCCTCCGAGGTCATCAGTTATCTGGGCCTCTGTGCCAGCTTCTTCAAGGGCCTAGTCTTGTCTGACTGCCTATAATATTTCTAACTAACTCAGCTGCCTGCAACAACAATGGGATAAGTGTGTTTGAAGCAAGATGTGGGTATTTTGAGGGGGATCAGTGGCAACATGTCTTTCATGGTAATAAAAATTTAAACACTTTTTCAATCACACTTTGTACTTTGCTGGATTTTAATACCCTGACAGTTCTCATAGATCCATTTGATCTTATGGTTTTCCAGTATTTTGTAAATATCCTGATTTTTGGTGCTAACTTAAAATTTGCCATCATTCAGTTTTCTGTAATGGTTGACTGGCTTTGGGCCAATGGCAAGGTGGAGGGTGAGGAAGGCCGTTTCCCTCATGGCAGCTAGGAAGGAAGTGTCTTCCTAATAAGCCCATTTAGTTTAACTCATTAGTTGGTTAATCCACTTGATAGGGTAGGTACAGCCCTCGGGATCCATTCACTTCTCAAAAGCAACCACACCTTTAAAACAGGGCGGCTTTTTGGGAACATTTTCAATTCCAACTGTGACAGACAGCATCATTTGATTTTACATATTTGAGTCTCTGAGCTTGATCCATTATACAGTCAAGACTATGGTAACTTCCTGGTCAGTTTTTTTTATTCAGTAGTGTACTTATTTGAAGCGTTATGTATGGTACTCCATAAATTGTGTGAAGGTAGATTTTTTTTTTTTTTGAGACAGGGTCTTACTTTATAGTTCAGGCTGGCCTGGAACTCACTGCATAACCCAGGCTGGCCTCCAGCTTGCAGAGTTCTCCTCCAGCCACCTGAGTGCTGGGTTTTATAGGCCTGTGCCACCACGCCCAGCATAAATTTTTTTATATGTCATATAATATATGTTATGTAATAAATAATTTTTATGTGTCAAGAATCTTTAATACTCAAATCTGTTTCCATTTATGGCATTGCCAAAAGAAAAGTTTTAGGATTTTTTTTTTCTTTTAATAGGATTTTCATGTAGCTCAAAATATGAACTCTTACATTGTCTGGAGACAGTAAAATGTGAAATCTTAAATTATGTGGAGACCTAGTTTCCAGTTTAGTAAAAATTAATTGATCATGATACTACAAGTTACTTCTTTGATTCAGCAAATATTTGAGCAACTTTGTACTAAATGTCAATGAAGAAACAATTTTGGAGATGATTATAAACTTATTAAGGCTACAACTTAATCATTTATAATGCTGAAAAGTGAAAAAAGCTGTGGCTCAAGCAGTTTAAGGGAAATGAGAAGTGTGTGTGGGAGAAGTAGTTACATCATTGAGAATGGGATGTTGGAGTGAAATCAACGGTTTGGGCATCCAGCAGAGCCAGTGCAGACCTACTGACACTTGCTTGGGAGGAGGCTGTTGTGCTGGAACTGGCAGAGCAGGGGGAGGTGAGATAGTGATCCTTGTATGATTTTATAAGAACTTTGGTTGAAAGTAAGGTGATAGAGTGTTCAGGGGACGAAATCTAAATTTCCTACTTGAAAAGGATCACTGTTCACTGTGTTGATTGGAATATTTTCTTTTTCTTTTTTTTTTTTTTTTTTTTTTTCCTTTTTATCGGTACCAGGGATCGAACTCGCGACTGCTTGCTTGCGAGGCAGGCGCTTATGCCGCTGAGCTAAATCCCCAGCCCCCTTGGGATATTTTCTTTTTAATTAAGTAAAGTAATTGGAATTTTAATAGCAAATGATCTGATGTTTATGAAAGTTCATACGTTGTTTGTTCTAGAATCATTTGGCACATCATACCACAGCGATATATGCGTGCCCATGTTTATAGTAGCACAATCTGTAATAGCTGGATCTTAGAAACAACCTAAATGTCCATCAACTGAGGAATGGATAAAAAAGATGTGTTTTTTTTTTGTTTTTTTTTTTTGTCTTTATCCTTTTTATCGGTACCGGGGATCGAACTCACGACTGCCTGCTTGCAAGGCAGGCACTTACGCCGCTGAACTAAATCTCCAGCCCCAAGATGTGGTATTTTTGTACAGTGGTGTACTGCTCAGCCATAAAGATAAACTTGAGGCTTTTATAGGTAAATGGATGTACCTTGGCCATACTCACTAGTGAAATCAGACATGCATTTGTAAATACGATACTGTCTCTTTAGTGTGAGAAGCTGAAACAGTATATGTGTATGTGTGTGTATACACATATATACATATATAAAATACGCATGTATGTACCGTTCTTGCCTCCTAATTACTATGTTTTGAAATCTTTTTTTTCCTCTTTAAAATAAAATAGATTTGAAAAGAAAACCAATCATTTAGCACCTACCCTGAGCATAGTGTCTGCCCTCTGGATCATTGAACCTATAACCAAGTGAATGAAAAGGTGGTTGCAAAGGGTCTGAGGCATGTAAAATTTAATTTCTTGTGTGACAATTTATTCATAAGTAACTATCCTCATAGAGTCTGACATACATTCATCTACTCTAGATCGATTTTGGTTAAGGTTTTTTTTGTTGTTTTGAGACAAGCTCTAGTGAAGACTGGCCTTGAACTTGAGGAAGTCCTCCTGCTTCAGCCTTCCAATTGCTAGGACTATAGACAGTGTCATTACAGTCCATTTTGTATTTAGGAATGTTTTGATAATTCCTCGGTTCAAATAAAAGAGGTGGTAATTTGGTCTCTTTGCTAAATCAATGTGGTGCTTTTAATAGGAGGGGAGAAGAATGAAAGTGATATGTTCTATATCAAAGTTTTCCTTCCATCTCATTTGTTTTCACATTTTGTTTTTAGCTGAATTGGTGGGGTCAGTTGGCCCACCTATACTTCCAGCATTCCCAGTACTGATTGAAGCAGAAGTTTGAGGCCAGCCATGACTACATAGTAAAAACATGTCTCAAAAACAAAACAAAACAAACAAAAAGTAGTGGAAATGGACTAGCTAAATATCTGAGTCAGTTAAAGATTTGCAAGGAAAAAATAAAAATAAGCAAAGAAAGCAATAATTTACTGCTATTGGCATTGATACAGTATTTATTCATTTAGATATTTTGTTGCTATTACTTGTATTGAAGGGTGAACATAGGAAAGTCAGGAAAAAAATACGGAATTATGTTAAAAACAAATACTTTCCATGCATTACAGGTGAGAATGTAAACTTTTCCTCCACTTTGGAAAATTCTAGTCACATGATCTGGTACACTTTGAGGCATATACCTAAGAAAACTGAAATTATGTTTACATAAAAACATGAACATATGTTCATAGATTAGCCAGAAAAAGAAAACAGTTCAAATGTTCATTAGCTAACCACAGTACAGAACAGGTATGTCTGTATAATAGAAGCCGTGAAAAGGCACAAAATCATACATGCAATGTAAATGGAGCTAGGGAGCATGCTGTGTGAAGCAGGCCTCTTACACCTGTTACATCACCACATTGTATGGTATCATTTGCATTAATATTCAGAATAGGCAGATCAGGGGCTGGGAATTTAGCTCAGCGGCATAAGCGCCTGCCTTGCAAGCAGGCAGTCGTGAGTTCAATCCCCGATACCGATAAAAGGGAAAAAGAAAAAAAAAAATCAGAATAGGCAGATCAGTAGAGACAGAAAGATCACTTGCCAAAGGACTACGAGTAAGGGCAAGTTGGGATGGTGAGTGTTGTTAAATGAGGGTTTCTTTTTGAGGGGAGAAACATTCTGGAATTAGAAATTGGCTGCATAATTCTGAATATACTAACAACCTTCAAATTATACCTTTTAAATGCATGACTTTGATGACATGCCAGTTATATGTCTATAAAACTGTTAAGCAGCAACAAAAGCAAACTAAATCTGTCCGTGTGTGTGTGTGTGTGTGTGTGTGTGTGTGTGTGTGTGTGTAACCACCAGGTTAACAGAACATAACAACCCACAAGTCTACTGTATCTCGTTACCAGTCAGTGCTGCAGATTATTCCTGGGAAGGAAAGCAGCAACTGTTTTTACTGCTACTTGCTTTCAGAAACCATTGCTTTAGACTAGAAATGAAGCTTTATTTTCTCAGCACTAGCCAGGCCTAGCAGGGATATTTTTTATAAAAAACCATTTTAATCAGGTAACACTTTGTAATTCCATGGTGCCAATGTGGCTTGCCTTTGGCACCAATAATAGTACTTGTCCTTCAGAACAGTAGCTCAGTAGTTTGCAATTCCTGCTGTTGCTGTTGGTTAACAGATAATCTGGAAGATTTATTTTTTTCTGTTGTCTACTAGTTGTAGAGAATAAGCCCTAGGCCTTTTCACTGAATCATAGACATAGCCCCTTTTTAATTTTAGTTTTGAAATGGAATCTTACCGGGTTGCCTGGTCTAGACTTGAATTTAGGATCCTCCTGTCTCAGCCTCCCAGATTACTGGGATAATAGACCTGCTTGGGACCTACCATTTTAAAATAATCTTAAAAAAATTTTTTTTTAGTGACATTGAGGATTGAACCCAGAGCACTAAGCAAATGTCCTTAACCACTGAGCTGTTGTCACAAACCTTCTTAATTTTTAATTTTGAGACAAGAGTATTGCTGAATTGTTCAGGCTGCTTCATATTTGCAATGCTGCCATAGCCTTTCATGTAGTCGGGATTACCACCGGTCTAACCCTAAAATAATTTTTTTTTAAAAATTTTATTACCTAAAATAATTTTTTAAAGCTACTTTATATGTTGTTTCCTGATCTGTTGCTTAGTCAATAGCATATGCTTTATTAACTATTACTCTTTTTTTGTTTGTTTCTTTTTGTTCTGGGGATTGAACCCAGGGCTTTGAGTATGCTAGGCAGATGTTCTGCCACTGAACTATATCTTCAGCCCCAGCTGTTACTTAGTTTATCCTCCTGACCGCTAATACTGTGCTCATATTAGAAAGGTTATTAATAGTGATCTTTAAATGTCCCATATTAGCTTTAATGTTTCCTTTAATCTGTTTATCCTTTTGATTTTTTTTTTTTTAAAGAAACTACCCCTAAATGTTTCTGTGCTTTTAAATATTTCAAACCCAGAGTTAAGTCAGTTTTGGTTGTTTGCCTTTCAGTGATGTGTTGGCATTGCCCATTTTCAAGCAGGAAGACTCCAGCCTTCCACTGGATGGTGAAACAAAACACCCTCCCTTTCAGTATGTGATGTGTGCTGCAACATCACCAGCAGTCAAACTGCATGACGAGACACTCACTTATCTGAACCAAGGTGAGTATAGTCAGGTCTGTAGTCTGGGCAGGGTGTGGTGTGATTGTAATTGCGGCACTTGTGAGGATAAGGCAGAAGGAAGATGGTCACAGGTTTAAGGCCAGCCCAAACTATAAAATGAGACCCTATCTCCAAAAACAACAACAACAACAAAAAAAAAATTAAAAAAGGGAAAACCAAGAAAAAAACTAGGTTATTCTTAAGTTTTGTATTTTTAGTTTTAGCTAAGGAAAATTACAGAAATTTTACTTTGAGCCAGCAGAATAATAGTTTATAGAAACTGATTTGCATTGAAGAAGGTCTTGAGAACCAGATTTATTATAGTATTTTTTGGATATCATCCAAAGGAGGAGCAAGTAGGAAAAGATGTCAGTTATTTTTAGGGACAGCAGTTTCAATAAAGGATTTAATCAAAAGGTACAGCTGGCTTACCCCATTCTTGAATATGATGTGGGTTAGCACTGAAGATAGACTTAAACTGCACCGAGATGGAGTCAGTGGTAAATTATGTAAAGTTTTTTGTCGTTATAGCTCGTCTAGAATTTACCTTTGGAAATTTTAAGAATTTTAGTTTTTAAAGTGAGGAAATGTGAACACAGTGCAGTATCACCACAGTAAACAGAAGTACTTTGTTATATGCAAGATTAATTTGTTGAATACACATACTGTAAACATTGAATTCTTTGTGTGTGTGTTTTGCATTTATTTCACTTTAATTGTATTTATTTGTTTATTTATTTATTATTTATTTAGAGAAAGACAAAATAGAAAACGGGCAGAAATAGTACATGCTTTCAAAGAAAAGAAATAGACAGTAATAAATCACTAGCTGATGTATACATATTGTCCCCCTATAAATAGTTGTTCAAGGTATACAAGTGGAACATATAAATGGGATTTCAACCAGGGAGACTGCAGACAGTTCTGTTCAACTATCCAACAAAAACTAAGTGTTATGGCTATCAATCCTATACACTTAGACATGTATGCGTTTTATCCATATCTTCATTTATGTTGAGACCTAACAGAGCATATTAGATTAAAATCCTTCTGAGCAAAGATTTATAATATTGCTTTATTTCACATCATAACACTCCAGAATCGGCACTTGGTACTGCAGTGCTCCTTTCTTTCCTTTAAAGTTTTTGTTCATTTCGTCATGTGTCGTCAGATCAGTTCTCATAAACTGTATAAGTTTTACGTAAGCATGAGTCTTAACCTGTATTTCTATCCTTTCTATATTAGCAGGAGAAATATAACAAAGCAGGACAGAACTAAACTTTTTCCTGTAGACATATAAAACTAAAAAGACATATAAATCTGATATATAAGGAGTTCTACCGTGGTCACTGTGCTGTTGCTTTTTATCATCAACAGAATTGGCTATATCATCAGATAAAGTACAATTGAGCATATTAGTACATAACAGAACTAACAGAAATACAACTTTGTAGATAGTGTAGAGCTACAAAAACAGGTAGTAATCAAATCAGAATGGATATCGTAGTGAATCATTGTCATTTTCAGTATAGTTGTCTATACTCCTCAACTTACCATTAACCTTATAGTTTTGAATAAAATATGTCAATAATAAGCAGCAATCAAACAAGTCAGATTTAACTAAAATCAGTCATGATACAACAGTGTAAGTCATACATGGATCCTGATTGAGTTAATAGGGAATTAAAGATGTCCCCTACGCTATGGACAGCCATCTGTGCCCCTCAGATCCAGTGCTTGTATACAAACTAGGACAGAGTGAGTTTCAACCAAACAGAGTGGTGCGAGTAATAGGGGTTTTAATTCCTGATGCACTATTAGCTATATCTTCTGCTGTTTTTTGTTTGTTTGTTTGTTTGTTTTTGTTTTGAGGACTATTCCTCCCCTTTACTACCCCAGAATGAAGTGTGTATTTTTGGGTCTCCCCAATACTCATGGTTTTGTATTGGGGGGGCAACCTACTATTTACCTAAGTGTTTCTGAACTTTCTCACTCCTGGGCTAGATTTCTAGTTATATTTCTTCATTTATTAAAGGCTGTCTGTTTAACCTATCCATAAATACTGGTCTATTACTCTCTGGTTCCCTATCACATCGAGTTGTATTTTCTCATGTTTGATTTTGGTTCATTTAACCTTTTTCAGGCTAATTATATTTCCTATAAAGAGCCTCTTGGACCCTATCTCTTTATCCACTCTGCATGCAATTCTCTTTTTTTTCCTTTAACTTAGTGTATTTAGGCCATCTATATTAGAAATTATATCCAAACTTCTCTGCGTCATTTCTGTTGAGCTCTTTTTTCTGTCATTAGTTGTCAGTTTGTCTTCATTTCGCTTTCTGCTCCATTCATTGTGGCCTCTCTGCCACTGTTTCTGGAATCTTGGTATTCTTCTCTTTTAGAATGTCCTGCAGTATTCTCTGTAGAGCTGAATTGGTGGTTGCGAATTTCCCTAGTTCCCCTTTATCCTGGAAGCACCTTGTTTCTCCATCAATTTCTAGGAACAGCTGTGCAGGATATATCAATCTTGGCTGGAGGTTATTATCTTTCAAAGCTTGAATTATTTCGCCCCATGCTCTTTGTGATTTGATGGCTTGTGCCAAGAAGTCTGCTGTAGTTCTGATGGGTGTTCCCTTGTAAGTGATCTGTTTCTTGTCTCTGATGGCTTTTAATATTCTGTTCTTATATTGGATTTCTGGAATTTTGATTATTATATGCCTGGGTGTAGCTCTGTTTGGGTTGTAGGTGGCTGGGGTCCTGTCTGCCTCATGGATCTGAGTATGTTTACCTTTTCCTATATTAGGAAAGTTCTCCTTTATTATTTCTGTGAATAGCCTTTGCAGTTCCTTTGTTTGTACCCCTGCTTCTTTCACATTCTTTATTCTTAAGTTATAGATCCTCTTGCCTTTGTATTGTTTGTTTGTTTCTTTGGTATTTTTAAGAAGTTTTTTCTTTCATGCTCCCACCTTACAAATCTGTCCTCCAGTTCAGATAATCTATCCTTAGTTTCTTTCAAGCTTTTATGCCAGCTTTCAATAGAGTTTTTAGTTTCCTGGTAATCTCTTTGAACCTGCTTCATGTATTCTACATTTTCTCTATTTTCTCCGTCAAACAATTCACCCTTTTTTTTCTGTTGTTCCATTCCACCATCTGTTTTTTCTTGGGCGGTGCTTAGCATTTCTCTAACTATTCTACTTATATCTTGCTTTACTTGGTTAAATACTTCACTTTTGAACTCGTCTATGAGGCTCCGGAGGTATCACTTCGTGTCTATTGGTGCCATGTCTGATATTGCATGTTTTCTGTCCTCATTCTCCTTTGCATTTACCTTTCCTGGATCAGTGTTCTCAGGATTGGGGACTGAGGACCCTTTCTTGTTGCCTCCTCTTCTCATATTTTGTGTTCCTTCCATACAGGTGTATATAGGAGGCCCAGTTTCTTTCTCTGTGGGTTACAGTTTGTTTGAATCACGCCGGCTAGGTGTTCCCACCCACTGCAGTGTACTAGGGAGAGACAGACTGGGGCAGCCTATGCCGGGCCCGCCCCTCCATGTCAGTCAGCCTGCTGAAGGCTTCACCGTCTTAGGGTCCACTGCCAGGCGCAGGGACCTGGTTTGGGCTAGCCTACTGGGTCTTAGTCCACGGCGTCGCCCAGGTCAAGTGCTCCCCACCAGTCCTGCTTGAGAGGGGAATATGTGACTGAAGTCAATGCAGCGTCCTGTTCTGGCTAGTCTGCCCATCCCAGAATGTCCTCTGTTGGAGCCTCCTTATCTATGGAAGGGTCCCCATTCCTCTCACTCACCGCAGGTTGATGCAGGGCCCCCACCAGCTCTGCTCTCAACTCGGTTCGCTGATTCCCACTCTCAGGGAGTTCGTGTCTCTATCCCTGCTGTGCTGATACAGATGCAGCAGCAGCAGATGAATTCAAGCCGCAGTTTCCAGAGGTGCGGGTTACTACTCTCCAGAATGACTGCTTTGTTTTTTTTTTGTTTTTTTTTTTGTCTTTTTCGTTTTTGTTGGTACCAGGGATCTAACTCACGACTGCCTGCTTGCAAGGCAGGCGCTTATGCCGCTGAGCTAAATCCCCAGCCCCAGTTTTGTTTTTTTGAGACAGAGTCTCACTATGTAGTTCAGCCTAACCTTGAACTCAATTTGTAGCCTTGAACTTGCAACGATCCTCCTGTCTCAGCTTTCCAAGTGTTGGGATTGCATTTGTCAAAAGTAGGAAAAGAAACATGTTCTGCAAAGCAAATGTAGGTCAGTGAATAGTAGGAAAAGACGTATACTTAGTAGGGTGAGAGCAAGCCACTGTGAAAGAAAGAGCAGAGTAGCCATGAAGTTAAATGTGGTTGTTGTCTTTTGTGTCTTTCACTCCTCAGGCTGACATCAATTCTAGGTCATCTATTCTGTCAAAACTCTGCTTGAGTTTCAATGAGACCTGAAGGTAGTATTTTCTGATTGTCCAAGGTTCTAGGCTTTGGGAACAATTCTATACATGTGTCCTAGAACTCTGTTTGATGGGTTACAACCACTTGCCCAGCCAGTTTGCCATGCTTCTGTTTCTTCTGTCAATTATCTCTGAGATATGTAAATCCCTATGCTTCTTTATGGGGTGCTGAAAATGTGGAGGTGATAATGCTATTTCCTGCTGACAGGGGCTATAGGCCCTTCCTACTGGTGATTACGTTCTCTCTAATTACCTTAGGATATTATGACTCACTAGCTGGGTTGAAAAGACTAGACAGTGAGAAAAGAGTTAGTGTCTCTGTATATGAAGAAATGTTGAGCTGCTTATTCACTGGGAGAAAACTTGATGACTTTGGAGAGTAACCTTACTATTAGTTTGGGTGTGTAGAACCTAAATATCAGAAGGATCAGATCAGGTTTCCACATTTCCTGTGGAGGCAAAAAGAAATATGAGATAGGCTACCAGCGCACCTTTATAGTGACTTTGCTTATTTATTCTCCAAGCAAAAGTGGAGTCTTGCTTTTTGAAGAGGAACCTTATGTTGTCTTAAAGAGGTTCCCAGGGGTAGCCTAGTACTGTGAAAATACAGTTTTTATAGCTTTACACTGTATCCTGTGAGGAAGGATCAGTTTAATGGTTCCTTAGGAACTAGGAATAAGACTATGGTCTTGAGGATCTATAAGGCTGCCCTTCTGGTCAATCCACCAACCTTTTGATTTCTCCAGGAAACTTTAGACATGTATCTTTGGAGTTCTTTGCAATGAATGACAGCAACTTGCTTAGGAAGGTAAGATTACCTCAAGGAGTTGTAGAATTTCCTGCTTATGTTTTATAGATGTTGCTTTTTATTCAGCAAGCTTCTTTCTTTTCAGATTGCTACATGGGCATCTAACAACCAGAAAGGTGTATTTGGCTTAATATCAGTGCTCTAGTAAGGTCTTTGAGCTTTCTCTTTAAGTAGACGTTCCTGGGAGAAGAGGTTTGGCCTTAGTGGCATGTTGTAAACCAATGGTGTATAACCTGTTTTTGGATGTCCTTCTTGGGCAAAACTGCTTGCATCAGTGGACCACACCTCAGGGTCTTGGAGTGGCAGGTCACTGAGGTGTCCTGCCTACTTGCATAGGTCTGGGAAATCACGTGTTCCAAGTGTGTATATCCACAGGATTAAGAGTAGTGTGGGTATTTACAGTAACCTTAGGGGTGTCTAGAATCATTGCCTGACATAGTTCCAGCAGGTATAATCTGCTTTGGCTTTTGTTGGAACTAGAGAATTGTACCAAATTTTGCTGGGGATATATTTTAGCAGCATAGCACTTGCCTAGCAAGTGCAAGGTCCTAAGTACAAAAAAATTCCCAGTACAAAAAAATAAAAGTATAAAAAAAAAATAATACTTTACTAGTCCTAGTAAGGAAGTAGGACATGACGAACCACTTATACTCATGTCAGGGGCTAGAGGCGTGGCTTAGTGGTAGAACTCTTGCCTTGTGTGCACAGGGCCCTGGGTTCAATCCCCAGCACCACAAAAACAAAACAAAAAAAGTCATGATTGACATGTCAAAGCTAAAGTAAAAAAGCTCTTACTAGGATTCCCCTTGACCCCAGCTATGGCTGTAGATCTAAAGAATAGTTTTCTAGAGGAGAATACTGAAACAGTTGCTTATCCCACTTGAAGTTGCTCACAGGAGATGTACATTTGGGAGTATTGCAGATTGTAGATTGGGAGTATTGCAGGCCATTTCAGTCCTCTTTTTATTAGAATGGGAGGTGATGGTTTTTTGACTGGCCTAACCCCTCTAGGGAAAGAGGAATAGTCCTCCAGTGCCATGAGACAGGCACATCAACTGCATGGAGTAAACTTGGTACAGTTGCATGCCCAGTGTCCAAGTGAGTTTTCCCTTGGATGACTTGGTTGTGTTTAAAATATTGCCAGTTGTGCTAGCCATAATTTTGGTTTTTCTTTTTGCTTACCCCTTCTCCTTGTAAGCTTATTTAGATCCTGGTTGTTGAACATAGAAAAGCCCATGCCTAACAGTTGAGTCATAGAGTTTTGGAGGTTCACCTGCAAGTTACCAGAACCTTTTGAAAACTCAAAATACTGGGTTTTTCTAGGGTGATAGTCTGTGGTAGAAACTTATGGAAGAGACCACAAGGACAGGATCTATCATTTTTTTCCCCCTTTGGAGGCTTCCATCTTAGTTGTTTTTCTCATTGCTGATACAAAATACTTGGCACCCAAAGTTTATGGAGGAAAGATTTCTGTTATGGTTTATGTCTGGATGTCCCCCCCCAAAGCCTCATGCAGTCATTGGAGTTGGGTCTTTTGGAGATGGCTGAATCAAGAGTTTGTGATTGGTTCGTTGTCTAGTGTGGTGTGAGTGCTGCACCTGCTCTGGGTCAGGTAGCTTGCATGCAATGTAAGGGAGGAAAAGAGACTTGCTTTTCCCTTTTAGCCTTTTTGCTCATGGCTTTTGGTGTCTGTCATTGTCGCCATAAATGATCACCCTGCCTAGAAGCCAGCTGAGTGTAGACTGAAACCTCCACAAACTGAGCTAAATAAACCTTTCCTTCCTTCATTTTGCTCATCTTTTTTTTTTTTTTTTTTTTTAATTGGTACCGGGGATCGAACTCACGACTGTGTGCTTGCAAGGCAGGCGCTTATGCCGCTAAGCTAAATCACCAGCGCCTCCTTCCTTCATTTTGGATGTCAGGTATTTCATTGCAACAGTGAGAAAAAAGTAACCAAGACAGTTTATTTCAACTCACAATTTGTAGAGGTTTTTCAGTCTGTAGTCAGCCAGCTCCACGACAGGTGGCATATCTGAGAGGCATCATAGAGAGAAATGGCTCAGCACTTGGCAGGCAGAAGGCAGCAGAGCAGTTAGCAGCAAGCCTCTGGTCCCCTTTTATCTCATTCAGGCTATTAGCCTTCTGGGTGGTGCTACCCTTACCCAGGGGAGGCCTTCCCATTATTCACACTCACAACTATGCTAAGCCAGTTAGTGGAATTAACTTGGTTTATCACACTGATAATCCATATTCACACACCCTTGATCCACATTCACATACCCTAGATCCAGCCAATCTGAAAAGCCCCACTTATGAGTGCATGAGGCTTTGAGGGGACATCTAGCTGTAAGCCTCTTAAAGTACCATCATTCTTGGGCCTTTACAGAGAGAAAGAGCCACAAAAACCTTAACCTAAAGGTTTTGACACTGCTTTTCTTGCCTTCTGCAGAATTTTGACTGACTGGCTGTACCTATCTTCTCAAGGACACAGCCTAATGGTGAGATGGCTAGAATCTGCAGGATATTTCCCGTGGTGTGTCAGGGGACCTATGGAGAGAGAAAGCTATATCTGGGGGTCCTTAAAATGACATCTCATGCAGAAAGAGGAGACTCATTGGGTTCTCAAAGTATCACTTATGAGACTCAAGTATTATTGAGTAGACATCTGCACTTGAAGCTGGGGTGACACTGTTAACTAACTCTCCTGGTGGTGCAAAATATTATCAGGTAGCTCCTTCTAAAATTAAACATTACTGGGTTCTGGGTTGTTTGCATTTCCTTTTGGAGTTGGATTCCGGTTTCTTCGAATGTCCAACAAGGAATTGAATAAAACAAGCAAAAAGCAGTAACAAAGTTTATTTGAAAAGTGAGAAGTCAAGAGGGAGGGAGAAATTGGCTCTGCAGCATGAGCTTGGGCCAAATAAAAGAAGATAAAGCAAGATAAAAGAGCACTCTGAAGAAAACAGTGTGCGCTATCATGAGGAAAGCAACAGTAGCAAACTTCTTGGCATCTGTTCTTTTGCCCCAGTCTTGAGGAAACCTGAGTGAACTACATTACAGGTTCTAAGAGCTGGTGCTGAGATCCCATGCCTCATGCTGTTGTCTGGTCCAGGTCATCCTATTTAAAATCTGCTCAGGTTTATGACAGAAGTCCAGGTGCAGTGTTTTGAAAATTGTTCCTCACATATGTTGGGGGGTCTTGTAACTTTTCCTGAACAATTAAGAGTGTATCTTTCTTACAGAGAAATGGGAAATATTTGAAGGGGTAAACCTGAAAATTATTGTTTGGGTATATTTTCCTGTATATGTATACATTTTCTTCTATCAGGAGTGGAATTAGCCAGGCATGGTAAGCACACTCCTGATCCTAGCACTTGGGAGGCTGAGGCAGGAGGATTTGTTGCACATTCGTGACTGGGCTACAAAGTGAGCCTGAGGCCAGCCTGAACTGCATAGCAAGACCCTGGCTCAAAAAGACCAAAAAAAAACAGTGAAGTTATGTGTTTTGTCACTTAGTATAATCTCGTCAAGCATGGTAACACAAATGGTGGATCCCAGTTGTTTAGAAAGCCAAGGCAGGAGAATAAGTTTGAGATCAGCCTAAGCAACATAGTGAGACCTTGTCCTAAAATTTTACATAGATGGGAAGTAAGCTCCAAAGTAGAACCATCTGACATATATGAGGATTTGGATTCAATTCCTGGTACCACTTCCCTAAAAGATTGTGAGTATAGGGGCTGGGGATTTAGCTCAGCGGCATAAGTGCCTGCCTTGCAAGCAGGCAGTCGTGAGTTCGATCCCTGGTACCGATAAAAAACGAAAAAGACAAAAAAAAAAAAAAAAAAAAAAAAAAAAGATTGTGAGTATTTTTCTATCATTAAATACAGTGTTCAGGCCAGGCATAATGGCTGTAATCTTAGCACTCAGGTGGTTGAGGCAGGAGGATTATTGAGAGTTTGAGAACAGCCTGAGCTACAAAGTAAGCTCAATGCCAGCCTGAACTGCATAGGGAGACCCTGTCTCAAAAAGATAAAAATAAATTTTAAAAATTACAATATTCAGTTCCTTGAGTTTGTGGAATGATAGATTTTAAACCATTTACTTTTGATTAATATTCTAAAATATAGAAAAATAATTTTTCATTTTACTTTTTTTTTTTTTTTTTTTTTTTGAGATACAGGGTTTCACTACAGTTTCAGGCTGGCCTTGACTTCACTTTGTAACCCAGGCTGGTCTCAAACTTGCAGTGATCCTCCTTCCTCAGCCTCGCAAGTGCTAAAATTATAGACACGCACCACCACATCTGGCTTCATTTTTCATTTAATATGTGTTTACTTTAATATGTGTTTAGAATCCATGAGAGTCTTTAGAACTTCTGTCTGTAGTATTTGTAATAAAACCTTTGCTTTTGGGATTCATTTACTTGAGATTTAAGTTTTATGTTTGAAAGAACCTTCAGTCTTTATTTTATGTTTTAGTCATGAAAATATCAGAAGAAACAACATAGGTATAAGAATAGTCACTATTGGGGCTGGGGATTTAGCTCAGCGGCATAAGCGCCTGCCTTGCGAGCAGGCAGTCCTGAGTTCGATCCCTGGTACCGATAAAAACGAAAAAGACAAAAAAGAAAATGGAAAAACAAAAAAAAGAATAGTCACTATCAGTTTTTTATTAATGAAGTTTTTTGTGTGAAGCTGTGATACTGAATCTAGGACTTCACATATGCTAGACAAGTGCTCTCCTACGAATTATCCTCAGCTGCACTTTAGTTTTGTTTCTTTGGGGAATAGTTAAGTTCTACGGAACATATCAAAACTAGCTCTTAAAATGTTCAGGTGATCAACCCTGAGCCCTTGATTCTGTGGGTATGTCTGTATACACGTATACCGCGTGTTTTATGTGTATATTTGAATATATGTCTTGTATACATACGAGGAACATTATCTGTAGCCAGAGTTATATCGTAAGTTGTTGAAAAATTTACAGTCTTATCAAAACAATTGACTGTTTAATACATTTTGCTTTGAGGTAAAAGGGCAGGACAGTTAACTTTTAAACATTTTTAGATTGGCTTAGTCCTTTTTAAAAAATATAGACAATAACATAATTTGAGCTAAAAAAGACTTGAAATCTAATGATTTATAATATTGCACTGTGGCCCCTGTAGCATTGTGTTAAATGGATCCTATGTAAAACAATGCAAATGTATAATCAACTATTTTAATCAAGACCATTTTTCTCTTCAGTTTGCCACTTTGGGGGAAACATTTATCACAATGTATCTTTTGTTCAGCTATGAGAAAAGATGGATAATTTTTGCCATTTTACAAAGAGCTGATGGGTGCTTTTGTTTTTGTGGTGCTGGGATTTGAACCATAGGGCTTTTCATATTTGAGGCAAGCACTCTACTACTGAGCTAAAACCTCAGCCCTGTGAAGAGCTATTGAATATGATACTGCACCTAGGAGAGGTTCTTGAATGCTTTGTATTACAGAACATTGATCGCTAGATACCGTAGCTTTCCAAGTAGTAGTGGTTTTTCCAACTTTAGCATGTATTGGAATCACTTGGAGGGCTAGGCAAAGCATGGTACTAAACTGTGTATAGTTTCTGATTCAGCCTATCCAGGCTGGACCCAGGAATTTGTTATTTCTGACAGATTTGCTGCTGCTGCTGGTCTGAGACATAATTCATCTTTTTATTACTTTGAATACTTAGGCAAATACCTGGGGTTTCAGTTACTGCTGACTAGTTTTAGGTGGATTTTGTCATGGCAAAGTTGGCAAGTAGTTGAATATTATTCCTAAATTCTTGTGACTTATTTATTCCCAGTATCTTCCCCTGGACTCACCACTTTTTGCCTCTGTAACAAGTATTTTACTTTGTTTTGCTTTGCTTTTTTTCTGAGACGTTATTTTGCTATGCATTTCAGGCTAGCCTTGAACTCACTTTGTGGCATAGGTTTGCCTCGAACTCACAGTGATCCTCTTGCTTCAGCCTCCGAAGTGCTGGGTTTTGTGACAACGGTTGATGAAGGAAGAATACTTGCTATTGTGTAGTGCCGTAAAATAAAAGAAAAAGAAAATTTTGTGTAGTTTTTGTCAAGTAGGAATTAGAACCAGTCTTTGCAAAAATTTGTGTTAATATCATTTATAGTGTTACTGAATTGCAGGAGTACAGAGTTTAAAAATTGTTAATGTTGGGCTGGGGATTTAGCTCAGCAGCATAAGCGCCTGCCTTGCAGGCGTGCAGTCATGAGTTGGATCCCCAGTACCAATTAAAAAAAAAAAAGTTAGTGTTTACCTGGTTCTGCCTGTGTAATCTATAGAAAAATTAGGTGTCAGGCTTTGTGGAGCAGAAGTAGTTGCAACATGAAATAACCAAAATCTTCCTTGGAACAGGTTTCTTACAGCTAGGGGCAGGGTCTTTGACAAGTTTGTCTTCCACTCTACCTCCTGGCTGCATTCCAGGTTGGCTCATTACTGCTGCTAGATCAGCAACAAACTCTTCAAGTAAAAGATCCTTTCTCCTACTTTCTCCCCACATGCCTGTTCTTTTGGAGACCAAATTCTACTTGGAGGATACCCTGCTGAGAATGTTAATTAACCAATATTAGCTATTTTGCAAACAGGTCTGAAGCCCTAGGAAATAATATGTTTATTGGCCTAAAGTGTTTGCTAATGTTAATAAGCTTGAAAAATTAAAATTTTGAACTTAGTTTTAGTTTATATCTTAGTAAATTTCATTTTGATTCACTTTGGTTCTTGTTACTAGATTGTTTTAATGTTAGGACTTGGTTTGTAAGACTTTGAACTTGGGCAGGGGAGTCGATGTCTCAGCCTCAGCTCCATGTTGTTCTGGAGTCACTGTGAGACACTAGATTGAGAGTTTATCCCTCAAAGGTAGGAGGGATGTGAACTCACAATTACATTTTTCAGCCCTTGTAGTACTTTTGCATTTCTCCTACAAAAGAAAAAAAAAAAAAACAATATCAAAACATGGAAGGTAAATTCCAAGGATAAAGTTAAAAAGAAGACTAGCACATCATCGAATATTGGACTGTGTTAACTTTGTACTCTTAATAGAAGGATCTTCTTTATATGGAGTTAGAACCCAGACTGTTTCAGGAAGTGGCATAATTAATTATGGATGGAAGAAATTAAGCCTGTAAAAATCTGTCTTTTCATGCAGTGGAGAATACCATAAAGACTTAAGTTTCCACTGACGATATTATTTGCAGCACAACATGTTACAGAGCATTTTTTTTTTTAAAGTATTTTTGGGAGAATTTTATTAGCTTTTTTACTGCTGGAAGACAATACCTAGCGCCCACACTTGATGGGGAAAGGTTTCCTTATCTCATGGTTCAGGAGACTCAGTGCATGTATCAGGCTCCAAGGCCACATCATGTTGGCAGAAGGGCATGGTGAGGCAGAGCTGCTCAGTTCATGCTAGCTGGGGAGCACAGCAGGGAGCAGTGCCAGAGAGAAAGGGGCAGGGAACCACATATTGTCCCCAGGATCATACTTCAGTGATCCACCCAGAACACAGTGAGCATGCTTTACTAATCTGCTAAGTGTTCCTTAATCCAGTGAGGCTGGCATATCAGGGTTAACAGTTGCAAACAGGGTGCTTTCATACAGGAGCAACAAGTCTTCAGATGTTTGTGGAAATAGATTGAACTTTGTATTGAAGTTTTTTCTGTAAGTTGATAAGGAAAAAACTGGAAAAGAAGATAGGAGCATTGAGATTTAATTATATGTTTGATTTTTCTCAGTCCTGAGAATTTTGAGTTTCTGGAGATGGTGTGATAGTCTCAGCGAGACAAATTTTCTCTCCCACCTGGGCAGTTGGATAAAAGGGTTTCCGGAACTAGTACTACTTCATCTGCCTCCCACTGGCTGCTTTTCGGATTACTCCTGTGTGTCAGGAAGTGGTTGAGTGCTCCTTTATTTCCCCTCCTTAATGATCCTGTCTTTAAGTGGCTCCTGCTAATACTTGTGCCTTGAAAGATCTCTTGATACCTTCAACCAGGACCTCTTCCTCCTAACTTCGTTATAATCACTTGGGTGTCCAGTAGGCATCTCAGACTGAACACATTCCCCTGAACCCTTGATTTTCCAAGTGTGCTCCTTGCTGTTGTCACCAAGTCAGGAAATGGCAATTGTTTAGTGCCTTGAAAAAAATGAGGTCATTCTTAGCTTTTCTTTCTCTCACACCATCACATCTCATATACTCTACAAAAAATTTGCCTTCGAATGTCAACAGACAGTGACCTGTCCTTACCACCTCCTACTCCTGTCAGTCTATGAGTGTGACTTCCCTTTAGCCTTACCAACTCAACCTGAGGGACTTGTGCTACTCTGAGAGGTGAAAAATTATTTCATTGTAGTTTTAATTCATATTTCTGTCAGGCAGGTTGAATGTCTTACTATTGTCTTAAGTTGGCTTTTTTTTTAAACGAACTTTGCTCATGTGACCTTGAGCTCACTATGTAGCCCAGATTGGCCTTGAACATGTGGCAATTCTCTTGCTTCAGCCTCCCAAGTGCTGCGATATCAAGCATGCATCACCACGCCCAGCTCATGGGTTCATTTTGTTTGCGTATTTTTACTTCCAGGGATATTGGAAATTTATTAAACCATTTTATGAGCATTCTTTGTATATTAGGGAGGTCAGCTTTTTGTGTGTAATGGAAGTTGCAGATTGTCTCCTTGTATTTTTTTTTTTTGGTCTTGACCAGTCAGAATCCCTAAGTCAAAAGATCCAGTATTTAACTTGTTGACAGGTACAGTCACATTGCCTTTTAGAAAGACTTTATCAGTTTACATTCTTCACGTTATATGACTTCATTTCTTCATTTGTGTGTACTTGATCTTTAAACATTTTTAGTTGATCCATTAATTAGCACAGTTCTTCGTTAATTTTTATTTCCTAAAATCTTATGAGGTTGTGTAATTTTAAATGAAAAATTGTGTATTTTTCAAAGCTACCTGTATGCTTTTTGTGTGTGTGTGTGTGGTTTTTTTTGAGACAGGATCTTGCCTTGTGGTTCAAGGTGGTCTTGAACTTATAGCCCAGACAGGCCTCAAACACCTCCGCAGTGCCTCAGCCTCCCCAGTGCTGGGACTGCAGATGTGCACAGTTACATGCTTTATTTTAAAAATTATTTCTTCCTTTCTAAACTCAGATCTATTCTTACATATGTTGCAGACTTATTCCAGTCTGTGTCTTACTTTAATTTTTGAAAATTTCTCTTGGTCAAGTATAGTACCACATGCCTGTTACCCCAGAATTCTTGAAAGCTGAGGCTGAAGTATTGCCAGTTCGAGCGCAGACTAGTGACTTACTGAGGCACTGTCTCAAACCAAGAACAAAGTGTTGGAGATACAGCTCAGTGCAAAGGTCTTGGGTTCTATCCCCAGTACCACATATAAAAATATACAAACACACCATACAAAAACCAACACTAAAACTTGCCATAAAGGTATTTTTTTACTGTTAAAGCTCTCAATCTGTTGAATATAGTACTTAGTAACATTCAATTTTTTTCTTACCAAATTTGTAATGATTTAGTTGTGTTTTGATAACTCACTGTTGAATTTTGAGCGTAAAGAACTGTATTTTTCCATGGGAGTGTGGACAAGATATTGCTAGTTGTATTATAAACTAGAAGCATTTTTAAATTTTGCTGCATGCCAGATTACACTGTAATTTTTATTTCTTAATAACATAATCCAGAAATCAATTTCTATAGATTTAGAATACACTGTTTGGTTTTTTTTTTTTTTTTTTTTTTTTTTTTTTTTTGCAGTAACTATTTTTACTCAATTACATTTACTTGATATTTTGGTTTTGTCTGATTGTTTTGGAGACAGAAAACCCATATTGGTCCCACCTGTCCCTGAACTCACCTCATAGCACAGGTGGGCCTTGAACTAGCAATCCTCCTTCAGCCTCTTGAATATCTGGATAATATGTGTGTACCACCGCACCTCTCTTAATTTGTTTTTTAAAGTACACTGAACACTGGAAAAATGTGACTTGGGTTCATTAGAGAATGGGAAATAGCCTTAAGGATTAAAAATTGGTTTTTATCTATATACAAAACCCTGTATACTTATATTCATAGCATCATTCATTGTAACCAAAAAATGGATACGACCTGAAAGTTCATGAGTTGATAAATGGATAAACTATTTGGCATGTTCTTGGAGCAGGCTATTGACAAGTTAAAAAAAAAAAAAATCTGGGATGTGGGTTATAAAACCCCCCCACATAATATGTTTCTGTTTGTATGAGGTATCCAGAAGAGGCAGATCACTGGAGACAGAAAGAACATTAGTGGTGACAGGAGTGAGTGGGAATATAGGAAGTGACCGCTGATGTTTTGTTTGTTCGTTTTTGTCTGTGCTGGAGATCAAGCCCAGGCCTCTTGCATGCTAAACAAGTGTTCCCTGAGCCACATTCCCAATCATGGCACTTCTTTGGGGATGATAGAAATGTTCCAGTATTGGTAGTGGTGATGGTTGCACAACTCTGAATACACTAAAAACCAGTGAATTATTTTTTTTTTCCTTTGCATTCATTTCAGAAAAGCCAGTGAATTATTAAAAAGGGTGAATTTTATGGTATGTGAATCTTAGAACAATTATAAAAATTAGTCTCAGATTATGCATAATACAGACATGCACACATGCATAATAAAATATTTGAGAGTGGCAGATGAAGTAAATTGATAGAAAAACTCTTCAGTCTACTGCAATAATTTTTGAAGGAAAGGATGGTGTGATTTGCAAGAACCTGAATTTGCTTCTCCATCAGCTGAGCAAATATTGGATAATTTTATGTTCTGAGAAACAGTTAAATTATATTAAACAGAGTATCTTTATATGGATGATTTTTGATAAATAATTTCTTTAAATAGGCCAGTCTTATGAAATTCGGATGTTGGATAATCGTAAAATGGGAGATATGCCAGAGATCAGTGGAAAACTGGTAAAGGTAAGGACAGTCTATTTTAATTCCTAACAGATGTTGCAGTGATTGAATAAAGTAGCAATTTTACTGCAAGAGTTTTTATTCTTAAAAAGATTAAAATTTCAAATCAAGAAATAATGGATATGTTAAATCTTTTAGCTAGTTTTAGCAATATTTTGTTCACTTGTGTAAAATGTGGGAACCAAGGAGCCGTAAGAAAGTTAGAATTATGTTAGGAAAAACTCACTGGTATAACAAAAGCCTAAACTTTTTATTAAAAGAAAAAGATAATGTATGAGTGAGGGGGCTGTACATATTAATACAAAATTCTTTTTGTTTCATATTTTATGATAGGAGGTTTGGGGTCTGTGTTAGAAGCCAGTCATCCTGGGTGTGGGGGATGTGGCATTGTCTGGCCAGCCCTTTGGGGTCTGCCTTCAGAACTATCCCTGCCCTGCCTGTGTTTAGCCTCCAGCTGTCAGGCCTCAGGGCCTGTTATAAATCCCTCAGCATTACAGGGCAGTGTTTACAGAAGAAGCTCATTTGGGGAAAGGCAGTCATTTTAAATGTTAACAAGAGGCAAACCAAGATCCTTCTGTCTTCCCATAGAGCAGCACGTTGTAGCTCAGGTGCTGCTGGGCCCTCAGGATGGCGAGGCATTTCGTTGGGATGGCTTCCCTCTGTGGGTCTGTTATTTTAGAGGGTGAGCATGGGAAAGCCTTTTGAAAGAATAAGTGCGTGGGCTGCTTTGTGATAAAGCAGTCTGAATTTGGTGTGCCTATTAGGAGAGCCAGCAGCCCAGCGGAGGTCTGAGAGGAGAGCCTTTGCTATATTTCAGTACTCTCATCTGGGGACAGGAAGGTCCATCCTTGGATTTTTTTTTTTTTTTTTTTTTTTTTTTTTAAACCGGTACCGGGGAGCGAACTCGCCACCTGCTTGCAAGGCAGGTGCTTATGCCGCTGAGCTAAAGCCCCAGCCCCTTAGAAGGTCCATCCTTATAGGAGAGTGAGCTTAGTTCTTTTCTTTCTCTCTGAGAGAAAAGACTAGAAATCTGGTCCCCCTGGATTAATGTTTTGCCAGCTCAGAATGCAATGCCAGATTTCATCATACGACTCTTGGGGCTTCTGAGGTACATGGAACAAACATAAGGAGAAAAGTTATTTGCCCATTCCCATACTTACTGTAGACACTTTTGGTTTTATTTATGCTCAGTCAGTAGTGCAGTTGTTCATTCCCATTGAAGATGTTTGTCTCTCTCTCTCGCACACAAACACACATACACTCTCTCCTTGACATTCTTGCATGTCTTAAACATCAGTTGGATCTACTGTTTAGACACTCAAGATAGGACTGTTATTTGTATGTCTTACTGTTGGGAGACACAGATTTGAATTCCATGTCTGATGGTAACTGGTGGTTGATGCTGGTGAGTGGGACAATCAGTCATGTACTATTGGTGGTTCAAACCACTGGGAATATGTTAAGAAAAACTTATCAGGGAACCAGATGCAGTGGCACCCACATCTAATCCTCGGGCTTTGGGAGTTTGAGGCAGGAGGATGGCAGGTTCAAGTACAGCATGGACAATTTAACAATTAAACCCTAACAATATAAAGGGCTAGGGATGTTGCTCAGTGTGAAGATAATAGGTTTCACTCCTCAGTACTGAGAAAAAAAAATTACCAGCATTGTTCACAATGAAACAGGTCCTACTTGAATTGGCTGTGCGTGGCTTGGCTGTAAAGACAGTTACTTTGATCCAGGATCCAAGCTAACAGCATTCAGGTCCCAGTGTCTAGAAAGCATAGGAATGTTGGTGATTTTTTGCATCCTTTGTCTTGTTGCCCTCAGTCACCTTTGGGCAGATATGGTTGTTGTGTTATACCTGGCTAAAAATTCAAGCAAATAGTGTTTGTTACTTTTTGGTTTTTGTAGTGTTGGAAATTAAACCCAGGGATCCACACATATTAGGCATTTGCTCTACCATTAACCTGCATCCTTAGTATCAGTAATTTTGTTTTTAAGGGAAGATGTGTTTCACTGGAAAAGTTACATTTGATGACTAACATGTAAATTTGATTTTTCTTAGAAATATATCATTGTAAAATGGTTGAAAAAGTGTTAATTATAGATTCTGTAGTAAAATCCAATAGGTATTAACAGGCTACGTACTGAGGTATTTAAAACTAGATCCAAAAATGTTACAACAGTTTTTTAACCTCTTAACTGTGGCAAAATTTTTATATACCCAGAAATAAAGAGAATGATTTAGTTAATCCACATATATGTATCATGTGGTACATATGATTAAAAACATCTATGTCATGAGTTTTCATCCTAAGTTCTCCCAGCCCTCTTTGATGGCAATAGTTGGAAACACTTGCTTTATCTGTTCTTCCTTGTGCTTTTTTGGTGTGTGCTAGGTTATTCAATTTACTGATTCATTATTTTAATTCAGTTTGCCATTCATGACCATTTGACGTTTCTATCAAAGCATTGAATTAAGACAGTTTTGTTGTTACTTATCATTGAGAATGAACTGGCTTTCTAGTCCATTTCCCAGAATAGGTGGTAAGATTTATTTGTTTTATTATTTGAGAGAGGTGGGCCTTGCTTTGTTTGTAGTTCAGGGTAGCTCTGAACTGACTATGTAGCTTTGAACTCTTGGTAGCCCTCCTGCCTGAACCTTGCAAGTGCTGGAGTTACAGGCATGTAGCATCATGCCTAGCAGGTAGTAAGATTTAGAAAAAATTAGTTAGATAGATGAAACTTAATATTTAAAATACTTCTGGCTAGCTAGTTAAGTATGTCAGACTAACTTGGAGTGATAGCTTAAATTGTTGTTGAGCTTGTATTTACTTTCATAATTAAACACCAAAAAAAAAAAAAAAAAACCCAATATGGGGTAGAGATAACCCAATATGGGGTAGAGATATAGTTCAATGGTAGAGTGCTTATCTGGCATGCTTGAGGCCTCCAGAACTGCAAAGTAAATAAAATAAATAAATACTGCATTTTGAAAAAATAAAGAATACGTTAGACTAATTGGAGTGAAGAAATGTAGGTAATAGGGTAATAGTGACACTTCATCTTGGGGTAGTCATTGACACTAGAGAACCATCCAGCTATAAATGCACAGCGCATGTTTTGCTGATGTCACACTAGTGTGTGTAAACATTTAGCCCACTAAATAAAAGAGCTAAGTTTTGAAAGATCTCGCTTCCAGCTCATCTCCCATGTAATAAGCCATATGGCTGCCTGCTGTTTGTGGAGTTTGCTAGAACACATCCTGTTACATCTCCTGAGAGTTCATCTAGGATTCAGGACTACTACTGTCTGTTACTGCCAAAGATTGTAGGAGCACTTGCTTGGAAGTCACACACTTTTCTTTAGATAGATCCTCAGAGTATGCCACAGCTTATTAGATTTATTTGCTAGCTCTTTAGTTTTCAACAATACTACTTAAATTTTGGAGGCAATCTGGGGAACGAGTGATATGTTCCCAGAGATGCTTCTGAACTTCTTGCATCAGATGAACATATTCAGCAGTCAGTTTGAAGAGAAAGGAGCTAGCAAATATGAGAACCACTCTGGGTGCCGTGCACCACTGCTCTCAGGGCCTGCCTGCCAGCTGATGATGGTGGAAAGTGTGTACTGGTGATTGCTGGCACATGCTCTCCAGGCAGGTGAAGGTGGGGAGGATGGGCAAAGTCAGAGTGGCAGCTGAACCACAGTTCTGAATTGGTTCTAGCTATTACTTGGCCTTTTTAACAACCTCAAAAAAAAAATTGCTACTTTTAAGTAGTTTTGTGCAAAATAATGGCTACATTTTTATTTCATTTATTTTTTAAACTTTTTATCTCTTAAGACACCTTCTTGCTATGTAGTTTAGATTGGCCTTCACTTCATTATGTATGTCAGGGTAGTCCTCCTGCCTCAGCTTCCCTCAGCTGGGGTAACAGGTATGTGATACCACCAAACCCAGTGGGCCATGTTGTTAGATAATACTTAAGGAGTGGGAAAAGCAGGGGCATTTAAAGTAGTGTTTATATGTATTGCTACAAATAATTTCTGGTCATACCAGCAGACTATATGAAGATACAATTATTGTATCATAGTCTTAGAAAGTTACTTAAAATGTGTAAGAAACATTAAGTATGGTATTGAATGCATTTTGATCACTTGTTTTTCTATTCTGCAATGAAACATTGGTTGATGTCCCAACCAATAGGAGGTGAAGGAGGCATGAGTGAAGAGCAGAGAATTGACCTAGAGTTTAGGGAGTTAAAGCATTATCTAGGAATTTGAGTGTTTGAATACAATTTATCTGTAACTTTTTTTCTTGTTACTTGTAAATTAACCTCACTTGTAGATTAATCCATTTCCATATGTGGACAAGGATTGTAGCTCAGTAGTAGAGGAGATAACCAGTGAATATGACACACCCTGCATTCAGTTGCCAGCACCACAAAACAAACAAACCAAGAAAATCTTCAGAAAATAGTTGAAAATGTATTTTGCATTACACTGTTTTTTAGAAAGAATAGAGAGGTGTTTTGTTTGGCCAGTTTGCTGACAGAATGACTATTTTATTAAAGACACTTAATGATTGATATTTATTTATTGAGGGAGGATCTGACTATTCTGTTCAGGCTGGCCTTGAACTCACTGTGTAGCCCAGATGGCCTCAAATTCTGTGATTCCTCGTGTTTTAGCCTCCCGAGTACTAAGTTAACAAAATGTTAGCATTTTGCCTGGTATAATCTATCTTTGCTTTTACAACTTTTTATAATTCTCTATCTGGCATTTTCTTCATAAAAACATAATACTTGCTTACTAATTTTGGGGGCATGTACCTTGAGCTTTTTGTTTGTTTGTTTTTGTGCCGGGGATCGAACTCACGGCTTTGCACTTGCCAGGCAGGTGCTTGTGCTGCTGGGCTAAACTCCCAGCCTCGTACCTTGAATTTGAGTTGCAATATCAGTGTCTTTTATAAAAATACTGTACCTTAGTAACGATTTTGTTAGTACTTTTCATTTTGTTTCTATAATTCTTTGCCAAATAAATGTATCGTAATCCAGGTATCCAAGAGAAAAAGTTTGCTTATGGAATAGCTAAAGCAGAATGTTTCTGTATACTCATCTATTATAGGTTAATACATAATGCCTCTGTGTTTTATTTAGTTGGAGTGGTTTGAAAGTGTTCATTTTCCACTTACTCCACAGAGTATCATAAGGGTTGTATTCCATGACAGAAGGCTGCAGTACACGGAGCATCAGCAACTTGAAGGCTGGAAGTGGAATCGCCCAGGAGATAGACTGCTTGATTTAGGTACAGGCAGTGGACAGACATCATGCAGATGAGGACACCTTAGAGCTATGTCCATTAATGTGTTGGCACCATGTAATTATGTGGAGAACATTTTGGTATTAGTAGATTTTGTGCCTTGAGAATTGTTTTATACTTAAAAGTGATGTAGCTTTTTTGGTACTAAAGTAAACCTGGAATTTTGTGATTTTGAGACTAAGTTGGTATCCAGCCATCATATTTTAATAAAGTAAAACCATGGTAGGAGAAACTGAATCTTGTTAAGTAGATTTTGATATTGAGAGCAGACAACGTTGACCATGGACAACTTTGAAGGGAAAAGTCTAACATAGATATAATTATTCCCTTAATAATGTTGTATATTAAATGGTAGAGTTGTTTTGTTTTTTGAATGAGGTCTCGCTTTGTTGTTGAGGCTGGTCTTGAATCCTGGGTACAAGTGAGCCTCTTGCCTTGGCCTCCCGAGAGTGCTGGGATTATTGGTATGCAGCAACACTCCTGTCTCAGGTTGTAACATTCTTTAATTATTTAAAATGGTCGCATTTTTACATACCTTCTTTTTACAATACAGATATTCCAATGTCTGTGGGAATAATTGATACAAGGACAAATCCAAGCCAGTTAAATGCAGTCGAATTTCTGTGGGACCCTGCAAAACGTACATCTGCTTTCATTCAGGTTTGGATTTTTACATTATAACGAACACAGTGACCAGGTCATTTAGAAGGTCATAGTAAGATTTAGTTCTTGACAATTTTTTAAATGCTTATTTTAGAAATTTATCTTAATGTCTTTTTTTCTTCACAATCATAGTTAAAATGGGTTTAATCTAAGTTGGTCATGTTTTAGAGATATGAAGACTAAGCAATAAAAGTTATATTCTATTTTTGCCAGTAGTAGTCATCACAGTTAATTAAAATATATTTTTTCATGGTGTATTTCTGTTGAGGGCTACCATCTAGGATATGGCTGAAAAAAGTTTATAGTTTTAAAATTCTAACATTATTTAAAACATTTTAAATCTGAAAAATCCAAGCCTCCCCTAATAGACAGTAATGATTTCTCCATGTATCCATAACCTGGCTTCAAGTTACTAGTTTTCCCCTTTTTAAGTTATTATTTTAAGCTATCCTTTAAAACAAACCCTATACATATTTCATCAATAAATACCACATATAAGAGATACATTTTTAAGAAATAACATTATAGTATCATTATTGCATGTTTTAAAAACTTAGTAATTCTAATACCTACTGTGTTTTGTGGTGGAATTTAAACTGCTGAATAGGTAATCTTTATAGTAGTGGAAAAAACCATTTAATTGCTGACCAGTCTAAGTAGGTTACTTACAGTATATATCAACTGTAAAGAATCATTGGTTTTGTGCATTTTGGTGATCTACCAAATATTCCCCATCAGCTAACATGATTCATATTAGTTGAATGGCAGTATGAGAAAATATTGCTGTCAGTGTTTATCCCATATGATAACCAGTAATATAGCA